>NC_051179.1:62318715-62662882 GCF_013339695.2 Rhipicephalus sanguineus
GCGGGGAAAGCACAAAATTTCGCTGTTGCGGGAATTTCGTTGGCGCGAGAACGCGGCAGAAAAGACATGGAATTTACAAAAGAGCACATTTTATTTCCAAAAGTCAGTACGTTTGCTTTGGCGGGCCTTACCATGCAGCAATTTCATGCCTCTCGATCAGGAATCTCGTTTGCCACTGCACAAAGCTCGCCCCATGCACTGGTCAGTGACGGCGGCGCTGCTCTGTCACCAGTACCGTCATCAAGCGCGCCTACCAGGTGAACATTCTTCCGGCTCCGCTGGATCAGCGCGTATCAGCGCAGAATCGTGGACAGCGAGCTGCACGCAACACCGAATTCTTCGGCGATGTTCATTTTTTTCCTGCCCTTTTCCACCTCACTGATGATTGCAACCTTACCTTCCAGCGTGATAACCTTCCGCTTTTTCGTTGGAGGCGGTATCTTCGCAGGCAGCGAAATCGGACGAAGCAATCGCAACACACAGTTCACGTTGCACCAAGCGACCAAGCAAACGCTCCACAAATGGCTCAACACACGCGACTATGTGCGCACAGAGCCGACAAAGCCAAGCACAGAGCCAAGCCAACGAACGAAACTCCATGTGTGGATTTGGCTACGTAGTCCGCGATAACGAGCAGGTGTTTCGGCAAGCCATCATCATCATCATTGTCGCCAGCTTTGTTTTTTTTTTTTTTTTTGTAAACAATGATGGCGGCTGCTTCTCAAGTGCGCTGTAGCGACAGTTTTGCACAATTTAAGTGTAGCATGAATGCATTTCAGCACTTTTCGAATGTAGTTAATGTTGCGAGAGTAGATTATTTGCGCACTCGTGTTTCAAAAATTTCGTTAATGGGGGACTGCCGTATGAATATCTTTGGTAGTCGCGAGTTACGAAATGCATTGACTCCTATGGCCGTTCGCCGGTGCTCCGTAAATATTTCGTTGCGGTGAGAATTTCATTCCCTCGGGATTTCGTTACCGCGGGTTTCGACTTAATTATAAACCGTGATTAACAGACGCATGCGGAAATAAACAAATTGAGCACATGGAAACGATCAGCAAAACACAAAGTGAAGCTACAGTGTACTAGAACAGGGGAGTGCTCGGAACGGCCGCAGCACCAACGTAGAGAAAATGAAGCCCAAAGAGGGTCAATCCACCTGTGGCGCAGCGATCGGCAGTCTGCAATGTGTCATCGTTTAAGAGCTGCGCGCTGCCTCCACCAAAGTGGTGCAGGGGTAGAATGCCCGCTTCCAACTCAAAAGGCCCGGGTTCGAATCGCAGCTGTAGATGGTGGGTTTTTATACTTAGTGTCACCTTCTATAGCTGTATCGGTTTTCCTTTGTTTCTTAAAACTGGCTTCTGCTGCTACGCATTGCTACAAAAAGTAACGTAAAATGTGAAACATCGTTTCGAGTCTCGTATTCGCATAAATCTCGGAGGCCATATACTTTACGTTTTTGTTCAATCCCGGGCGGTGGCGCTGCAAATAACTATGCTCACTGTCAGATTTCTCCAATTTTACTTCACATTTTGCGTTACTTTCTTCTATTTTACTTCACATCTTGCGGCCGGCTTCATTCGCTCCCATAACCTTGTATAGGGACCCACCACTCCAGAAGCTATATTATAACATCTTTAGAGACCGAAACATTAGATTACCATCTGAATTCATTCCTCACTTGTGTCTGGCGCCCTTTGTTCATTCCTGAAATTCGCGCCACTGAACCCAGATGTCATCGTTACCACTTGTATTCTTCCAGGGCAAGAAAGCATACTTATAGGGCACCGTACAGCCTGCCTGCGTAATTTATCCCTAAAATCAAATAAGGTATTAAGCACAACTTCCTCTTAATTTCACACAAATGACGACAATGTGTTATGCTTAGTTCGCCGATGACACTCTCACTAGCAAGCGTCGTATCAAAGAATTAGAAGATACGAGTGTTCGGCACTTACCTCCAGTGCTCACATTTGGGCCAAGAGCGTTGGATATATATGCACCACAGATTGCACTGGATAGGAAATATCAAGTAGGGTTAACGTAAAATCGTAATATTGGAAAGCGTAGGTTATAACATCTGTATAACACTTTCGAACACTTGAGATGGACACGAGACACTCGTAAAACTCGAGCGTACCTGAACACGCAATTTGTGGCAGGTGAAATTAACCCACACTTCTCCGGCTGTACCTGCCGGTCTCCACATGGGAGTGTCCGGGTGGCGCAGCCAAACGCATGTCGGTAACGGGCCACAATAAAGTTCTTGTTCTTGTTCTTGTTCTTGTTCACCTTCAACTTTGGCTCACACCCGCTGTGGGGGATTGGCCAAGACTTGAGTGGTTTTATAAAAGTTATAATACTTTAGAGGGGAGGTTACAGAATAGAAAAATTATAAATTTGATAGGAAATTTTGACGCTTGATCAAATATGAAAAATAAATAAATAACAATAATAAAATAAAATAAATCAATGCCCGTATTTTTAAAATACGTACATATGTTGACACAGAAGAATAATAAGAAGATTATCTAGTTAACCGATTGGATTCATTGAGGTAATCCCTCACAGCCACGCAAACCTTCGCACTGGAGAACCCAGAAATAGAGGCTCCAAAAGACAAAAGCCGGCAGATCCCACGCATTGTGCGAATCGATGTAATGCGAAGCAGCCAGCAAACAGCTGCATACATCGTCTTGTATGTCACTAAGGAAAATGCCTGTCATGGTTTTCATGTTAACTCCTATTATTTATGTTCGTCACACAGTAACGTCGCGCAATACCAACTTCGGGGTAGATCAAGCTAGCGAAACGGCCGCCAGCGCACCATGAGCGTGGCACGTAAGTCATGCTGTACATGACATGCGTGTCATGATTTTCATGTTAACTCGTGTTATTTATGTTCGTCACACTGTCACGTCGCAAGATACCAATTTTGGTGTATATCAAGCTAGCGAAACGGCCGCCAGCGCACCATGAGCGTGGCACGTAAGTCATGCTGTATATGACATGCGTGTCATGATTTTCATGTTAACTCGTGTTATTTATGTTCGTCACACAGTCACGTCGCAAGATACCAATTTTGGTGTATATCAAGCTAGCGAAACGGCCACCAACGCACCATGAGCGTGGCACGTAAGTCATGCTGTACATGACATGCGTGTCATGATTTTCATGTTAACTCGTGTTATTTATGTTCGTCACACAGTCACGTCGCGCAATACCAATTTCGGCGTAGATCAAGCTATCGAAACTGCCGCCAGCGCCCCATGAGCGTGGTACGTAAGTCATGCTGTACATGACATGCCTGTCATGATTTTCATGTTACCTCATGTTATTTATGTTCGTTACACAGTCACGTCGCAAGATACCAATTTTGGTGTATATAAAGCTAGCGAAACGGCCACCAGCGCATCATGAGCGTGGCACGTAATCATGCTGTACATGACATGCCTGTCATGATTTTCATGTTAACTCATGTTATTTATGTTCGTTACACAGTCACGTCCGCAAGATACCAATTTTGGTGTATATAAAGCTAGCGAAACGGCCACCAGCGCATCATGAGCGTGGCACGTAATCATGCTGTACATGACATGCCTGTCATGATTTTCATGTTAACTCGTGTTTTTATGTTCGTCACACAGTCATGTCGCGCAATACCAATTCTGGGGTAGATCAAGCTAGCGAAACGGCCGCCAGCGCACCATGAGCGTGACACGTAAGTCATGCTGTACATGATATGCGTGTCATGATTTTCATGTTAACTCGTGTTTTTATGTTCGTCACACAGTCACGTCGCAAGATACCAATTTTGGTGTATATAAAGCTAGCGAAACGGCCACCAGCGCACCATGAGCGTGGCACGTAAGTCATGCTGTACATGACATGCGTGTCATGATTTTCATATAACTCGTGTGTTATTTATGTTCGTCACACAGTCACGTCGCAAGATACCAATTTTGGTGTATATCAAGCTAGCGAAACGGCCACCAACGCACCATGAGCGTGGCACGTAAGTCATGCTGTACATGACATGCGTGTCATGATTTTCATGTTAACTCGTGTTATTTATGTTCGTCACACAGTCACGTCGCGCAATACCAATTTCGGCGTAGATCAAGCTATCGAAACTGCCGCCAGCGCCCCATGAGCGTGGTACGTAAGTCATGCTGTACATGACATGCCTGTCATGATTTTCATGTTACCTCATGTTATTTATGTTCGTTACACAGTCACGTCGCAAGATACCAATTTTGGTGTATATAAAGCTAGCGAAACGGCCACCAGCGCATCATGAGCGTGGCACGTAATCATGCTGTACATGACATGCCTGTCATGATTTTTCATGTTAACTCATGTTATTTATGTTCGTTACACAGTCACGTCGCAAGATACCAATTTTGGTGTATATAAAGCTAGCGAAACGGCCACCAGCGCATCATGAGCGTGGCACGTAATCATGCTGTACATGACATGCCTGTCATGATTTTCATGTTAACTCGTGTTTTTATGTTCGTCACACAGTCATGTCGCGCAATACCAATTCTGGGGTAGATCAAGCTAGCGAAACGGCCGCCAGCGCACCATGAGCGTGACACGTAAGTCATGCTGTACATGATATGCGTGTCATGATTTTCATGTTAACTCGTGTTTTTATGTTCGTCACACAGTCACGTCGCAAGATACCAATTTTGGTGTATATAAAGCTAGCGAAACGGCCACCAGCGCACCATGAGCGTGGCACGTAAGTCATGCTGTACATGACATGCGTGTCATGATTTTCATATAACTCGTGTGTTATTTATGTTCGTCACACAGTCACGTCACGCAATACCAATTTCGGGGTAGATCAAGCTAGCGAAACGGCCGCCAGCGCACCATGAGCGTGGCACGTAAGTCATGCTGTACATGACATGCGTGTCATGATTTTCATGTTAACTTGTTTATGTTCGTCACACAGTCACGTCGCAAGATACCAATGTTGGTGTATATCAAGCTAGCGAAACGGCCGCCAGCGCACCATGAGCGTGGCATGTAAATCATGCTGTGCATGACATGCGTGTCATGATTTTCATGTTATGACTTGTCATTTATGTTCGTCATACAGTCATGTTACGCCATACCAATTTTGGTGTACATTCGAATAATCAAGCGACCAGGAGAGCACAAAGTCGTAGGCGGCTAGATAGATAGATAGATAGATAGATAGATAGATAGATAGATAGATAGATAGATAGATAGATAGATAGATAGATAGATAGATAGATAGATAGATAGATAGATAGATAGATAGATAGATAGATAGATAGATAGATAGATAGATAGATAGATAGATAGATAGATAGATAGATAGATACGCTCAAAGTCGCAGAAGTTCGCTAAGAAATGCTTCGCATTTAAAAGCACAGGCACAGATAAATTCATTCCAATAGCCTGTAAAGGTCTTTCCAAAAGGGCTTTTCGTGCTGTAGTATATCGCCTGCAGGTCAGAAATAAATGATCAATTGTTTCCAGCTCACCACAGAATGCCCACAGTGGAGAAGGTGCCTAAGCAGACCTGTGTTGATAGAAATTTAGCCTCGGTACACGACATCGCAGCCTCGTAATTGACACTTCCAGTTTACGGGTTTGACAAAATGACCTCCGCCAGGGATATAATAAGTGCCGATATTTTGTGGAACTTGTGAGCGCTGTGTCTGCAAAAACTTCCATAATGCTATGCCTGCGAAATCGCACAGCCGTCACATAAGCGGATGTTGGAAAAGAAGGTAAAATCGGTCCATTAATTGACGACTTCGCTAAAGAATCGGCAGTTTCATTTAGGAGCAACCCTTTATGTCCAGGAACCCAAACTAAGCGAACTTTTCTCAAATGCATGGGTACCAGTGCACGAAACGTCTTTATTACGTGGGAGACAAACCCAGCAGAAAGTGCAGCACAGAGGGATAGGGAATCTGTGATTATAACGGCAGATGTAATTGCCGAGTTTAACTTGCGCAATGCGAGCACTACTGCCAGAAATTCAGCCACAAAAACGGGTATGAAATCGGGTAGTCGAAGGGAATAAGACCAGTCCGAATTCGGACTAAATATACCAACACCTGACTTTTCGTCACACTGTGATGCATCTGTAGCAATAATAATGTTAGTTCTAATGCTCTGCAGGTGTTCTTGTAATAAACCGTCTAAAGTATGATGGGGGAGTAATTTTGCATTATTAGGAAAAATATCATCAAATTGAATATCCACAGGGTATGAATTATCACGAGGCGGGGTTATATCGCAGATACGTACGTTCAGAGGGCCCAGTAAACGTTGTACAAATATAATTTGGGGTGTGTGAAATCGCGGCCATCTAGCCCCAAAACATAATTCTGGATTGGAAATAAAAGCTGTTTCTGTTGTCGTAGTCGTGACTCGTAAATTGTTAAGAATGTCTGAACAGTCAGAAGGCGAAACCGGCACGAAAGAGAAGGAACCCTCGATTCTAGATACAGAACGTTGTTAGAAACAGTTTTAGGAAGGCCGAGACATAAACGCGGCGCTTCCCTTTCCAAAAAAATTAAAGGCCGTATCTTGTAGGCTGGGGCACCAGAGAATACTACGCAGCCAAATTCCAAAATAGGGCGAACGTACATGTGATAGATCATTAATAGTGTGTCTCTTCTCAAACCTGTGCGGTAGTTGCTTAGCCTACGCAACATGCCAACAGCACGCGCACCTTTTCCAGCTGTATATTCGATGTAGGGTCGCCAGTTAAGGGATTGATCATAAATTACCCCAAGGTACTTAATAGACTCCACCTGTGGTATGTCCTCATAATGGTAACTCAGTGAGATGTGCACAGGGCATTGCAGTGGAAAAACAAGAAGGGCACATTTACTCGGATTAAGCAAAAAGTGATTGTGATCGAGCCAGATCTCCAGGGTATTAAGGTAAGTATGCATCCGTTCATATACTGTCTGGATATTACCTGCCGTTGCAAAGAACGCGATATCGTCAGCATACACATAAGTTGTTATTTCCTCGTGTCGTGGAATGGTGCTCATTAGTATATTAAATAGCACCGGGGAAAGCACTGAGCCTTGCGGTACTCCTCTCGTTTGTGTATCATCAACCACGGAACATGCATTCAAAAACCAAGTAAACAAATTGTCTTCATCTTAGCAATTGCTTTTTAATGTAGCGATAACAATTGCTACATGTTATATTGTCCTTATGTTTTGTATTGGAACTTGCGATTGTTTGTTCTTTAGAGTTTCCTTTTTTTTTTTGCCTTGCTAAACATATATGTATTTTTCACTTTCGTTTTTTCGCACTGTGCATTTTTTTTCTCACCGAAGATACCGTAACCACTGAATGATGTATATTTTGTTTCTTCTCCCGTTAACATCATGTATGGGAGCCCCCCTGACAGTTTCTAACTTTGGGGCTCCTTGTGTATTACCAGTCTTGTACACACTTTCCTGTAACTGACGTCGTTGTTGAATAAACTTGAAACTTGAAACTTGAAACGTGAAAATCGTTCTCTTCGGCGCGCGTGACGTTGGGAGGCTCGAGAACCTTTTCTTATCAATTTAATTCTTTTATATAAATCTCTCTCTCTCTCTTTTCCTATAGCATTCAATAAAGAAATAGTAAACACAACTAATAGTTTTGCTTGCCTACAAATTATCTTTTTAGGATTTTCCTTTTTTTTCCTTTTTTCACAATCCTATTGCCGCATGATTCGTAGTGGGTTGAGCCATTCCTCCATGAACCAGCCAACAAACCGTTCGCTGGCTCACATCCAGGATTTTCATGGAAAACAGAAGCGGTGAAGGCAGCCGTGCCTCCTTCAGCGGTGAGTCACCGAGGGAATGCTGCGCGCACGCAAAGCGACTTATAATGCTTATCGCACGATGAGTACCTGAGCAGCTCAATATACGAATCTCTGAACAGCGCCTGGCAAACAACGAATCGCATTCACATAAGAGATTACTGCTCGCCACATTATCTCATTCAAGAGCAGTTGGGACAACTCATTGCATGTCTTTACTGAACGACAGAATTCTAAAGACCAGCTACCGCGAACCAATAGCGAGCCAAACCAGTGACTGACCACGCCCTGTCATTTTGACATTCACGCTGTGCTTAACATTCCCAACTGCAACGAAATTTAACCTCGAGTAAATGGTGGTTAATTATGCTATACAGCAAATATACTGCTCAGGCAGTCCTCGCAAGCTGCAGGTATGGTAATCTAGTTGTTAGAAGATGTGACTTCATTCCAAGGACGCCATCTACTAGATTATTAAGTGTACTACAGGCAGCCACGAGAGACGCATAAGCTAGAAAATAACACCGAATAAATCCGGCGTTGGGACTCCTGCATCATTTCCGTCGAGTAGTCGAATCTTTCTGAATTTCAAGTTGTGATTCAAAACATATTCCTCTTTTTCCTGATGCGCCCACTAGGGTTGAGGGCTTAAAATATTACATGGAGTGCAACTGGCGTTCGATTTTTATGCAGTATCAAATATTCTTGCCCTTAGATTTTAACGCGTTTATCATCGCGTTTCACTAGCTGTCTCCTTCGCTGTTTAGTACATAAAGGAAAATTGACGTTATCTCTTGTGGGTTTATTTGTATCGCGCGCATCGATAAACAACCTGACTGCAGAGATAAGCCGGCGCTGGAGCTCGGCTAGGTCAGAGCAAGAGCTTGAGCGACATTCGTCGGGCCTGCTGGGCTACCTCATGCCGTTCTACCTGTGCCCGGTACTCTACACTGGAACTAAGGTGAGCTGCACAGTCTGCGATTGTAGCACACTCCAGCAAGGCCGCGCCGCCTCTTATGATTCAGGGAGGATAAAAGGCTTATCATGCACCGATTACCGCACATTTCATCTTCGTCTGATGGAACCGACATGCAAGTATTTTGAGCCGTGTAAAGATGGATGACCAGCGAAGCTGCTAAGCACATGACACAGAGGTGATATAGAATTTTGAACGAAGGTCCAAACTCATTTATCGTTTTGATCCGTGATCATCGTGGGTAAAGGTGCGCACACACTTTTATTGTCTTGACTAGTCGGGTCGTTATTTTTTGGTCTTGATGGTGATGACAATGCCCTTGTGGTCGCTATGGCATACACTGATCGGCTGGGGTACAACTTTGCCGATACCCAGCACGGGGTTGAGTTGTGGGGTTTTTCCAATTTGTGTGGCACACAGGTTTTTGTTGACGTGAAGGAAAAATGCATGAAACCCTAGACACATACAGCGTCGCTGTAATACATAACGGTACGGTGGTGCCACCACGCAGGAGAGCAAGTGCTGTTATTGCGTCCTGCTGATGATGTCCTGGCGGCTGATGCGTGTCGTGCCAAAGCCTGTGCTGGCCTTCCTGCCAGTTATCGCCCTTCCCTTTTTGGGAATCATGGGACATGAGCAGATCGCCTCCAACTACCTCTCGGTATGCGTGACAACATACGTGAATCGTTTTAACGGAAGACACCAAAAGCGAACGCTCATCTAGACTGCTATAATTTACCCTCGCATAACCCAGGCCTTTTTGTGCTAGAATAAACGACAGTTTGCAAGGAAAGAATACTGATGCGCACACACATAAAAACACGGACTCAGGAGACTCGGACGAGCGCAGCAAGTTTTATTAAGCGACAGTTATTTGCTGAGGCTTGCGAGTCCCTTCACTTCAGCATGGAGAGAGAGAGCAATTCACAAGTTGTGGGGTAAAGATGTAGCAAGCAAAAGTCATTGTAATGAATCGCCAAAGCTTCCAACCATTTTTAATGCAATAGCAGCGCAAACGAGCACAGTATATATCTAATAAAATACAGACAGAAAGTCACGTTTCT
Source organism: Rhipicephalus sanguineus (assembly GCF_013339695.2). Lineage (NCBI taxonomy): Eukaryota > Metazoa > Arthropoda > Arachnida > Ixodida > Ixodidae > Rhipicephalus > Rhipicephalus sanguineus. Next base: position 62,328,578 of record NC_051179.1, read on the forward strand.
GTAATTAATCTGATTAGTCCATCGTTTTCGCGTAACTACAGAGCAGATGGCTTTCTTTACAAAGTATATCCCATAATTTGACAGCCACAATTCGTATTGGGAGAGAGTCTTCCAATTCACTTTACAACAAGTGATATCCACAAAACAAGTAAACACGTAGTCAACTCCCCTACTTTTTCCAAGAAGGAATCACTTCTCAAACAATTTCTATTGCGATTTAGAAATGGCAAATTTAAATTAGCTATGTGAGGTGATGGTTGTAAGTTAAGGACAAGAAATGTATTCATTCTGTGAGTAACATGAGAGCTTAGCCCTTTTTTACACTGTGTTCCTATATCGTCCATGCAACTTGCCACGTGTGCTTGTTCGTCAATTTCATGTGACCGCGCTTCACTTACAAAAACTCTACGCACGTTACCACATGGCGCAGGCAGCGCCAGAAGGCATGAGAACCTTTGCGATTGTTTAAAGAGCTCTCAGAAGATTGCGGACACGACGCGATCAGTTGAGTCTATTCTGGGAATAACACAAGTACCAGTCATAACGCTGATATGTTCAATCGGGCAAGTATGTGCTCGCCGCTTTCATTGCTCAGCGAATATTGCTTGTACTTTGGGTTTTCCGCTTTACTGGTCAACGTTCGCCCAACAAGTTTCATCTTTACCGCCTTGCGTTCTGCGCACTTCACTGTCATAACAACGCCAATATTGTCACGTGGTCGTGACGTCGACGAAGACAGCAGTCGGTGTTTGCAGGATGAAACTTTATTTGGCCGAACTTGTGGCCGCGAAACTGAGAACTAGAACTACAGCAATACACGCTGTACAATGATAGCGGCGAACAGGGCGTCGTCCGTCGATCAACTGATCGGCATTTAAACATGTGCCGTCGAATATTCCAGCGTTATCGCTGGCTGTCGTGCAAATTCTAGAATAAGCGCGAGTGTGCGCGTCTTGCGCGCAATCTTAACAAAACGATCTACAATGATCGCGAAGGCTCTGGAACAATGAGGCGCGGTTCGCGCTGAGCGTTGCTGACAGTCTTTGTGGCCGAAAACCGAATACAGCAAAAGTAATAAAGAAACGCACGTGCCAATGCCCCCCTCTGAAAAAGCATCGTCCCGATGCTTAAAACAGGCCGATGCATGCAACCATAAATAACAAGAATAAAGCAACAAAGTACAATAAACAATAAGCACAAGAAAGCACAATAATCAAGCAAAATGACAGTCCTCAGATTTGCTAACGCGCGTAATATGGTTTGAGGCGCACGACATGGACGACTTCAGGTCGTGCACGGCGCCGCTGAGAGTTCGTAATGCCGTCAGGGACAACCTCGTAGTCGAGTGCGCCGAGGCGTCGAAGTACCCTGTACGGTCCGAAGTATCGTCGAAGAAGCTTCTCACTGAGTCCCCGTCGGCGTATTGGCGTCCATACCCATACACGGTCACCGGGTTGGTATTCCATGTGGCGTCGTCGAAGGTTGTAGCGGCGGCTGTCAGTCATCTGCTGGTTCTTGATCCGTAGGCGGGCGAGCTGTCGTGCTTCTTCGGCGCGCTGTAAGTAAGCGGCGGCGTCGAGATTTTCTTCGTCGGTGACGTTGGGTAGCATGGCATCGAGCGTCGTTGCCGGGCTTCTTCCGTAGACCAACTTGTACGGCGTCATCTGCGTCGTTTCTTGGACGGCCGTGTTGTAAGCGAAGGTCACGTACGGAAGGACGGCGTCCCACGTCTTGTGCTCAACGTCGACGTACATGGCCAGCATGTCGGCGATGGTCTTATTTAGGCGCTCGGTGAGGCCATTGGTCTGAGGGTGGTAGGCAGTGGTCCTGCGGTGGCTTGTCTGGCTGTGCCTCAAGATCGCCTGAGTTAGTTCCGCAGTAAACGCCGTACCTCTGTCGGTGATCAGGACCTCTGGGGCGCCATGACGCAGAACGATGTCTTCAACGAAGAACTTCGCTACCTCGGCGGCACTGCCTCTGGGTAGGGCCCTTGTTTCGGCGTAACGGGTCAGGTAGTCGGTAGCTACGATGATCCACTTATTACCACTAGTCGACGTTGGGAACGGTCCCAGGAGGTCCATCCCGATCTGCTGGAACGGTCGCCGAGGTGGCTCGGTCGGCTGAAGAAAGCACGCTGGTCTTGTTGGCGGTGTCTTGCGTCGCTGACAGTCTCGGCATGTCCTTACGTAGCGAGTGACGTCGGCGGCAAGGCGCGGCCAGTAGTACTTTTCCTGTATTCTTGCCAGCGTTCGGGAAACACCGAGGTGTCCTGCTGTCGGGTCGTCGTGCAGGGCCTGGAGGACTTCTGGCCGCAATCCTGAAGGCACCGCGAGAAGGTACTTGGCTCGATTCGGTGAGAAGTTCTTCTTTCGGAGAACGCAGTTACCTAAGAAAAACGACGCCAGTGCTCGCTTGAACACTTTCGGAACGACGGCGTTCTTGCCCTCGAGGTATTCCATAAGGCCTCTGAGTTCCGGGTCGGATCGCTGTTGTTCAGCGAAGTCGTCGGCACTTATGGTTCCCAAGAAGTAGTCATCGTCCTGGTCGTCTTGCGGCGGCGGTTCCACGGGGGCACGAGACAGGCAGTCGGCGTCAGAGTGTTTTCTTCCGGACTTGTAAACGACGGTAATGTCGAATTCTTGAAGTCTCAAGCTCCATCGTGCGAGACGACCTGAAGGGTCCTTCAAGTTAGCTAGCCAACACAGGGCGTGGTGGTCGCTCACAACTTTGAAGGGCCTGCCGTAAAGGTAGGGGCGAAACTTTGTTGTAGCCCAAATTATGGCAAGGCACTCCTTTTCTGTCGTAGAATAGTTTGCTTCCGCCTTTGATAGCGACCGGCTAGCATAGCTGATTACCCTTTCCACTCCGTCAGTCCTCTGCACAAGAACGGCGCCGAGTCCTACATTGCTTGCGTCGGTGTGCACTTCCGTTTGGGCGTATTCGTCAAAATGCGCGAGTAACGGAGGCGTCTGCAGGCGTCGTTTTAGTTCTTGAAATGCTTCCCGCTGCGGCGTTTCCCACTTGAACTCGACGTCGGTCCTGGTAAGGTTAGTAAGTGGCTCGGCGATGCGGGCAAAGTTTTTGACGAACCGCCTGTAATAGGCGCACAGGCCAAGAAATCGACGCACGGCCTTCTTGTCGGTAGGCGGCGGGAATGTAGCGATGGCGACTGTCTTCTGGGGGTCAGGGCGTACTCCGGACTTGCTTATCACGTTTCCCAAGAACAAAAGTTCCTCGTACGCAAAGCGACACTTTTCTGGCTTCAGGGTGAGTCGGGAGCTCTTTATTGCTTGAAGTACAGCTTCAAGCCGCCGTAGGTGTTCGTCGAAGTTTGAGGCAAACACAACGACGTCGTCCAAGTACACGAGGCAAGTCTGCCACTTCAAGCCAGCCAGCACTGTATCCATGACACGTTGGAAAGTTGCGGGTGCCGAGCAAAGACCAAAGGGCATGACCTTGAACTCGAACAGGCCGTCTGGTGTTATGAAGGCAGTCTTTTCTCGGTCTCTCTCGTCTACTTCGATTTGCCAGTAGCCGGTCTTGAGGTCCATCGACGAAAAGTACTTGGCGTTATGGAGTCGATCTAGGGCGTCGTCTATCCGTGGGAGAGGGTACACGTCCTTCTTCGTGACCTTGTTCAGGCGACGATAGTCGACGCAAAAACGTAGGGTTCCATCCTTCTTCCTCACCAACACCACAGGTGACGCCCACGGACTCTTGGACGGCTGGATGATGTCGTCGCGTAGCATTTCGTCGACCTGTTTCTTGATGGACTCGCGTTCTCGCGTCGAAACTCGGTACGGGCTCTGACGGATTGGTCGGGCACTTTCTTCTGTTATGATGCGATGTTTCGCGACTGGGGTCTGTCGAATTCTTGACGACGACGAGAAGCAGTCCTTGAATTGTAGGAGCAGGGCTTTTAGCTGGTCTTGCCTGTGCTTCGGGAGGCTCGGGTTGACGTCGAAATCGGGTTGGTTTCGTCGATCCGTCGAAGCAGGTTCAGTAGCATCGAAGAGGGCGAAAGAACTGCTGGCATCCACGAATTCGTGGATGTAGGCGACCGTCGTACCAATGTTGAGGTGCCTATATTCGTGGCTGAAGTTTGTCAGCACTACCTTAGCTTTGCCATCACGCAGCTCGGCTATGCCTCTTGCGACGCAAATCTGACGGTTCAGAAGTAGGTGCTGATCGCCCTCGATGACACCTTCAAGGTCTGCGGGTTCTTGAGTTCCGACGGAAATGATGATGCTGGAGAGAGGCGGAATGGTGACGTGTTCTTCTATCACATTCAACACGGGGTTTCCTGGCGTCGTGTGTGGCGGCAGCGCTTTTTCTGAGGTTAGTGTTATTGACTCAGATCTCAGATCGATGACGGCGCCGTGGTGGCTTAGGAAGTCCATCCCAAGTATCACATCCCTGGAGCAATGCTGTAAGATTACAAAGCTCGCAGGATAAGTCCGGTTATTGATGGTGACTCTTGCGGTGCAGACTCCAGCCGGAGTTATTAGATGGCCCCCAGCGGTCCGGATTTCGGGCCCTTGCCAAGCGGTCCTAATTTTCTTCAATCTTTTGGCGAATGGTCCACTGACGACGGAATAGTCGGCTCCAGTGTCGACGAGAGCGGTGACGTTGTGGCCGTCGAATAGTACGTCGAGGTCGCTAATCCGTCGTCTTGCGTTGCGGTTAAATCGCGGCGTCGGGTCACGGCTAGGTCGGCTTGTCCCGCTGCTTGTCGTCGGAGCAAGTCGCCGGAGCCCAGCGCATGTGCTTCCCCGTAGTTCGTCGTCGGCATACGGTGGTTGTATTGTCTCGTACGCATTTCTAGGGCCTTTTCAATCGTTGTGGCCTCCGAACTGAACTCCGCGACTGTCTTGGGCGGGTTGCGTACAAGTCCGGCAAAGAGCTCTTGCTTCACTCCCCGCATCAGGAAACGAAGCTTTTTTTCTTCTGACATAGCCGGGTCCGCGTGCCGGAACAGTCGGGTCATTTCTTCGGTGTACATCCCGATGCTTTCATTCGGGAGCTGTACACGGGTCTCCAACAGCGTTTCGGCTTTTTCCTTGCGGACGACGCTGCCGAAGGTGTCCAAAAATGCGGCGCGAAAAAGGTCCCAGTTCGTCAGCGTGGCTTCTCTGTTCTCGAACCATGTTCGAGCGGTGTCTTCTAGCGCGAAATACACGTGCCGTAGTTTGTCTTCACTTGTCCAGTTGTTGAAAACAGCGACCCGGTCGTACCTTTCCAGCCAGCTCTCTGGATCTTCGAGCGACGACCCGTGGAAGGTTGGCGGCTCCCGGGGCTGATGCAGCGGGATCGATGTTGGAGCTACTGGGTCGGTCATCGTTACAGTCGAGGTCAGGGCGTTAGGTTGCCTGGCGTTGCCGGGAAGAGGTCCGTACTCTGGCTTTAGTCCTAGCTGCCGGCGGCTAGTTCGACGATCCGGGTTTTCTTCGCCGTCGTCCTCCTCGCGGCTTGGGCTTGTGTCAGCGCTTCGCGGGGGCGTCCGGATCATGGAAGCAGCAGCACCTCCACCAGATGTCACGTGGTCGTGACGTCGACGAAGACAGCAGTCGGCGTTTGCAGGATGAAACTGTTTATTTGGCCGAACTTGTGGCCGAGAAACTGAGAACTAGAACTACAGCAATAAACGCTGTACAATGATAGCGGCGAACAGGGCGTCGTCCGTCGATCAACTGATCGGCATTTAAACATGTGCCGTCGAATATTCCAGCGTTATCGCTGGCTGTCGTGCAAATTCTAGAATAAGCGCGAGTGTGCGCGTCTTGCGCGCAATCTTAACAAAACGATCTACAATGATCGCGAAGGCTCTGGAACAATGAGGCGCGGTTCGCGCTGAGCGTTGCTGACAGTCTTTGTGGCCGAAAACCGAATACAGCAAAAGTAATAAAGAAACGCACGTGGCAATATCAGACGAGTGAAAAAGTGCTGTAGTACCCTGACAAGCATACACAGGATCTTAGCATGTCAACGCTGACAAACCGAGATCACAGTATGTCAGCGTCAACGTTGACGGAGAGAGAGAGCTTAGAGTGAAAGCTTTGCGTATGATCATATGGTGGTTTTGGCACATAAAACCCCAACGAATATTATATTTTTATTGATGAGAATCAATTTAATTATTCAGATAACGGATAACGCGTCCGATGCTCTACAAATTGAGCTATAGCGGAGGTTGTCCTCTCGCCCACCTTCTTGGGCAATTATGTGCATGTAAACCTGGGAATGCTAGCCAGCGCCACTCTGTCATGACGGCGAGTGTGGAACACTCTTTCATTGCGAGAGCAATTATATGGACAGTCTCGACAGGTTTTTGCCGTCGCCGTTGCCGTCATGTCCTTCCTGTATGAAGTCCAAATTGATAAGATCCCCCCGCGCATTGTATGTTCTACCGCAGGTAAAAGCGCGCGAGCGGGGGCGACGAACGCGGCCGAAGCAGAGATCAAACAAGCCGGCCCATTTCCGTCGCTCGGGGGGTGCATGCGATAACATCACCCCACTCGGGAGGCCTGCCGTCGAAGGAGACAGGAAACGCCACGCCCTTCATTAACGAGCATGAAAAAACGCATGCACCCTCCGAGCGATGGAGGGTGCATTCGCTCGGGGGGGGGGGGGGCGAGGGTTGTCGCGCGGGCATCAACTTTGAACTTTGAATCTAAGGGCGCGGTCGCGATCGCTGGCGCACGCGCTATCTTGACAGCCATCACAGCGGGCGGCTCGTATACCCTTATACGTGCTGCGCTCTCAACGGGAAGTGACTTTGGAGAGCACCTCTTCCTGGAGCCGCCGTATTCTCTTACACGAGCGTTTTGTAGTTACGCGAGATCGGATACAATACAGTTAGCTGCCAGCCTCACTTAGTATAACACTACAATTTGTTGCTATCGCATTCATTGCTTCGCCCTTGCACTGAAACTGTGACATTTTTTTTTGCCAGATGACGTCACGTAGCACACATTAACTGAAGGTTGTAGGTTCTCGCCCTACGAACGGCAAGTTGTCTTTTCGTTCATTTTAATTTCTTTACATTTATATCATAATTACCGCATTACAATTAGAAACTACAAACAATGCCCCTAAACTTTCCATGGCTTCATTGTCTATTGGTTTCATTAGGTTGTACCTAATTTCTTCAATAACGTGAAATTATAGCAGACATAAGATATAACAACAGTCTAAGCGCACATATACACTACAACATCAACGACAACGCCATGGCATGTAGTTGATGAAGTGTTTCTTGCAGTAGCTCTCCGTATCCAGATTCACCTTAACTCTCCGTCAGCGTCGCGAAAGTATGGTGACACCTTTTACGACACCTTTTCAGACGCCTCGCGCCTTTTAGAAAGCGCTGGTGGTTTAGAGAAGTGCAGAAACCATAACCGGATGGTAAGCATACTACGGCATGAGCTTTGCGTGCTAGCAAGAAATGCTGTGGCGAATTTTGGCAGAGAACATATGCCTTAAAAGTAACTTATTTGAAGTGTAGAAACGAAGTATTGCTCCTTTTCCAGACTCATCGCGATAACCATCAGCAAAAGCGTCAGGAGCACGGGTCAGGAGAGAGCCGCGAAAGGAGCGGCGTTCGAGATGTTTATGGGAAATATGATGATGTCAGCGGATAATTTTCCATTTTTATTTGCTAGCGTTCTGGCGGACACTCATGATCGTATTCGTCCGACGACGATAGCCGGAGATGGGAGACGTAGAGATTGTCGGTGAAATCTATACTAGAGTGCCTCGATGCGCACGCCCCCGCTTAGAGTGGCGTCAGCTTTTGAAAGGGCAGGTGCCGCCACCTCGGCCTTGGTACATTATGCGTGTTTGTCTGCAAATGATAACCTTCTTTTTTGTCTGATAATAATTATTTGTGGGAATTTAGGTCCCAAAATCACGATATGATTACGAGAGACGCCGTAATGGAGGCTCCGTAAATTTTGACCATGTGTTGTTCTTTGACGCGTACCTAAATATAAGTACACGGGCATCTTGGAATTTCACCTCCACCGAAATGGGGCCGCTGCAGTCGGGATTCGATTCCGCGACCGTCGGGTCAGCAGTCGAGCACCATAATCACTAGAAAACTACGGCGGGTTATTGTTTTCTATATTCCTTTCCATGGTTTAATAAGTACGGCTTCTGTGCTGGTCTGATGCCCATGAGTGTATGTGGGCAGTTGAATCTTTTTTATTCTTCACTGTTTCTGTGGTTCAAAGTTACCTTTTCGTCGTATCTTAAAGCATTACACAGTTCTTGTTTTTTTAATAATTCACGATTACTGTGGAGCGACTAGTGGCAGTCCTCAGCAAACTCTGCTTTCGAGCGTTTTATCTGTGCAATTGCTTCTGTCAGCGCAGCATTAATGCGCGCAAATAAATGACTTGTACACTGGATATTAATAGGGGGAACAGCAGGCGATCACATATGCACACACACACATAAACACATACACACAAATTCAGTACTTAAATTCTATGAGCAAGCAAAATTTATTTGTTTATTTATTAATAATGTAAGCCCTGAAGGCTCATACAGGAGTGCACATACAAACGGTACTCGCGAAGCGTCTATACAACAAGACGGGGCAGAATTGTGTACATATAGACACGCTATGTCAGTAAAGATATACAAGAAACAAAGTTAAGTTGTGCAATGAGTACCCCATGGAAAACCAGTTAATACAATAAAAAAAAACATTTCCGCCTCGGTGCTATAGTGGTTATGGTGCTCGGCTGCTGACCCGAAAGTTGACCCAGGTTCGATCCCGGCCCCGGCGGTCGCATTTCGGTGGAGGCGAAATGCTAGAGGCCCGTGTACTGTACGATGTCAGTGCAGGTACCAGGTGGTTTAAATTTCCGAAGCCCTCCACTACGGCGTGCCTCGTAATCATATTGTTGTGGCACGTAAAACCCCAGATATTAGTATCAATAAAAAAAACATATAAACGACACAGTGGATCTGCCGCACAAAATTCAAAACAGTATTCGAAACACTCAATGACATGTGCGTGCAATTGGGCATGCAAAAAAGAAAGCTGTAGATACAGAAAAGGAAACTGCAGATACAAAAAAAAAGAAAAAATGCACAGATACTGCGCGTATGCAAAGTTTTATGGCATACTACACAACAGCCTATATTCATCGTTCTGATAAGGACTCAGGGTTAAACTCTAGTACCGATACAAACGCGGCCACAGATTGTGAGCAAGAAATGTTAGCAATAGTGATAAAGAAGCTCTCATTTCATCTTAGCAGGACATTTGCACTATACTGCCCCTCGGCCCTTTATCTTGTGTACAAAATGTATGATGCCTTTTAATAATAAATGGGCAAATTGTTTGTAAGCGTTGCAAAATTTATGTAGCTTCGCAACACTAAAATGTGTGTGCTAAATACACATATTGCTTAAATTTATATAAATACATTAAAGGATTCATTGTGTATTTGGAATGCAGAGTTTACGAGGAAATTAAGTAAGGCTTCAGACGTAACTCTATCGTTTCCGGCGTAAGGAAGAGGGTTAGTTTTCAACATAAGAGTCTGCGCCTACCTCTAGCGCATAACACATGCACAGGCCGTCAGCTTACATGAATTGCATGCTTCCACAAAAAAACATTTAGGCAACAACAGCACTAAAAGCTGGCCAAGCTTCAAGAAAGAAAAGAATTTGCTGACGTCACCGACTTGGTACTCATCGTCATGCGGCCATCACATAACATTGCTCCTTTTGTCACTCGGAGGTTTTCCACCTCTTGGCGTGAATATTTGAAATCATGAAGATTGCCATGCAAATTAACGTTTCTGGACAATGAAGCGAAGGCTACAGAGCCAAATTGTGCGAACCCTACCGCTAATGAATGTAGTCCCACCATGTCTTCTACATGAGACATGAAACAAAGCTCCTTCAATTTGTACAGCAAGCTCTTTGCGACAGGACGCAGCACACATGAGTTAGATAACTACATTTCTGTAAACTTCGACGTTGTCAATTCGCGTTTTTGCACGCGTGCGAAAGGCGCGACTTTCACGTGTACATCAAACGCTAAATGGCGTCTGCGTCTTCAGGTGAGCGTCCGTATCATCCTGGTTCTTTCGTCTATTCACCTAAAAAACTTTCGACGAATTTTACCCATAAATGGTCGTCTAAGCCGACAAATCAAATGCTATGCAACGCATATATGTCACTCAGCGATCACTTTTCCACAGTTGTACGAAACGCGCGCCATACCAGACTACTTCGCGTAAGAGTACATGTGCAGAAGATCTGCCCCCCGTAGCTTTTCCATCATTGCCAAGAAAAGTTGCCCGCAAGTATACTGGAGACACTATCGCGCATTTACCGGTAGTTATCAGCGTCCCCAGTAAACGGCCTTCCAAATAGAATAATAAAGTTTTGAGTGAGTGAGTGAATAAACTTCATTAAAAGTCCGGGCGAGGCGGGGGGAAGAGGGGATTAACCCCTGTCCCGTCCCACTCTCCGTCGATGACGATGGCGTCAGGTGACGGCTTGAAGCCCTTGGACCCGGGCGGCATCCTCGGCTTGCCGGACGGCCCAAAGTTGGTCAGTCAGCTTGTAAAGAATATTTTCTTGTAAAGTCAGTTTTGTAAAGAATATTTTCGTGTCTACACTCCATTAAGAATTTCTTTCGGGCAAGCCAGTGCGTTCTGTGTGCTGACAGAGTGTCGTCGAGATTCTGTTCAGTGGAATAAGGCTGCAGTTCAGTACTTATCAACGACTGTGAAACTCATGGTGAGATACCGTAATTGCTAGCACTTCTATTTATGTTTATCCGATGTACATGTGCACTGCACTGACGTTACTGACGTGTCTGTGTTGTCACTCATTGTTAAATGCCCTGTCAGTCAGCCAGTCAGTCCGTGCAATTGGCTACATGAATTCTATACACATTGAATATACAAAAAGCATCGGATGTAGTAATTTTATAAGAATTCTCGGTTGCGACCAACTGTACAGATGGACGTGCTCACGGCCGTGCTGCTGCTCCTGCTGGTGCTGGCGGGAGATGACACGGCGACAGTGGGCCGGCTCAGCTGCGCGCTAGTCGGCCGCTTTGGAGGGCGCGCGCGGCCCGTACTGGCCATCCTTACGGCCGCCACGTTCCTGGCCTCGCTGGTGCTGCCGCAGAGTCTGGTCGCCGTGCTTGTCACGTGCCTCGTGGAGCGGGTCTGCAACCACGTGCGCGAGCACGGGCTCCAGGACGTTCAGCGATGCTTGGAGTGCGCCGTTGCCGACGACGCTGTGGGACTCTCGTCCGAGGTTCGCATCCCTGGCTTCCACTGTACCGTGCATGGTTTACGTTGTCGTAGAGACCCATCGTAGGAGTACAGCAGCTATGAAGTTGCGCTATAGCGAGCGCCGAGGTCGGGGGTTGAATATCGGCCACGGCGGCCGCGTATCGATACGGGTGGCGTGCAATAGTGCTCGCGCGTTTCTATATATGTGCACCGTACGGAACCCCACATTCGCATAATTGATCCCACTATAGCCAGCGTCATAGTCAGGTCGCCATTTTTGTCCTTTACAGCCGTACATGTAGAGTTTCCGACGAGCACTTCTCTGCTGCGTTCAGGTCTCCGTTGTGATAACGCAGTTGAATACAACATAAATTAGTGTCAATTTTCACGAAAGCCGAAGGCAAGGATGTGGTCCAAGCGCTTTCGGGTGTCTTAGCATGCCTCTATATCTTCATACACTGGTTGAGGAGCTCGTGGTGTGGTGCAAGACGAACGATAGGACAAACGTCGGCAACTCAGTCGAAGGCAGGACCACATGCAGAAACACTAGAAATATTGTGTTTCGTGCGCCTGTCGACGAGCGCGGCCACTATAGGCTAGAGAAGATGTATCATGTACGTGTACGTCATTGAAACGTGCTGTAACTACAAAAGGGCCGGTGAAGTGGGCCAAGACTTTTTGATGTAGGCCGCGCTTTCGGAGTGGCGTCCTTAAATATGTAATAGAACAAAAAAGAGCGCAAAAAAAGGGAAGCGCTATAAACTACACGAACTTTTCTGGTGTCAGTGTCCTCTCGTTTTGTTCCATGCAATTTGGGCGTGTCAATGCGGTCAACGAACCTAGTAACCATCCAACTGGCCGTATAACAGCGTCTCTATTTACGTGCCCCGACGCCTGTTTTAAAGGTGGACACACTTTTGCTGTACGAGGAGCTTGCTGTCGCTCTCTGGAAGCGTCATCGTGCTGGCCTTGAAGATCGAGATCCCGTAGAGCGCTGGGACGCCAACGCTGCCGATGGACCCGACGCCAAGGTACGTCTCTTAAGTGCACTCTGTGTCGAGGAAGATACAGAACACGAGAACCTGTACGTTGTACATCATTATAACAGCAGCCTTATTGGGACGACGCCAGAAGAGAGATGCACACAGGACAAGCGCCGAACCAGGAGCTTGCATATTTCGCCGTGATTAGCGCATAGTTATAAAGACAGACCAGTCATGAAGACAAGACACAGACAAGCGCCTCTTTTAGCAATGATTTTGCTTCGAATCCGTATCACAGGTTTACATTTTCTAGGCACAATCAAGAATGCGCGGACTATTAGCCAGCGAGGAATGACAGTTATTAAGGCGAAAGCCTCATCAACGCGAAAATTGACCGGCGGCGGCGGCGTCCCGCGGCGTCGGGCACAGCACGAGTGATGCAAAAAATCATCACGTGATGACGTCACCATATGACGTCATCATGACGTCACAAATTCTGGTGTCACGTCACCTGATGCCACCATCACATGACATTGTAGCTTGGTCAAAGGTGGGGCGATGACGGAGGCAATGCAAAACCAGGTAGGGTGCATCCGACCCTGGAGGAAGTGCAAAACCACGCTAGGTGCACAAAGCTTTCACAGGGTGGCAGGGCATGATAAACTTTTATCTAGGGACCTTAAACATATCGGCTGAGAAGAAATTGAAGATGGATTTCGCCTTCGAGTCACCCTACACGAATGCATAAGGGACCCTGTGAGTGTTTTTTTCTGGATCGGAATAACTAAGGTGTACTAACACACTCCTTGCCATGCTTATCAGTTGTAGTGCTCCATTTATCAGTCTCGTCATTTCCTCTTTATACCTGTCAACTGCGAAGGACATACTAAACGATACGGGGAAATCACACCACTGTCCGAACGACAGGTTGAGACAACACAGTATCGGTGTCAACGAAGGACGTGGTGGCTGATAGCTGCTTACAGCAGCACTCCCGGTTGTCCGCCTCTGTCTAGAGGATGCATTGTAGCGCACAGGTAAAAATTCCACATGCGATTCAGTAATGTGATCCAGTACCGGGCTACAGAGCACGGAACTGAATCATATTAATCACAAATTACTGAATCACGAATCACATTAATCACGAAAGAGCACTTCGGTTTTCTTTCTTGATCGGACCGTCTCGAAGCATGTTCCTCGCTATGTTTCACCCATGTTGTTAAGTATCATGTACCTTTTCCATAGGTTGTTTTTACAGCGAAAGCTGTTATGAGATCATTTCACCGGCCGTTTTTGGCGCCGTAGTTGTCCGCCGCCGCCGCCGCCGCCGCCGCCGGTGTTCGTAACCAGTATCGCTCGAAATAAGAAAAAAAAAACGAAATAAGAAAAAAATTCCAGGATGGAACGAGGTTCGAACCTGGGCCCTCTGCGTGGGAGCCCAGTATTCAACCTCTGAGCCATGCCGGTGCATGAAACTGCTCTGCAAAAAGGTCCTATACAGGCTTCATGTCGGGAAGGAACCACATTAGCATATGCAATATAGCCTGGTAGAAGAGTAAAATAAGCACCAAACGTCGCACAACGCGAATTCTGTAACCAGGCGTCACACAATGCGAATTGCGCAACGAGTAGGTTGTTCATGCTTCCAACCCATTACAAAGGGCTGTGCCATAATTCGTCATCGTCATCAGGCACAGCATCAACAAAGTGCGCATAATGCCTTACATGCGTTTAGCAGGTACCAACGCTCTCCGTAGAATGACGAAAAATGGCACAGTGCCTGCTGCCCTACTTCTCAAAAATTACAATGATTTATAGCGTAGTGAGTTCCTCGCAAATGCATTTGTATTGGTTGCCAAGGAAGCACATAAGCGCATGATCCACTTCCTCGGGGTTTCAGTAAAATTACAATGATTTATAGCGTAGTGGGTTCCTCGCAAGTGCACTTGTATTGGTTGCCAAGGAAGCCCATAAGCGCATGCTCCATTTCCTCTGGGTCTCAGTAAAGTTCTTCGCCCCCCCCCCCCCCCCCGTCTCTCTCCCACGTCAACGTATGTTATACAGCATGACGGGAGAGGGAAATAGCGACCGGGCGTCACCCAATGCAAATTACATAACTGGTGGGCCGTTTAAAGATTACAACCCATTACAAAGGGCTGAGCCATAATTCTTCATCGTCATCGGTCGTCGCGTCAACAAAGTGCACATAATGCCTTACAGACGTGTAGCTGGTGCCTCGCTTCTCCGCAGAATGACGAATAATGGCTTAGTAGGTGCTTCCCAACTTCACAAAAATTGTGGTTTATGGCGTAGTGGGTACCTTTCTAGTGTACTTGTATTGTAGCCCCAAGAGAGCTTAACGGGCTCTAGAAACGCCGCTCTTCCAGCTTTCGCTGTGACTGTGCTGCGGTTTCAGCGCAGGCCTGGCGTTTTCTTTGTGTATCAGACGGTAATTCCACAGTGGACACTGTTTGATCGGCTGTTGTTTGCTCAAAAGTCCACTGGGGCGTTGTAGTTGATAGTAGCCTCCTGTTATAAAGCGGTGGTTATAGAAATCAAGGGATGTTCCCGGCTTCATGTATGTTCCCTCCACGAGATGTTCCCAGTATGTGGACGTTTACACTAATCTGGTCATGTTGGATTATGCGTCTGGTACGCTTTAGTTGTCGAAAGGCGCCCAATGTGAGTCATTCGAGACATGCAAGGTATTGCTTTACGCCTGTTCCCACACTGCGTGCAGCCTCTATAAAACGATTACATAACTAACAATTCTTTGCCCGTACTTTCCCGGTGTTAGGGCTGTCTCCCCGCAGTTTACGGCAGCTTGTTTCTCGCCTAATATGCCATGCAGCGTCCATAACCCCAGCTTATTCTAGCACATGTTGACCGACAGTGTAGAGCGAGTGAGTGAACACCTGTTCTGCTTCGATAATGAAGCAATTTATCGTATACATCGAACATAATGAAAAAACATGGCTGATCTCTCCATCGTAGGAATCGGTATAACACAAAAGTGAAACGCACGTTTCTTCACAGAAGTAGTTTAATGTTTATTGTACTATGTTAAATTAGAGCCTTCACAATGTCTGTCGGTGCTTAGCTGTTATAGCATCGTTTGATGCGGATGCACCTACGTTGAAGCCCGGTGGCACGTCTCCATCCCGATGACTAACGTGAAGGATCATGACTGAATCTTTATTGAAACGAAACGGGAGTGGAAATCGGTCAGGGAGCCAGCCTCCGCTGCGCTGACACTACCGAAGCACCCCCTGTGGGCGATCGTTAGTGCCATGATGTAGTACTTCAATTCACTGCTCCTAGACGGCGACACCGCCCTTGAAAACATTGAGCCAATTGAGCGCCATGAGAGGAAGAAGGTGTCATAGATAAAAAGCGCGTGTGTAAGCCTTCAAGCACGTGTCCCGTTAGCGCAGTGTACAACGCCCGGCACCTATAATCGTGAACAGAAAGGGTGTGGGTTCGACTCCCAGGTCATCCAAATCGACAAAACCTTTTTCTTCTGGTTTTTCTTTGTCATCTGTATTTCACTGACGCATTTCCATGAGAGAAATACGGCAGTGAAGTCTTGGTGGACCCTTCCATAGAACACCTTCGTGTTAAAATTTTTGAACAGGGAATGTCGCTGTGGAGCCAACTTCAAGAGCTGCAACTGCCCTGAAAGATGTTGCTGCCGTCACAATACGTTGGCTTCAGCGCCATTCTCTTTTCAAGGATTTTTCATCACTGCTAACCTCCATCTTCCCCTGAACTTCTGTCTTCTCTGATATGTATACATCTTCTCTGCTCAGAGCTATCTGTAAATACACGTACATTTTATTGGGATAACAAGTGGTAAGCAATAGTTTCCTTAATTTTCCCGAAGCTCTTTTACACTTCGTTACACAATACATGGCTGGATGTGCCATTAGGCATGTGCCGAATCTTGGCCATTTTTCAGGATAGGTATGTGCGACTGCGATCTATGGGGCCTGGAGTTACTGAATCTATTAATACAGCTGCTTACCTCTGTACACCGGTGTACTTCTGTACATCTCTGCACAGACCCTTTGTCACTGTGATTTCTTATGACATCACTGCGTCGATGTGTAGCTCACACTACTCATCAGACTGATTTGGTGCTTGAATTTCAGCACAAGTGTCCAGCGTAGTACCTAAACATTTACATTGCGTGATATTACCCGCTGCGTAGGACGACAATAAATGCAAAGATGCGCACCGCAGAGTAGCAGGAGAAGACGATCCATACGAGCCTCGTGGGCTGCCCGGTACATGCTGCGAAACATTCGACTCGCATGCCCGTGGCAGCATTGTCCAGACACATTATGATGTTGTTGAGGTTGTTGTTGTTGTTGTTGTTGTTGTTGTTGTTGTTGTTGTTGTTGTTGTTGTTGTTGTTGTTGTTGTTGTTGTTAATGTCAAGGCTTTCTAGTGACTCTTTAAAAATTCCCTATTGTCCGTACCGTGAACATGCAGCAACCGTATTCGGGGGCTCTTCAACGCAAGGCGTCCATCCTGAAGCAGCCTAAAAGGATCATCAAGAAAGTAGTGCGGCGCGTCTCTCTCCTGACAGGCACTGAGGATGCCACGCCAAGGTACGTCTCATACGTCAGGCACCCTGCTTCATTTTCACTCCTGTATCGTATCATTATGCTGCCTTGCAGCCATAACGAAAGTCTCTAATGGCGCATTCACACTTGAGAAGCGAAGACAGAGCGAATACGCCTGAGCGGCCGGAAAACCGTGTTCACGCGCGTCGAAAATGTTCACATTTGTTCTGCCCCTCCTGCATGCTGTCGCCGCCACCGCCTCGCCACTTCGAGAATTCATTCTATTTTTTTCCAGTTTCCTGCAGCATTTAATTTCTTACGGAATTCAAGTAATGCATGCTAAACACGGAAAAGAAATATCTTTCACCTTTTCAAACCATTGTTTCGGGAGATATACGCCAGCAGAAACCACATAAACGGGCACGCCAGCAGCGGCGACGGCGGATTCACCCGGCTGTGCAAAAACGAGATACGTTGGGGCACGCCGACTCGCTGCTGCCTCACCTTCTGCGTATTCCAGTCTTCTCGACAATCTTAATTCAAACCAAGCTCTCGAGAAACGCGTCCTTGTCGAGGTTGTGAGTTTTGTCGTGCTGCACGGGTAGTTTGCAATTCCGCCGATGCGAGCCACCTCCGAAGCCCTGGCCGCCATGTTGAATTTGCGGCCGGCCGTTGTTTACTAGCGCAGTCAAAGTACGGCTTCCCGTGAAGCGGAAAGGCGATTCCGCTTTCGCGTGGCGGAAAAATCTGTCTCGGACCGATTTTTTTCGCGTCGGGCTCGCCGTCTGGTTTTCTGGCCGCTTAGGCGGCGAAGCGAGTGAACTTCCGGTGAGTTTTGCCGCTTTCGCCCCCTTCGAGGCCAAGTGTAAACGCGCCATAAGAGGCCTATAATATGTGCTCTTCATATCTCTTTTAATGAAGTGAACTTGGGCATGTTGGTGTAGCATAGTGAAACACACAGCGCAAAATTACGACGGGGACACAGGAAGCGCTGCGTGTGTTTCCTTCCTGTGTCCCCGTCATAATTCTGCGCTGTGTTTCATTTCATATATCTTATTTACAATAGCCAATCTTGAGTCCTATATGATTCTATCTAAATAATGCATACCGGAGGAAGACAGCATACAATTACTTGTACCGTTTATAGTTTTTGCAAACGATTACGCCAGTGGCGTAGCCAGGAGGTGGCACACCGGGCCCGTGCACCCCCCCCCCCCCCCCGAAATATTTCCCCCGTGGGATACAGAGCACAAAATGACACTCGACCGCACTTATCTGGCCAGACCCCATGTCGGATCAAGCAGGCGCCCACCGCCTCCCCCCTCCCCCCGAAAAAGATTTCTGCCTACGCCACTGAATTCACCACTGAAGTCAGATTGAAAACAGTGGCGAACCAGGGGGTGGCACAACGGGCCCGTACCCCATCCTAAATTCTTTTGCCATGGCATACAGAGCACGAAATGACACTCGACCATATTGTCACGTGGTCGTGACGACGAAGACAGCAGTCAGCACGTTCGAGATGAAACTGTTTATTTGGCCGAACTTGTGGCCGGGAAACTGTAAGTCAATCTACAGCAACACACTGATAGCGGCGGACAGAGCGTCGACCGTCGATCAACTGACAAGCGGTCAAGCGCGTCGGCTTTTATACAGGCGCTATGGAACTTTCCAGCAATATCGCTGGTGGCGGCGTTATCTCTCGACAAAGCTGGAACATTCGCGTGCGGCACGCAATCTTAACAAAACGATCTACTAAAATCGTGAAGCTTCTCGAACACTGCTTCACGGCCAGCGTCGAGCGTTGATAACCGTCCTTGCTGGTCAAACTCGAACACATCAAAATAAAAGAAGAAGCGGGCGTGGCATTGCCCCCCTCTGAAAAAGCATCGTCCCGATGCTTGCAACAGAACATGCAAAGGAAAAAACAAGTGCATGCACAAATAAATTACAATAACAAAGGAAAAAGTAGAGTTCTCAGGTTCGCTAACGCGCAAAAAACGGCTTAAGGCGCACGACATGGACGACTTCAGGTCGTGCGCGGCGTCGCTGGGAGTTCGTAATGCCGTCCGGGACGACCTCGTAGTCAAGAGCGCCGTGACGTCGAAGCACCTTGTATGGGCCGAAGTATCGCCGAAGAAGTTTTTCACTGAGCCCGCGTCGGCGTATCGGCGTCCAGACCCACACACGATCACCGGGTTGGTACTCCATGTGGCGTCGTCGAAGATTATAGTGACGGCTGTCGACCCTCTGCTGGTTCTTGATGCGCAGGCGGGCGAGCTGTCGAGCTTCTTCGGCGCGTTGCAAATAGGCGGCAACGTCGAGATCGTCTTCGTCGGTGGCGGTTGGTAGCATTGCGTCGAGCGTTGTTGCCGGGCTCCTTCCGTAGACCAGCTTGTACGGCGTCATTTGCGTCGTTTCTTGCATGGCCGTGTTGTATGCGAAGGTCACATACGGAAGGATGGCATCCCACGTCTTGTGTTCGACGTCGACATACATGGCCAGCATGTCGGCGATGGTCTTGTTTAGCCGCTCGGTGAGGCCATTGGTCTGTGGGTGGTACGCTGTGGTCCGGCGGTGGCTTGTTTGGCTGTATCTCAGTATTGCCTGAGTTAGGTCAGCAGTAAACGCCGTACCTCTGTCGGTGATGAGGACCTCTGGGGCGCCATGACGCAGGAGGATGTTCTCAACGAAGAACTTTGCTACCTCGGCGGCACTGCCTTTGGGCAAGGCCTTCGTCTCCGCGTAGCGGGTGAGGTAGTCAGTCGCTACGACGATCCACTTGTTGCCGGAAGTCGACGTCGGGAACGGCCCCAGTAGGTCCATCCCGATTTGCTGGAACGGCCGGTGAGGTGGTTCGATTGGCTGCATAAGTCCCGCTGGCCTAGTCGGCGGTGTCTTCCGTCGCTGGCAATCTCGGCAAGTCTTGACGTAGTGGGCGACGTCGGCAGCAAGGCGTGGCCAGTAGTACTTTTCCTGTATTCTGGCGAGGGTGCGGGAAACACCAAGGTGTCCAGCCGTCGGGTCGTCGTGTAGGGCCTGGAGGACTTCTGGTCGCAATGATGAGGGCACGACAAGAAGGTAGTCCGTTCGAAGTGGCGAGAAGTTCTTTTTCAGGAGAACGCCGTTCCGTAAGAAAAACGACGACAGTCCTCGCTTGAATACCTTCGGAACAACGGCGGTCTTGCACTCGAGGTACTCCATAAGGCCCCCCAGTTCCGCGTCGGCTCGTTGCCTTTCGGCGAAGTCGTCGGCACTTATAGTTCCGAGGAAGCAGTCATCGTCGTCGTCTTGCGGCGGCGCGTCGACGGGGGCACGAGAGAGGCAGTCGGCGTCAGAGTGTTTTCGTCCGGACTTGTACACGACGGTAATGTCGAATTCTTGAAGCCTCAAACTCCATCGTGCGAGACGACCTGAAGGGTCCTTCAAGTTAGCTAGCCAGCATAAGGCGTGATGGTCACTGACAACTTTGAAGGGCCTGCCATAGAGGTAGGGGCGAAACTTTGACGTAGCCCAGATGATGGCAAGGCATTCCCTTTCTGTTGTGGAATAGTTGGCTTCTGCCTTGGATAGTGACCGGCTAGCATAACTGATAACCCTTTCAAGCCCGTCAGTCTTTTGCACAAGGACGGCACCGAGTCCTACGCTGCTAGCGTCGGTGTGTATTTCAGTGTCGGCGCAATCGTCGAAATGCGCAAGTATGGGTGGCGTCTGCAGGCGTCGTTTAAGTTCCTCAAATGCTTGCACTTGCTCCGTTTCCCACCTGAATTCCACGTTAGTCTTCGTGAGAAGCGTCAGTGGTTCGGCGATGCGTGAAAAGTTTTTGACGAAGCGTCTGTAATAGGCGCATAAGCCGAGAAATCGGCGCACGGCCTTCTTGTCGGTGGGAGGCGCGAAGTCGGCGATGGCCGCTGTTTTCCGCGGGTCCGGGCGCACTCCAGACTTGCTGATCACATGGCCCAGAAACAAGAGCTCGTTGTACGCGAATCGGCACTTTTCTGGCTTCAGGGTCAGTCCAGAGGCCTTTATTGCTTGAAGTACTGCCTCGAGCCGCCGGAGATGCTCGTCGAAGGTCGAGGAAAACACGACGACGTCGTCCAAATACACAAGGCACGTCTGCCACTTCAATCCGGCCAGTACAGTGTCCATGATGCGCTGGAACGTCGCAGGTGCCGAGCAAAGACCGAAAGGCATGACCTTGAACTCAAAGAGGCCGTCGGGTGTTATAAAAGCCGTCTTTTCTCGGTCTCTCTCGTCTACTTCGATCTGCCAATAGCCGGTCTTGAGGTCCATCGATGAAAAGTACGTCGCGTTGTGAAGTCGATCCAGGGTGTCGTCTATCCGTGGGAGGGGGTACACGTCCTTCTTCGTGATTTTGTTCAGGCGCCGATAATCAACGCAGAAGCGCAGTGTCCCGTCCTTCTTCCTCACTAACACCACGGGTGACGCCCACGGACTCTTGGACGGCTGGATGATGTTGTCGCGTAGCATCTCGTCGACTTGTTTCTTTATCGCGTCGCGCTCTCGAGTCGAAACTCTGTAGGGGCTCTGACGGAGTGGTCGAGAATCTTCTTCTGTTATAATGCGGTGCTTAACAAGGTGCGTTTGTCGTACCCGCGATGACGACGAGAAACAGTCCTTGTATTGCAGGAGCAGGGTTTTGAGCTGGTCTTGTTTGACCTTCGCAAGGCTCGGGTTGACGTCAAAATCCGGTTCGGGACCTCTATTCGTCGAAGGAGGTTCGGCAGCATCGAAGAGGGCGAAAGCATCGCTGGCGGCTACACATTCGTCAATGTAGGCAACCGTCGTACCAATGTTGAGGTGCCTATATTCGTGGCTGAAGTTTGTCAGCACTACCTTTGCTTTACCGTCACGCAGTTCGGCTATACCTCTTGCGACGCAAATTTGACGGTTCAGGAGTAGTTGCTGATCGCCCTCGATGACGCCTTCAAGGTTCGCAGGTTTTTCGGTGCCGACGGAAATAATGACGCTGGAGCGGGGCGGAACGGTCACCTGCTCTTCTATCACATTCAATGCATGGTTCCCTGGCGTCGCGTGGGGCGGGAGCGCTTTGTCTGAGGTTAGCGTTATCGACTCAGATCTCAGGTCGATGACGGCGCCGTGGTCACTTAGGAAGTCCATTCCAAGTATCACATCCCTAGAGCAATTTTGTAGGATTACAAAGCTCGCAGGATAAGTCCGGTTATTGATGGTGACTCTCGCCGTGCAGACACCAATCGGCGTTATCAGGTGGCCTCCAGCTGTCCGGATTTCGGGTCCACTCCAAGCGGTCTTTACTTTCTTCAGCTTGGTGGCGAACGGTCCACTGAAGACAGAATAGTCGGCTCCGGTGTCGACGAGAGCTGTGACGCTGTGGCCGTCGATAAGAACGTCGAGGTCGCTAGTTCGTCGTCTCGCGTTGCAGTTAGGTCGTGGCGTGGGGTCACGGCTACGTCGGTTTGTTCCGCTGCTTCCCCGTTGCGTCGTCAGGTCTACTTCGGTCCGCGAGGTTTCATCGGCAGGACTTCGTCTGCTTCGCGTCGTGTTCTGCAGGTCTCCTCGCGTTGTCGTCGTCGGCGGCCGCGGAGGATCTTCGGCATTTCGTCGTGCAGCAACCGCACCTCCATCGGTTGCTGCCCTTAGTTTTCCGGATACGGGCTAGGCGACCGGCCCCGGTTTGGGCCAGTGTACTGCCGGCGGTGCGGTGACATGTAGCGGCCGGGCGACGGCGAGCGGGAAGGTCGTCGTTCTTGCCACTGTGTTCCGGTGAGGAAGTCGTCGATGTCGCGAGGCCGTTCGCCTGGCTGGGGGCGCGGCGCGTTGACGGCGAATCCGCGTAGCCCCATCTGACGGTACTGGCAGCGGCGGTAGGTATGGCCGGCCTCCCCGCAGTGGTAGCAGAGCGGGCGGTTGTCAGGGGCGCGCCAAACGTCGGTCTTCCTTGGGGCATAGCGCGGGGCATAGCGCCGGGCGACAGGAGGACGGTAGGGCTTTGGTGGTGGTGGCGGCGGCGGCGTCTGGCGGCAGAACTGCTGCGGCGGCGCGGCGTCATGACGTGGACGAGGAGCGGGGGCGTTGCGTCGGGCTGCTGCAGCATAGTTCATTGCTTGCAGCTGCGGCTGCGCTGCATCGGGGGTGCCCAGCGACTGCTGGATTTCCTCGCGGACCATGTCGGCGATCGAATCCACTTGAGGCTGCGCTGAAGGCAACAGCTTGCGCAGCTCCTCCCGCACTATCGCTCTGATGGTTTCCCGTAGGTCGTCGGTGCCTAGCGAGTGCGCTTCTGTGTAGCCTGTCGACAGGGTTGAGCGGTTGTATTGCTTCGTCCTAATCTCGAGGGATTTTTCAATTGTTGTAGCCTCCTTTAGGAATTCGATGACAGTTTTCGGTGGGTTCCGCACTAATCCTGCAAAGAGGTCTTGTTTCACTCCCCGCATAAGGAAGGGACCTTTTTTTCCTCAGGCATCGCAGCATCAGCCAGGCGGAAAAGTCGCGTCATCTCTTCCGTGTAGATGGTGACCGTCTCATTCGGTAGCTGTGCTCTTGTCTCCAGCAAAGCAGCGGCCTTTTCCTTGCGGACGATGCTCGCGAAGGTATTAAGGAACGTCGTCCGAAAGAGGTCCCAGGATTGAAGGCTCGATTCATGGTTTTCGAACCACGTCTTCGCGGCGTCTTCTAAGTAGAAGTAGACGTGGCGCAGCTTCTCTTCAGTGTCCCAGTGGTTGAAGGCGGCGACTCGCTCGTACGTCTCCAGCCAGCTCTCCGGGTCTTCAAACGACGATCCACGGAAAGTCGGTGGCTCCCTTGGCTGTTGCATCACTACCGTTGTAGGTGGCAGGGGGTCTGTCATCGTCTCGGCGGTCGATGTGACGGTCTTCGGCTGCCTGGTGTTTTCGGGAAGGAGCCCGTACTCTGGTTGTAGTCCCTTCTGCCGGCGGCTGGTTCGAGGATCCGGGTTGTCCTTAGCGTCGTCTTCTTCTCGGCTTGGGCTTGGGTCAGCGCCCCGCGGTGGCGTCCGGATCATGAAGCAGCACCTCCACCAGATGTCACGTGGTCGTGACGACGAAGACAGCAGTCAGCACGTTCGAGATGAAACTGTTTATTTGGCCGAACTTGTGGCCGGGAAACTGTAAGTCAATCTACAGCAACACACTGATAGCGGCGGACAGAGCGTCGACCGTCGATCAACTGACAAGCGGTCAAGCGCGTCGGCTTTTATACAGGCGCTATGGAACTTTCCAGCAATATCGCTGGTGGCGGCGTTATCTCTCGACAAAGCTGGAACATTCGCGTGCGGCACGCAATCTTAACAAAACGATCTACTAAAATCGTGAAGCTTCTCGAACACTGCTTCACGGCCAGCGTCGAGCGTTGATAACCGTCCTTGCTGGTCAAACTCGAACACATCAAAATAAAAGAAGAAGCGGGCGTGGCAATATCTACCTGCCCGGCCTCCGCTTCAGATCAAGAAAGTGCCCCCCACCCCTAAAAAAAATTTCTGCCTACGCCCCTGATTGAGAATCGACCAAAATAGATACAGAGCTTATTAGGACGGAAGCCTTATCAGGGGTGAGACGGCTGAAATCGATTTGGGAGCAGTTTTGGAAGCAGCAAAATTTCAATTTAGGAGCAGAACAACCTTGTTTGGGAGCAGTTAGTGGCATTTATTATGTCGTTTTTGGAGCTTGAAAAAAACAAATTTGTAGCAACTTGGAGGAAGAAACGCACATTTTAATCGGCTTAGAATACACATAACGTTCAAAGAGCCTTTGGAGAAAGCTTTATTTTAACAGATTATTGCCAGGTATAAACTACACTACCTTTTTACAAACTACGCAATTTATATAACCCGGTAACAACATATGAAATAGATGAAAAAAGTTTTTAACTAGGTTCACTTTACATTTGAAAATAAAAAAAAACATCACATTTTTCAAATAATAAAAAAATCTGATTGCACAAGAATTGTAGTCACACAGCAGTAGGTCTTTGAACGGTCAATGAACAATTCTTACTAGCACGCGATTGCGGCGACGCCTTCACGTGTAATATCAGGAAAGAACAAAAGCGGTATGGCGGCCACCGATGAACGCATGGGGGGGGGGGGTCACATATATTTACAACCACTCAAAGGCGATTACCACAGCACTATGTAAGCCTCCATTACAAAGGCGCGTAGAAGGACACTCTTGGGCGCGTTAACATGTTCTGCGAACGTATCCCTGGCGCTGCTTCTAAAGTTAGTACGTTTTCCCACGCTGAAACTAATGCAGGCTTGAAAATTCTTGCTTGCGGGGCCGTTTCGGCGCAGTTCGGCGCAGTTCGGCGCAATTTTTGCAATTTTTATGCTTTCGGAGCAGCTTGGCGCAGGAAAACGGAATCGTATCAAAAATGCGCAATATGCGCAGCTGTCTCACCCCTGCCTTATACTGCTCATGAGACGAAAAATTTGACGTCCGGCGTCCGTCGTCACGGCACACTCAGTTACGTGACAGCGTCAACGTGAACGGCACACTGAGTAATTTTACAACGGTGCGGTCCGCGTCATGGAAAATTTTCCCGAGAAGCGGCGCCGCCGCCGCGTGTGTGAAAAAAAAAAGGGCTACGCGTAGGCAGACACCCGTTAGCAGATGCCCAATGGTGTGACGGGATAATTGAATGTGAATCGAAGGACGGCGGTGTAGCCGGGCCTCGTGGCAAATATGTGCCGTGCCAATCTTTAATGTATCGCCGCTAAGGTCTTCTCCTTCAAGTCTTAACGACAGTGTAAAAGACTTCGTAGAATTTTTGCTGCATGTTTTCCCAACAAACTGTGACATCTCAAGACTGGCGCTCTGTCCTGTCTCAACCATATTTTTTGTCAAGTTTTCTCGTGCTAGTTATACATCACAGCGAATGCA
This sequence comes from Rhipicephalus sanguineus, assembly GCF_013339695.2. Lineage (NCBI taxonomy): Eukaryota > Metazoa > Arthropoda > Arachnida > Ixodida > Ixodidae > Rhipicephalus > Rhipicephalus sanguineus. Next base: position 62,354,299 of record NC_051179.1, read on the forward strand.
TCGATATCAACTAGCCAAACCAACCTCGCTGTTGAACAAATATCCGCGAACCTGCGATGAAAGCTCCCTACTGATACTCTGCAGGAAATCCACCTCAACATATGTGTTTTTCTTATTTTCTAGTCATACCGGCATGTTATAAAAATGCGGCTGGAACTTTGAGCAATCGTTGTGGTGCCAAGTGCTTCGGTGCTATTCTACAGAGCACCGGCCTCTTGGTGCTGCATAGCGAACGACATACTTTAGTGCGTTGACCTCTGTTAGTCAAAGAAATTGTGTATGGTAGGCTTGCGCATGCGCCACGTGGTTTGTCGCGGTGGGTTAATGTTAATGCGAGAGTCTAATTGCACTTCAACAGCTCGAAGTCACGTGACTTAAGCATAAACGTCACGCGTGATCTCATAGGTAGAGCGGTTGCAGCTTGAACAGAGACGTAGCGATGAACAGACGTACACCTCGACCCGGGCTCTGGCAGTACTAATACTAGCAAAATAGTGAGAACCACGAAGCGGCACGGAATAGCTTACCGGTCCCCCAGGGACAAGGGCCAACCACAGACACTGGCAAAATAGCGGTACTATGCAACGCCTTGCCTTTCATTCAAATCGTAAGGCGGTGGCTTCCCGATTACGTCACAAAAGACGTTTCTGCACAGTTCACTTGATCCGGAACTTTTAAGGTGCAAATACACTCCCCCAATATTAGTCGTCCTAATGAAGATCATTTAGTTGTTTCAGGTACCATCATGCTTTTCTCCTGGCATATCGTGCTTTTCGCGGCTTTTACATTATTGTGCATGATGTCGCGTGACCTTCAGCAGCGCATTGAAATGAAATATTTTGATCGCGTTGCTACAGCGGGCCCAGGTTTGCGGACGTTCCGGCCGAACAGCCGCAGTCCCCGCCACAGGCGGAGCAACCGGGGAACAAACAACAGGTCGAGAGCAAAGAGCCCGATGTCGAAGAGGCCCAAACAAGCACCACAGGGCCAAGCATCCTGCAGGCCGGAAGCTGAGGACCAAGGTGTTCGGCACCAGCAGTCACCACCGCCAATCGTTCGCCGAAAAAGCGCACGTATTCGAGGTCAGCGACCGGTTTCACGTGCCCCAGGACCAGCGTCATGGTGTCGGACCTTCGGCAGCGCACCTGCTCGACGCCAGCGCAAAGCGATCCTCGGTGCCGAGGTGCGATACGGGCTGTAGGTTCGAATGGTAAACGGATTTAGGGTTGTAACAATGCGCACAGGCGTGAGCAGTTGGCAGCGGGGAACGGAAGGGGGAACTAGCGGGAGACATTTGTCGAGATCTCCAGTCGGATACGCGGCCGCTGTTACTGCTCACTGCGAAGCACAGCACATAAGCTATTTCTCTGGACTGCACGCAGCAGGATATAGTTTACAGTGGCGTTTCGATGCCACAATTTATCGTCCAGCACCTGTAGTGACTCACATCTATGAATTTATTGGCGGTTCTAGAAGAACAACTGAGGCGTACAACCTTGGCCATCGGTGTGCCTCTGAACATAACTTATAATTAATGGTTGGTATGTGTTACAAGCTGCCACCAGCGTCGCCAGCGCGAAGTCGGCGACAGGAATGACAGCAGGTTAGTTCGCTCCGTACGTAAGCAGAGACAGAGAAGAGATCAGAGACGTGTGAAAACAAAACAAACAACTTTACTATAGGGATATTGCGGCACAAGGAACGGTAGCAGAACACTTATTAGAACTAACAAAATACATCAACACTTAATACGACTAACAAAATACATATGAAATCAATAAATCAGCTTACGAGAGAGAAGTATTACAAACTACACAAACTAACGAACACTAGAACTACAGATGAGAAAGTCCGAAGGGATAAACAGGTGAAGGCATACGTGAGATGACCGGCAGCGTTGAGTCCACGACGATCGGATGCCAGAACTCGTCGGAGTTCTGGCACGACTGCGATGTCGGTGGTGTTGCAACGCTGGTGTTTCCGGGAGGCTAGTGCTTGAAGGCGATCTCGGGCAGGTTGAGCTAACCCGAGAGGAAGTTCCGATGTCGATGCGGGCGTTAATTTCTCGCCACAACTAAACGAACGGCTAAGTTTAGGTGGCCAGCCGATACAGAGCCACACTAAAAACTTCTAGAAGGGATACTTGTTGATCTGCTTCTACACCATGTTGGTAAGCGACTAGACTGCTTAGCAGGGCCAAATCCTGCGCTTAAATCATCCTCGTGTCCCCTCATCCTTTTCCTGGGGGAACAAGGGACCTCTACCTGGGTCCAATCATGCGCGTTTCATTGTTCGAAACTCCACCCTAAAATTACACTGACCACACCCCCTTTTAATTAGGAGAGGGTCCTCAACTGAGCGATGGTGACAATCTGTTGGGGTGCTGCCATACGGCTTGTCCACCAGAAGTTTTTCCCGTGGGAACGGTCAGTTTGCTTGGCTCTCAGCCGGAGCGTCTTAAAGTCAAAAGCTTGTTCGGAGTACCTCGCGGCCTTTGCAAGATCCTGCCGCCGCCGCCGTAGGTACAAAGGATCAATCGTCCGCGGCGACGTTCGAAGAAGGACACCCCATTCAGCACTTCCCGGCTCTTTTCAAGAGTACGCGGTTCCCGCCGGTCAGCGGGGAAGAGCGGCGCCCGTTAATTAGCCGTGACGCCGGGTCGCAAAAATGGCAGTCCGTGACAGTATGGTAAATCACTAAAATATGTTTAGCTGATGTTATTGACCATCTTTTTGTAGGCGCACGGTTTATGATTGTGACATTAATGGAATCGTGAACTTAAACCATAGAACTCCGTGAAAGGTTTCCATAGGCGTAACCGTCGTAACGCTGCGCACTTACCCACTGGCGCGTTCCCGCCTCCAGGCTGCAGGCCTCGGGCTTACCTGTAACCGTCGGAGCTGCTCCATCTGCGGCAGGAGTCATCGCCTTCAGTTCGCCCAGCCGCAGGTCATCGCAAGGCAGCATGGCAGGCGGCGTGCGCGTCTCAATCTCCTCCCTTGACTCGCACGCCCAGGTAATAGGTGACGCTGCGTCCACGAAGACGTTGCTATATACGGTGGCACAGAACAGGAATACAAATAAGAATCAGCATCATCTAGCTACCAGAACTTTCATTTTTCGCTGTAGACAAGTTTTCCAGGATGCTCTATAGTATATTTACGCAGCGCCAAACCAGTATGGCGAGGTCTGGCTGTGCTACGCATCAATAAAACAATATCACAAACGCATATTGCGTTGTGTTGAGATGCACTTAGTGTTGCTGCTTTAAATAACTTCAAGAATAATATGCAAGTTAGCTATGAGACTGCCTTTACGTGCAGTCACATCAATCTATTAGTCATGGGTGTCCACGGCACGCTAGCCGAACTATTCGAAGCGCAACTCGCAGTGCAGTACTATGAAATGCCAGCATAAAGTGGCACGCCTCATTCGCTCCAGGCACGCTTGAGAACGCTGCTATGCGATGGTGCATGAGCGAAGTGACGTGGCTTTATTTCATATCTCGCGAGCTGTCTTTAAACGCCTGAAAAGATCACCACGCGGCATGTACGTCGGCGAAAAAAAAGTTATCGTTACGTCGTTTTTGGACCCCTTTACAACGTAGCGAAAGGTACTTGGCTCTTAAATGAATATTAAAGATAATACGTAATTATTTGCTAGTCAAGCGGATTATAAGGAGGTACTCTAAGGCGCTTCACATGACAGCAAACCATATGTCATTGGTTTCACCTAGCCGCGGTAAACTCTTTAAAGTCCTTGGTTCATAGTGTCTGAAGCACTTTGTATGTAAGACATATACGTGCATTCTAAATCCGCCTTTTTCACTGTGCCACGGCGCATGCGCCCTTTCCCTGGCGGTAAAGTCGCGAGGCTTTTATTTTGTTGAGCCCGGTTGTTCCATAACACGCTCCTATCAGAAAGGCAGAGGCAGCACAGGAAAATAAAAGCACGGATTCGAAGCAAACGCCGCGTCTTTCCCACATTCCCAGCGATCTCAGCGATCTCAGCGCCGCGTGTCGCTGGTCGTGGCGAGTGCGTCACCGGAGCTGGACACCGTCGGTGGCCGCGGCTCTATTTCGGGGCGCCAGCCACGCATCCTGTTCCGCCACCAGAACCAAGTGGTGCTGCCCGGCAGCGGATCTCCGAAGCGCGCGGGCCAGTTCCAGAGGTTTCGTGCTGACGACCGCTCCTTAGTGGCCGACGTGTGTGAGTTGTTGCTGCTGCTGCTACTGATGATGACGATGATGATTAACGACATCTGATAAGTAAAAGCCAGGAAAAAATCAACTCCTAGCTTGCCCTTCAAGTACAAGAGCATTCAAAAAAGCAATAATTTGCGTACTTCAAGAGCTATAACAACTACGAGATACGGCGAATTCCTGATTACAGTTGTTAAGTTTCTTTTTTGTTTTCTCAACCAAATTCTTCTACTGGGCAGACTCTTCTTAATTTCGGTACGGATTCCTGTCAGTCTGCTGTGCAACCAAAAAGACCAAATTTATACCAGCATGACCGAAAGCCCAAAAAGAGACTATAGTTCGCATGACTTTTCACTCACCCTTTCTGTCTTTTAGGGTCATCGTTGCATACCAAGGAACCAGGCTATGATAAGGCGGACCTTGAAGAACAACGGTGAGAAATGAACGTCATTTCGACATGAGAACCGATCATGGGGAAAATTATGTATTGCTCATTCATCGGCAATAGTATAGAGAAAACGTCCTGTCGAAAAGTGCGGCAGTGTCACCTCGCGGGTCATTCGCTGATGCTACTACGAAAACTTTGTCAAAGTACCACTAGCACCCTTTTAATAGCTGTACAAATGGCATTATTGTACCTGCACAAATTCTCAATATATGTAGCACTCGTAAGAACAGCTTCGGATACTTTAATGCTGCCAATATTTACCTGATGCTGAATTTTTCAGAGATGACACTTAAGTATAAAGTATCAAGCGAAGCCCATCAGATGCTTTGGACGAATTCTCAACTACTACAAGCAGGTACTACGTCAGTGTTTATGTGCACATGTGGCCCATGATTCTAATTCCGATACGTCAGAAAAACCCCACTTGACGGGATTATATTGGTATGAGCAAATGCACGTCGTACAAGTGCACGTGAGTCCAAGTGCAAGTACAAGTGAGCAAGTACACGTCGAAGAAGCACTTTCGTGAGCATAAATCGTCGAGATAATCCTGATGCATTGGGAAGCCATGCCTCCCACTACTTGCTCACTTTTTTTTTTTTTTTGCCTTTGACGCGAAGCTTTTCACTGCCGTTGGGAGTAAATCGAAACGATGACTCTGAAAGCCATATGCTGCATGCTTCATAATGTGATTTCCTGTTGCAGCAGGCTGCAGCGTAGCCAGGACGTTCTAGCGGCCCTCTGCATGTGCGGTAACATGACCAGCGTGGCGGGAAGCATCGCCAGCTACTGGTTCATGCCATGCGCAGAAGCCATCGCCGCCAACATGGACAGGTATCCACTAGCTTAATATTCTACAATTACCGAAATAAATGCAATTATAGCTTTTCATCCATACACATCCCCTTTTCTCGTACCTTCTCGACCACCCTGTACACTTCATGCAAGGGTGCTGAGATATTCACGCCTTTGTCCCTGTTTACCACACAGGCGCTTAAAAAATTCTCGATAGCGGAATCGAAAATTCAGCACGACGAATTTAGTGGGAAATGCGTTGAACAGACGTCGGCGTTGCTGAAAGAAATGCTAGAAAACTTGCGCCGTGAAATGAGTCGATCAAACAAAAACCTCCTTGGTCCTCGCAACCACGGTCAAGTCATCAGAATAATTGCAGCCGCGCTTGCTATACATGCTAGCCGTGGTCTGATTTGTATTTTCAGGAAACCAGTCCACTCAAGACAGACGTTCAAGGGAAAGATGAAAGCCTGAGGTGGTGAAAAATCGTCGAACAGGGAATGTATCTGGAGCCAATCTTTCGGCAAGGCGACTTGTTTATGTTTATTGCTGATCTGAAGAAGGCATGAAGTTATCTTGGCGAAACGTTGGCTTTATAGACTCGCGGACTGCCGAACGAGCAAATACATTGCTCATGAGCGATCAACCCTGAATGTTCTTCCGGGAAAGCAAACATTTATTTTTCTCATGTCATGCAAGCTACCAATTTACTGGAGCGAAAATTAATGCTAGCCACTGCGGAAGGTAAGGGAAAACGAAGTGCGTCATGCAAAATATGGTTAGATGGTGCTTCGAGGCCACTGGTAAGTGTCTAAAGAAGCTCAAAGAATCGCTTTAAACAGGTCTCAGTGGTGATTCTTTACTCATGGTGTCACCAGTAGTCGCCAGCAACTTGGCGGTATACTTCACAATATCAAACGAGTATAAACTCAAATGAAGGTTGACTGATTCAGCGTCTGATTAATTTACCGACCAACCGACTGCATGGGCACTATCCGCATCAACGAAGTCACTACCTAATAGCGGCGGACCAAAAAAAAATGTTTATGTGAGTGATCTTAGAATGACAAGTTGATTTGCTGAAGTTGACGTTTCGACAAGAGGACCTGCCTTCGTCAAGACAGAAGTCCTCTTGTCGAAACTTTCACTTCAGGAAATCAAATTTTCGTACTAAGATCACAGCGTCAAAAAAGTTTTCTTTGTCCGCGTCAACAGGATAGCGATCTCGTTAACACTGACAGTGACCATGCCGTCGGTTGGTCGGTAAGTTAAATCATTCACGGAATCAATCTCTATTTATTTGAGTGATCTTATGAAATATAATTTGATTTCCTGAAGCGAACATTTCGACAAGGGGTCTTTTGTCCTGACGAAGACAGGCCCCTTGTCGAAACGTTCGCTTCAGGAAATCAACGTTTCACTACGCGTTCCTTTGCCGCCTTGATCTTCCAGTCAGCTCAGTAGTGACGACTTCGACAGTCTTGAAATCGGCAGCTGTGCTCATGATATATGCTTTGATAACAAGTAAGACGAAGAAAAGGCAGTCGAATCATAGCTGCAACGGTGCACCTTGTTGTTTGCCTAGAAATATTGATTATAGTGAAACAGGCAAATCCCTTCCCATTTGATTTGCTTTGCTTTGCCCGAAGACAGGAGGCCCATTCAGAACCGCTGTGTAGATCAGAGGACTCCAGCAAGCGTCGTAGTTTATCTATATAGAGTCAATATTTCTGTGATTTGTGTAGTGTAATTTTCATTCACCCATTACCTCACCATCACAAAAACTCTCACAGCGATATTGGGTGTTGCCTCACTTCCAGGTATTCCGCATCATGTGCACCAATTGATCACTCTCGTCTCAAGCTTTCTTTTTTGCCGTTCACACGCAGCTCGTCGCTGTCGTTCTGGAGCTGGACGCTGATCACGCTGCCGGGGTCGCTGGCTGCGTCGGCGCTCTCTTCCGTCTGCGTCTACTACGGAAGCCTGCACGCCCAGTGAGTGTGTCGACTCAGTGCGTTCAGCTTCACTCCGAGGGCCACTGCGCTTGCGCCTTGCAAACCATTTTAACGCGATAGCGTTGAAAAGTTCGTTTTGCAGAAATTCCGGTGTCGGCGTCGTTGGTTATGAGCGAATAATGAGCGTTTTCCGTGACCAAAAATTTGAAAAAGATGCAAATGAAACAAATAATAAAAACCTTCGGTTCGAGTGAGAATCGAACCAAGGCCTTCTGCGTGGCAAGCAGGTGCATGTTCTACCACAGAGCCACGCCATTGCATGAAACTGCTTTGGAAAAAAAAACTATATGAATGTTATGTAGTGGGAGGAGTGGGTCCTTCGCTGATTCGCAAAAGGAAGAATTATGGCGTAGTGGGCACAGCACAACTGAATTTGCAATACGCATTCTAGGATAGTTTGAAATGGCCCATGTTATACGCGCACAGATGTTCGTTTCCTTGCGGCACAGTTGAGGTATGCACCGAGAACCGAAGCTATGCTAGCCATTGAGAGGGCGATGAGCACGGGGCCCGATTAGGCTAACGCGTTCTACTCTTGAAGGCGAAGCTCAAGCGTCCTCCAAGTCTTGTATGCGGAAGACAAAAGGAATCTGTCTTCCTCACTCATCTGCCTTTCGCGGAAGAAGACCGTGATTTCGCGATGCGATTTACGGCCAACCTCTTCGGCTTCGCCCGTACGGTTTGCGAACTACCGTGGTTGCAGAATTTACCATTGGCCCTGTCCTGCTGTTACGTCTAGTGGTTGTTGATGGCCGTTAACGGTATATATTCTTCGGTATGAAGGAGGTGTGGCACTAGTCATCATGAGTGTATCCACGTCAAACGCTGCCGTGCAGTACACACTGCTCAAATTGTATGTCTCAACGTCCTACAAAGCTGCAACTACTTTTATGAAGAAACGTTTGTGATTTCATGTTTTATGAAGACATGTCGAAGACCAACACTGTGAAAGTCATCAAATAAAATGGTAACAGGTTTTTTTTTTTTTTGATGATCTGTTACGAAGAGTACTCGCAGCACGTTGCGGACGTGCTGAGAAGACAAGCCACAGAAAAATACTTGATAGATATATTCACATCTATGTTCTGTCATTATTTTGTTTTCGTTCGCAAATCGTGATGTCTAGGGTTCACAAAGAGTCAAGATAATTTTGAATACTACCACCGTTATTTCCGTCGCGTGTTGAGCGGATGTGAAGGCGCAGAAGCGCAAAGTACATGGTCCCAGACAGCGTATTTGTTGTTCATTAATCTTTCAGTGATAGCCAGCTCAACGCCCAAGCAGAGGAGATCATCTGCTGCTACGCCAGGCTGAGGCTGAACAGACTAGAAAAATGCAGGCAAGTGCTGTTTTGTTTGCATGTCTGCTGTTACTCTATGCACTAGTGTGCATTCAACGCAGTTGCACCGTTTATGTGTTGCACCGCCCTTCAATGTTTCCTGTTAGGCTTTAGTACTATTTTCTCTGTTCCTGAGTTGCTACTCCTGGACACGTAAGCGGGAAAATGGTTATTATTTCACTTGTTACCTGGATCATGAAAATTTACCTATGCATTACGGGGCACTATATCTTAGTGCAGCTATCGCCAAAGGCGAGCTCATTGTCTATCTGTGCACTCTCGCCGCATCTATATCACCTAGAATTTTTAAAAAGCAGTAATATTAAGCTACGAGATACAACGTACACTGTCACTTAACAGCTTTTCATGTCTTGCCTTTTTTAAATGTGCTATAATTAGACTATATCTCGCGCATTTATATTGTCCTTGACTTCGTTTCAAGCTATAAATGCCGCTCATCTAGCACATTTCCACAGTGCAGCTCAACAATACATTCTTGTCTAGAAAATGTCTGCGGGCTAGCTCATCTAGACAAAGCGCCAGTGGTATAGCTTAAAGTGACGCAGAGGAATTCAAACTGCTCGACTTATGGTGCGATAATCAGGGAACAATATATATATATATATATATATATATATATATATATATATATATATATATATATATATATATATATATATATATATATATATATATATATATATACGACTGCCACGTTTACGTCTTCTGTTTGTCGCCGCCTTTTTGTGGTGCAGGTTCTTCGAACTACTAAATTTACTATTTTGGATTGGTTACTCCGGAACTATACTCGGATGCAGATTCGTACAAAGACAGTGAGTACTAATTCATTCATTCCTTGCTTCTTGTTCTTTCTTTTCTTTTGTTCAACGACATTAATCTTTTTCGTTTTGTTTCCGTACTTACACTTCGCTTTATACGAGACAGTTGCCAGCGATGATTGTCAAGCATACGTTAGTCATTTTTCACCTAAGGCACAAATGCACCTATGACACACCGCTCTTAAGGAAGTTTAAGCATGTACTAAATAAATATGCAGGAAGCTTCAGCTGGAGGCTCATTTCTACTTATCACGTTCATTTGCACACGAAAAGCCAAAGTCCCCGAGGTGATCCGAATAATAACTATTCAATTCAAACAAACAAGCAATCAAACAAGCATGGCGCGTAGCTCGCTCGGCTGTGATCCTGTGTGAGAGTTGTGAAACGCCTATACGTGCAGACGAAGCTGTTGATATTTAAAACGTGTGACCTTTCTTTCCCGAGAGCTGCGCTCTTAGAGAGAAATTGAAAGGTGATATAACGCACAATACGCGGTACCTTATCACCTCTGTAGCAACGCGGTAGGTCGGATGCGGTGCTATACGTTCGGACGTGTAGTGTCCGTGTAGCATACCAATTACCACCATCGGAGCTATGATGCTGGCATCCGGTCCTATAGGACCGGATGCCAGCGTCATAGCTCGGATGGGGGTAATTGGTATGCGCTATAGTAACGTCACTCACATTCCCTTAAGACAAACCGGACATCAAGCACAACTTCGTAACACAGATTTAATACGCTCGGCAACAATAGGAGCTGCTCTAGACGTCGACTTCATTCGGGGTCTGGAAAAAGCCGCTGTACAACGTGTATCCTGTACTTCAGTATCCATTGCCCCATGCTTGCCTCCATGGGTACAAAGAATAGCAATGCAATGAACCGTGTTATTAATGTCACCGATGCTATGTGCGTTACTTTTGACCATTATTGTTAGGTGGTTTCTGCTGCCGCAATTATAATATATTTACATTTTAGGTGATATAGCAAAATGAAATGTAAAGAAAGTGCGACAACTCGCCGTCAATTGGAGTCTAAAGTGCTGACTTATAAACGAGATACGCTGTCATGGAGGTGGAGAATATAAGGAAGTGCATCAGCACTAATCGAACAAGGAACATGTCAGGCTTGAGCGTATAACCTACGTGAATGACAAGCGCGCCCGGCGCTTGTCATTCCGACGGCTGGAGCCAATGCTTCGACAAGTGGACTCGTTTTACCTGCGTTAGAACGAGTACTGCGCTTAATCCATACTTTACGTCGATTTTTCGCATGGTAAGGCAAGATGACCAGCATAGCCTTGTATTGAACCTTGTTACCGCACAGCGATTCGGAACTGCTTGATGAATATCTTAAGCTGGTTGATATAGTAGGCTGTAGTAGCAAGGCTATGCCTAAATCGCCTTGCCTGCCGCGCAGGGATCTGATTACGTGTTTCCTTGGTGTGATCGTTCTGTTGGCGTCGGCGGTGCTTTCGTCTCTTCCTCGAACCGGAATGAGTCGAACGCCTCAGACGAGCGCGGCACAATTTAGGATCAAGGTGGACGTGGACGGGGACGAGACGCCCGATTTCCGGCCCGACCCTTCGCAGTGCTTCGCGTCTCTCACCAGCCGGCTGCCGTGGGGCGTTATCGTTGCCTACGGTGCCGCCTCGGTCATCACGAGAATGGCAGAGGTCGGTGTGGACTGCTTTAGGTGAAATCTAGTTTAGAAGCACGGTGTAAGAAAGGTACATTGACGTCATTGAGACAGTCATGTTGTTGCTCAACCAGTGAAGTGAAAAGCTGCGCCTTTACTTGCTCTACTTGTCCCCAGAAGCATAGTGGAGGTTGAGAATCGCGCAACAAAAATCCGGGATGAAGCCAGGCCACGTATCACAGAAAGATTACACTTATATCATAACAACTATAGGTGTTTTCAAAGCTAACATCTGAAAGAAATTTCTTTTAAAGAAGAAAGCTGTAACCAGGTTTCCAATTTCCCCCTGCAAACAAAATCTCCAACGGAGGTTGGGGAGCAAGTGGGCACGGCCAGCTCTGAGATGGCCGTGACCACTTGCTCCTGCTTGCTGCGCGGGCTCCGGCCTGCTACGTAGTTTGCCAAGGCGTTATACAGATAAGATAAGCAGCAGACTATACAGATAATTATAGACTATACAGTATAAGTATAGACTATACAGCAGACTATAGAGATAAGTAGCGTTTATTTTTTCCTGAACAGCCTTATTTCGAGTGCTTCAAGCTCTTTTTTTAGTTTCCGTGCAGTCGTGCATATCCAAGTAACCACGTATTATAAGTCACAGTTTCGCCGCAACGGCGAAGCAATGATTGCGATAGCAATAAATTGTAATGTAACGCGAAGAACGGAAAGCAGCTCGAAATTGCCAGCGCATCGCTCGAGCCCAAAGGACGCACGAAAAGAACGCACACAGGACGAGCGCGAACTAATGCGTCACAGCTCGACACTTGAAGCGCTCTGCTCAAACATAAAGCAGGACGCACGAAACAAACGAACAGGTACACACAAGACGAGCGCAAACTAATTGTCACAGTTGTTACCTATTTCTGTTTGAACAGCGCGCTCCTTTCGCAAACGCGGCCGCTGCAGCGAGCGAAGCGAAGCGGCGAAGCACCCCACCGGCCGCCCCTTCTTGAGATAAGCGCACGAAAGCGACGACGCCCTGTAGAGCGAACAGCAACGGCGTTCGCAGGGGCGGGGCGACGATCTTTAAAGCGCGCAACACGCGCGCACGTCGCGCCATCTATGTGGCCACTAAGAAAGCATGCTGAATTACATGGTGTATATAAATAGCTTGCCGTTAGCAGGCTGAGAGAAGGTGCTGTCGTGGCCTAACGTCTAACGCGGCGGGCTGCAAAGCGAGAGGTCGCCAGTTCGATTCCGCGCGTCAGAAAGAATTTATTAATTATTTTTCTTTGTCGCCTTTCTATATATATACATACTTATACATATACGGTGAATGACGGCGGCGGGGACGGACATTTTCCAGCCGAGGCTGTCCATATAAATTGCTATCGCAATAAAAGACGATAGAAGAGGCGCTGCGTGAGATATGGACGCCATCTGGCAATGCTGTGTTGCGGGCTGGTAGTCCCGGCGCAGCGGCAGGCGAAGACCGGCGGTGACCAACGCGACCGGTGGGGACGCCGGCCAGCCCGAACACGCTGTTTGGCGCGATACGCCGAAGGAGAAGAAACGTCCGCACCACTGTAGTCCGCACTCAACGAGTACTCTCCACAAACTCTCTTATTTACACGTCGCCTGGTAAAACAGGAATGCCAGAGCGGCGCCCTCTGTCATTCGTACGATGCAATACTGAACCGAAACCGAAACACAACATGAGCTTGTGCAGAGGGCACGGAGGAAGACAAGTTTCAGCTCAGCTTAAGAAACTAGGGTCTTTAAAATTGCGTATCTATGTATTTTCTATTAAAGGAACACACCGCCTAATACTTACCTAATGACGTTGCGCGTCAGATATGCGTAATATTTACTTTTTGATCGACAACGTTCACAAGTATGAACAGCCGTACCAGTTCAAGATGGGTGGGCGGTAAGCAAGTGGTTCAACTTTGGCCGGGTAGCTGAATCGGGTGACGTGCCGACAAACAAAAAGACATACCAAAATTTCTGCGTTTAAGTTCCCCAAGAAAGACTATCGTCTTTAATAATAACTGTCGGGGTTTTAGGACCCAGAACCACGATATGTATATGATTAAGTAACCACGCACTTAATGTATTGATTACCTGTATCGAAGTGGCAACATCGATGCTATAGGGTTAATGTAAGTACCCCTGGCGAACGATGTCGCGTTGGTGATGTATCGGCACAGTTTTTGCATGTAAAAACCGCGGGAAGAGGAATCTTATCAACGTCAGCTGTGATACACGTGGACATCTGTACGCCAGAATTTTCATCGGTTGTAAGGGGCATCCATCTTTGCCGCAAGAGGCTGCCGGTCACTTGGAACGAACATCCCCGATAGCGTCCGGTCTATCATTATCGTATGCTGGCCACCAGTACGTTCACTCGCGGCAGCGATTAAGTCACCAAATCGCAGTCCCCGTGCTGGCTGCGCCGTCAGGTGATAACTAGGATAAATATAATGTGTGCTTCCCCCAAACGCGAATGAGACGCGAAAGTAAGTGGGTCATGGTCTTTCGGAACCAGACTGGGTCGTGGTATCAGAGCGTCAAAGCCGGGAAAACGTAACAAACGGATACGTTTAAACAAAGTTCTGCATTGCACTTCTCTTGTGCAGACTGCGGGCCTGGCCAAGGTGGCTTTCGACAACCAGTTTTGGAGCCGACAGTCGGACCTGGTGAAGCAGGTGCTCCTAACAGTCGCCTCTTCGCTCATGGCCGAGTTTATGACCGCAGCCGCGCTGTGCAACGCCATCTTGCCCATCGTCATCAACCTCGTTAGTGTGGTGTCATGTGCTCTCAAGAGTTCTAATGGCATGTATATGGAGGAAATGCGCACATACCGGTGTCTCAACTAAGTTCACATAAAAGAAACTCTAAAACAAATTGAAGGCTCCGTAGCGCAAAACAAAGACATGTATGCAACAAAAGAACGAGACATGACGTCTTGTCCTCGCTTTGCCCGTGTCTTTTCTTGCGCCATCTACTGGCAAGCCGCCTGCTGTCGAGAGCCTTGTTTGGGTGAATGCGCGGCTTTTTGTAAAGCGAGGCATGTCCTTCAAGCGCTCAAATATTATCACGATCTCGGCGCAACAGGCTTTCACGGCAGCGATCGCCGTCGCGTTAGAAGCTTAATAATAATAAATGTTGGGGTTTTACATATCCCAGGATCGCGATATCATTATTAGGGACACCGTAGTAAAGGACACCAGAAATTTTGACCATCTGGTGTTCTTTAACGTGCACTGACATCGCACAGTACACGGACTTCTACCATTCCGCCTGCATCGAAAATGCAACCACCGCGGCCGGCCGGGATCGAACCTGCGACCTTGGGGTTAGCAGCCGAGCACCGTAACCGCTACACTGCTGCGGCGGACGCGTTTGAAGCTTTGGAGTTCCTCACTTTGCTCCAATATTTGGCTACGCCTCCTGCACCAATATTTTGATTATCTGTGAGCGGCTGGCGGAAGCGATAGCCTGACTCGAGCGCGAAAAGGCTCGCATCTGTCCAAGGAAGTTTCTCAACAGTAACCGGCTGGCCCGTGGCCGGCGCAGACGGCCATTTGGGAACGCGTTGCTCGTGTTATTGCGATATCAATTATACGAACCCTATAGAGACGCATCTTACCGTCGTCCTGAAATTCTGTATAAAGTCCACGGGCGATCCAACACCGCCCCCCCGCGTCGTGTGTTCTATGTGAGAGTGAAAGCTTGCGAGGGCAGTCCACGATCACTGCGCGAGCGCATAGGCAACGTGCCGGCCGTCTTCCCTCGCGTGAAAAGCCCATGGAGGGTGCCGGAGGGAGAGCGGGGAGGGGGTGGGGGGTGTTGCGTAGCTTTTGCAGCAAGTGCGAACTTTTGAGCGGCCGGGCTTGGTCGCGTGCACCCTATCTTGACTGGGACCAGCAGACGGCTCATACCTTTGTACGTGATGTGTTTTCACCGCTCGCGTTAACGTTGAAGCGATAGACAGCAAGAAGGTCGCTTCGTTCACTGCAGCGGCCGCGTTCCCCGTACGACAGCGTTTCGTTGAGTTACGCGAGACCTGATGCTGGAGGAGTTAGCTGCTAGTCATATAACTTCGTATAACATTACAATTTGTTGCTATCGAATTCGAATTCGTTGCTTCGCCCTTGCGGCGAAACTTCTATTATTTAGTGGTCGACTGTTAGTGCCTGATGCGATGCTCCATCCCGCACTTTTTTCGTACCGAATCGCCTGTGGGTTAACGCCGCGCGTCTTCGCATTCCACAGACACCGAGCACGACGCCCTCTACTTTGGTCTGCCGGTGGCTGTGGGCGCTTCGGTGAACACCATCCTGCCGGTCTCCCTGCCACTCGTCATGCTCCACGACATGGCGCCAGTGACACGCAAGCAGCTGGTGAGAAACACTTTTGTACCCACTCCTTCGCAACTAAATAATAATTATTATTATTATTATTATTATTATTATTATTATTATTATTATTATTATTATTATTATTTAGTTGCGAAGGAGTGGGTACAAAAGAGATAATGAAGGCTCG
Organism: Rhipicephalus sanguineus; assembly: GCF_013339695.2. Taxonomy (NCBI): domain Eukaryota; kingdom Metazoa; phylum Arthropoda; class Arachnida; order Ixodida; family Ixodidae; genus Rhipicephalus; species Rhipicephalus sanguineus. The sequence goes on from NC_051179.1 coordinate 62,370,127, forward strand.
AAGTTGATAATAATAATAATAATATTATTATTATTATTATTATTATTATTATTATTATTATTATTATTATTATTATTATTATTATTATTATTATTATTATTATTATTATTATTATTATTAACTTCGAGCCTTCATTATCTCTTCCAATTACGAATGAAATATTGCAAAACCGACAAGTTTATTGCCACAGCTAGACTCTACCACAACTATGTCAAGGTGCGTATGTTAGAGCACTGCACGGGCCCGGGCCGGCCCGAAATCACGGGCCCGGCCCGGCCCGCGGGCCGGGCCGGGCCGTCCTAAGCGTTTTTCGGCGGGCCCGGGCTGGGCTCGGGCGTGAAAGTGCGGGCCCGGGCCGGGCACGGGCTTGAAGCCGCGGGCCTGAGCCGGGCCCGGGCTTGAAGCCGCGGGCCTGGGCCGGGCCCGGGCTTGAGGCTGCGGGCCGAGCCGGACTCGGTAAGTCGGGCCTTCGAGCACACGCGAACGTTATGCATTGCACGGTCTAAGGTATACTGTGCCAAGCTGAAGTGACACGTGCAAAGAGCTGGCTCTTAGTAAAGCTTAGCAATAAAAATAGAAAAACAGTTGAAGTGCTATTTTTTTTCACCAGTATAGATATAGATTGGCACTGTATATTTTCACTAACGTTTCGTCTGCTGGACCAGACTGTCAAGGTAACAAGTACATCGTGGTGGGTTTCCTTATAAACACGCCAGATCACGTATATATATATATTGTTGCGGTGAAAAGAACGAGGAAGCTGGCCCCAGATTAGAGGAAGACGACGTCTCTTACCGCCGCTTGAGCATCAGCTGTATTTATCGTAAAACACCAACTCTGCACTCGTGTGCCATCGAGGCGGCAGGCAGATGACGTCCGCTGCGAAGTTCCGTACTGGTACCCAGCACTTCCACCAAATGTTGCACGAAGAAAACAGGCACACGAGTGCAGAGTTGGTGTTTTACGATAAATACAGCTGATGCTCAAGCGGCGGTAAGAGACGTCGTCTTCCTCTAATCTGGGGCCAGCTTCCTCGTTCTTTTCACCGCAACAATATATTACAGCGAAAGCTGTTATGAGATCATTTCACCGGCCGTTTTTGGCGCCGTAGTTGTCCGCCGCCGCCGCCGCCGCCGCCGCCGCCGCCGGTGTCCTTAACCAGTATCGCTCGAAATAAGAAAAAAAACGAAATAAGAAAAAATTCCAGGATGGAACGAGGTTCCCCTTTGCGTGGGAGCCCTTTGCGTGGGAGCCCAGTATTCAACCTCTGAGCCATGCCGGTGCTTGAAACTGCTTTGCAAAAAGGTCCTATACAGGCTTCATGTCGGGAAGGAACCACATTAGCATATGCAATATAGCGTGGTAGAAGAGTAAAATAAGCACCAAGCGTCGCACAACGCGAATTCTGTAATGAGGCGTCACACAATGCGAATTGCGCAATGAGTAGGTTGTTCAATGCTTCGAACCCATTAGAAAGGGCTCTGCCATAATTCTTCATCTTCATCAGGCACAGCATCAACAAAGTGCGCATAATGCCTTACATGCGTTTAGCAGGTACCAACGCTCTCCGCAGAATGACGAAAAATGGCACAGTGCCTGCTGCCCTACTTCTCAAAAATTACAATGATTTATAGCGTAGTGGCTTCCTCGCAAGTGCACTTGTATTGGTTGCCAAGGAAGCCCATAAGCGCATGATCCATTTCCTCGGGGTCTCAGTAATGCTCTTCGCCCCCCCTCCCCCTCCGTCTCTCTTCCACGTCAACGTATGTTATACAGCATGACGGGAGAGGGAAATAGCGACCGGGCGTCACCTAATGCAAATTACATAACTGGTGGGCCGTTTAAAGATTCCAACCCATTACAAAGGGCTGAGCCATAATTCTTCATCGTCATCAGTCGTCGCGTCAACAACGTGCACATAATGCCTTACAGACGTGTAGCTGGTGCCTCGCTCTCCGCAGAATGACGAATAATGGCTTAGTAGGTGCTTCCGAACTTCTTAAAAATTGTGATTTATGGCGTAGTGGGTACCTTTCTAGTGTACTTGTATTGTAGCCCCAAGAGAGCTTAACGGGCTCTAGAAACGCCGCTCTTCCAGCTTTCGCTGTGACTGTGCTGCGGTTATATATATATATATATATATATATATATATATATATATATATATATATATATATATATATATATATATATATATATACATATATATATATATATATATATATATATTAACAGCACTAACAATGGGCCAGGTCACGGTTGTTCCCATGGGAGGAATAACGATTTCGGTCTTTTATTCTAGGTTGACACATACGGTACATTTCATTTATATCCCTTGGTATTACGTGCCAAAACCACGATATGATTACGAGGCACGCCGTAGTGGCACCGGATTAATTTCGACCACCTTGAGTTCTCAAACGTGCACCTAAAGATAAGTATATAGACGGGTGTTCTTGCAGTTCGCCCCCATCAAATTTCGGCCGCCGTGGCCGCGGGAATCGCACCCGCGTCCTAGATACTTAACAGCGAAACAGATTAACCGCTGAGCTACCACCGCAGGCAAAGCAACATTTCGATGCATGTACACACCGGATTTTCCATCCGATCGCCCGCTACAAAGCGCACGGCATCATTAATAATAATCATCAACAACTAATATGCTCTAGCGGGCCCGAGTCGGGTCTCGTCATGAACAAGCGCGCCCTGGATTAGTTTAGTAATGAACGCCCGGGCCCGGGCTTGGAACGACGGGCCCGGGCCGGGCTCGGGCTGGGTACGGTCAAGTACGCCCGGGCCCGGGCCGGGCCCGGGCTTGGAACCACGGGCCGGTGCTGGGCTCGGGCTGGGTTCGGTCATGTACGCCCGGGCCCGGGCCGGGCCCCCGCTTGGAACCACGGGTCCGGGCGGGGCTCGGGCTTCATAAAGCGGGCCTGGGCCAGGCCCGGGCCGTAAAAACCGGCCCGTGCAGTGCTCTAGCGTATATGCCAAGTGAAACAGCGCGCGTGTTTTGCTCAAGCGAAGACACGAAGGCGACCTTTGGTTTCTTGTTTCATAAAGCTTATGTTGTGCTACTTAGCGTTCTCGTCTGTCGTATGTGGCTCCGGTACATATATGGTATTGAAGAAACATGCTTTTGTATCTTAACTATATATATACGGTGTAAGAAATAGTTTCTTGCACCGTGGTCTTAACTGGTTTGGCGCGTTTCTTTTGGTGCCCGTATAAAACAATGCCATTTATTGCGCTGCTGTTCTCACAGATCCTGACTGGCGCCTTCGTGAAGACCGTGGTCGTGGCCAGCATCCTACTTTCCATGAACACCACGGGCGAATACGTCTTGCACAGCACGAAACAATTCAACGCCACTGAGATTATCAAGCCGGCTTAAGCACGACAGTAGTATATACGTTAGACGACCACAAGGGAGCGAACGGTGGACGTTCAACCTTGGCGCAACATAAGCGCGCACTTGACTACTACGCGCCAATGACACGGTCGTCGACTAAAGTTAATGGAGTTTTCCCCGTAGTTGTGATGCAGATGCCGCAGGTTGCTTCAGGACTTATACCGGTGTCACACGGTCACGTTTGATCCCGATCGCTCATGATCTCGATCAAATTTCTTGATCGTGATTGGCACCTTCAAGCCAAGCTTCAGAATGGATCCAATCACTGTTGAGAGATTTGACCCTGGTCGGGGTTAATCGCGATCAGCAGTGCACCGTGTAACACCGGTATTGTATACTTATATGTATACGTATGCACATGAAAGCTTGATATGCGCCTCCCTTGCAGCGGGAATTCTGAGACACCCAGTGTTGTAGGCGTTACTGAAAAAAAGTAAATAAATACGTTACTCGTTACACTATAAAAAAAGGAACGCGTTACCACCCTACGTTACCTACAAAAAAAATGTAACGCGTTACCGTTACCGTTACTGAAAAAAAGTAACGGACGTTACCTCTGCCGTTACTCCGCCATCATAAATTTTAATCGATGTGTCTTTGCTGCAGGAACCCACAATAACAATAATTTAAATCTGCAATTTATGTTTCACATAAAACTTCTAACCCAAACAACGAATATACCCAAAATGCTGATTTAACGAGTATTACTTGCACAAATGTACCGGACGTTAGCAATGGTATAGTGGCTTAAAGTTGCCTTTAGAGTTACGCGTGATGGCTTCTGACTTTGACACATGGTGAAGTCATTTTTCTCAATGTGACATTATACAGAATATGAGATTCAATCATCAACGCTATTCGCAAAGAAAGCATGAATGAAATCTCAAGAAATTTACAATAATTCTGATGGCGTGCTTCTGCTAGCAAAATAGATGCGCGAATTTTGTAGTAGAAAATAAATGCTTAAATGGGCTAGTCACGTAAAAAAATATCTGTGCATAAACATTTTTTGTTCACTTTAACCTGTATAATTCACTTTAACCTGTATAATCAGGAGTTCAGTAACCAGAAACTTCGCTGCAGTTGCAGGTAGAAAAAGCAAAATTTATTTTTAAAACAAAGTTGATAAGCCTTATCAACTTTGTAGCTACTATAAAATGTCGCATATTTACACATTTGTCAAAAACACTTTCCTTAGCTCTACAAGTTTCAAACAATGTTACTTTACTCTTTGTTGCGCATACATTTCATACGCAAAATATATTCTTTGTAACGATAATATTTGTGTTTTACAACGTCGCGAACTTTCGAGAACGACAGGTAATGAAATTAGTCCCTCCGGATTGAATATGTTTGATATTTTTCCCTCTTAAATTATTTAGTTATTAAGGAAATTAAGTTCCTTTTCGGGCTACTGGCATGGGACATGCATAAAATATAAAATACTCAATCAAATCTAAAATATCTATTTTCGGATCCGTGTCGATCTCTCGTGGAATCACACGTTTGCAATAACCACGATTAGTACACTAACTGCGGTAATGTCTGCCATGTAGCTACCTGTAACCGTGGTTAGCCGTAACCGTAGTTAGCTTAACCGCCGTTAAAAAAATTTCTTTTTTTGCGTTAAAAGAAAAAAAAGTCCACGTTTCGCGTCCCGCTCGCATTCTTTTTCAGGGTTTTCTTCCAGCCGGGGGTCACGCCTATTTTCCACAATAAAGCAGACTCTCGATCGGCAGCGCACCTGTAGACCGGTTGACGTTACCAGCTGTCGCCTGGACGGGATTCGATGCGGTGGTCATTTACCATGTTATGCGGAGCGAGTGTACTCATTTGTCACGCGAACTTGCGGACATCGTTTTTATGTTGTCGCAGCCTCTCGGGGGAGTTCTTCGTTTCCCCCACGTAAAAAAAAATTCACGATCAGCACGTGGTATGGAGCAAACCAGCCCTTGCGCTTTCTCTTCGGACGGCCTGTCTTTTGGGCACGAAAAGGCGCAGGTGCCAGCAATCCATCTGCTACATCCACTTCCACGAGAAGCATGTCCGTACAGTTTCTCATGGCGAATTATGCGGCTTTCATCAAGCTTTGCGTGGCGATGGCCCAAACCTCCACACAAGGAGTCGGCGCGTCTTAAGAAATTGGTCCCCACAATTTCCACAAAACAAAGCGATTCCGCCCGCGCTTTCTTTGACAATGCCTGGCAGGCCGACAGCAGTCCGACGCTGCGACAAAAGAATTTGTCGGGGCGAGCTCTGAGAAGACGGCACCCCAGGATCAAAAAGTAACGAGTAACGTGACACCACACGTTACCGAAAAATGTTAACGTAAGTACGTTACCCGTTACAGTTTCTAAATTGTTACGAGTACGTTACTAAGTTACCGAAAAAAGTAACGCGTTACCGGTAACGCCGTTACTTGTAACGCGTTACCGCTAACACTGGAGACACCTAATGGGCCGTAAAGACCTTGAGCGCAATGGAGAAACGTTGTTTCTGCATAAAAAGAAAATGTTTCTGTTATGTCACAACTCGACTGGCATGAGCTGCGACTCTGCGGGCGAATGTCTTGCACAGTACTCGGTTGTTAGAGCAGTGGCACGACAAACTCCAATTTCGCATACAAGTTCAGGGAAAGATGAAAGCTTGAAGAGATGGAAAAGAACTGCTCGCATGAGTAACAGGCTGCTCTTGCTGTGACCGGCTCGTATATCAGAAGCAGAGCTGTCCAGCAGGGTCTCCCACCTTTGCAAGCCTGCTCGCTTCTGAATTCGCTTGGAGCGTCTCTACCATAAAAGAGTATGCGCAGCGCAACAACACGTCATAGACAAGGAACACAGAAGATGGACGGGCACTGAATTTCATCTCGCGCTTTTCGGAGTGCTGCTTGTACTGCAGTTGGAAGTATCCGCTAGTACATGCCGTTTGTATCTTTCTTGCCCGAGTCTCATTGCGCTGCACATGCTATTCAAGTAAAACAGAAACGCTCTTACGAGCCCGTGAGCGGCAACCCGAGAAGTACGCGCGAAGCACCACAACAGCATGTCAATGTATATGGAAATTAATTTTCCTAAGGACTTCACCACAGAATGAACTACGATTGTCGGTTTAATGTCGTTTGCTGTACAATATTTTTAAAGGGACACTAGAGCAAAACGATTTTTCTCGCATTAGTAAAGTAGTCTTCCACGATACCAAAAACACCACGCTTTCTGCGCGAAGACGCTTAATAAGCGAGAAAACGCGCAAAAAGAAAATACAAGTGGCGACGCCACCTTGGAATTCCCGCACCATTTGCCGTGACGTCACATATTTTTGACGGCGCTTGCTTGGGCCTACGTAGTTCCTAATCGGTTAAATCGAAGTACATTGTCCTCTGAGGGGGCCAGAGACTTGACATAACGAGTTTGCGGAAATTTCGCCGAGCCAGTGACACCAAAATACGTTAAATGCTCTTTGAAGTCTTTTACGTGACGAATTACAAAGTTCGGCGCGAAATTTAAAAATGAAACTTTGAACTTGGTTTTCTCGTCTAATAATAAACCTATGGTGGTGAAATAAACTACACAAGAGTTCTCCGAGCATACTTTATCAATCTAAACCAATTCATTGTTTCTCTTTAGTGTCCCTTTAAGGCATAATAAAGGTGGTTGACGCTAGTCTTCTCCGTGAAAAATTCTGATGTCTGAAGGCTGGTGGACGGTCACCAGCCTTCAGACATTACTGATCAGCAGTACTGTTTGTACCGCTGATCTATTCAATTATTTGTATTTGTCACACACACACACACACACACACACACACACACACACACACACACACACACACACACACACACACACACACACACACATATATATATATATATATATATATATATATATATATATATATATATATATATACATATATATATATATATATATATATATATATATATATATATATATATATATATATATATATATATATTGTGAGCATTATTCATATGCTTCATCCTCTCACCTGTAAATACTCATCATCACCACTTGGGTCTGAGTAGCGGGGCTCAGGCTTGAGATAAATAAAGAAGAGTCTTTCGGCTTGACCGTCGTCTCACAAGTGGTGGATTGTGCTGTACGATTCCTCAGTCCTCTGGCTCTACCGGCGCTACGCCTTCCACTTCACTACACCCCTGGAGCTCCGTTCAGGTCGCCGTTTGAACTCGGAAACATCGGCAATGTCGCACGACGAGAACTCCAACGCTGGACCATCCACGACACCTGCCCCGTCAGGAACCCCTTCCTGCTTGGTTACCACCCCTCAGAAGGATCCACCGGTGTTCGCTGGCCTTCGTGGGGACGACGTCGAAGACTGGCTGGAGCAGTACGACCGCGTCAGTGCACTCAACCACTGGGACGACCCTGCAAAACTTACTCGTGTCGCCTTCTACCTGACGGGTGTAGCCAAGACTTGGTTTTTCAACCACGAGTTGGACTTCGTCGATTGGACCTCCTTTAAGCACCAGCTACGACAAATTTTCGCGAACCCTTCAATCCGCTCCGACATCGCGAAAAAGAAATTAGCGGAGCGTGTCCAGCAAACCGGCGAGTCATACACTTCTTACATAGAAGACGTCCTCGCCCTTTGTCGCCGCGTGAACAGCTCAATGACGGAGACGGACAGGGTGCGCCACCTGCTCAAAGGAATTGGCGCTACGGCATTCAACGCCCTTGCAGTGCAGAACCCCACTACCGTCTCGGAAATCGTCGCCACGTGTCAGCGCCTTGATGAGCTCCATCTGCTCCGTTTGCAGCCTGACACGTCTCATCTGAGCACAACCACTGACACCGAGCTGCGCAGCTTGATTCGTTCCATCATACGAGAGGAACTCTAAGCACAGGCTATGTCGTACCCTCTTGAGCTCCGTACGACATCTCCGGGCAGCAGCCTCCGCAACATCGTCCGAGAACTTGTTGCCATGAGGTGTACGGAAATTCCCAGGTACGACCCCGTACCGACACCATCTTACGCCCAGGTTGCGGCCCTAGCGCCTCCTCAACAGATACCACCCCACGCGCCCACAATGCACGGTTCCGTGAATGCTTTGTCACCACGAGCGTCGCTTCCCTCTCCCAACGCCTGGCTCCCACCTCGACCAGTATGTTACTACTGTGGAGTCCGTGGACATATTTCCCGGTTTTGCCGACGCCGTCAACAGGACGAAAGACGGGGTTACGACTATCATGAACGAGACGAGTTTCCCGCTCCGGTTCCACAATACAGTCGCCCCTACCAAGCTTACGAACGTCGTTCTGCATCTCCGCAGAGCCTCAACGGAGCCGCTGCTTCCCGTTTTCCGCGTCGCCGCTCTCCATCACCCATGCGCCGCTCCTCTTCTCCCCTTCGACCAGCTACTTCGGCCCCGGGCCATCGCCCGGAAAACTAAATTGTGCAGCTTTGGGAGGGGAAGCTGCATTGTTCGGGCTAAGTCAAACTCCTCCGCAGCGGCCCTCAAATGTACTGTTAGTATGTGCTGAAGGTGTATGGACTGAAGCATTGGTAGACACGGGGGCAGCACTTTCCGTTATTAGTATCGAACTGTGCTCTCGCTTGCGAAAGGTAAAAACCCCGTATACTGGCCCTCCCCTTCGGTGTGCCAATGCAGTTCTTGTTCGGCCTATTGGTGTGTGCACAGCGCGAGTTTTCATCGACGGCATACTTCATCACATTCAGTTTCTCGTCCTGCCGTCATGTACGCACACACTAATTTTGGGATGGGACTTTCTCTCCTCTGCGTCGGCCGTGATATCTTGTCAACAGCGAGTCGTTCATATGACGGACACGGAATTTTCATCTCATGACGATGTTCGCAAACTGTGTTTCCTCACGGCGGTCGATTGTTCCATTCCACCTGGCGACGAGAATGTTCTGACGTTGACGTCCGATACCATCGTTAATGGTGATGTGTTTCTCGCTCCATGCGATCGCTGGATATCCCGAGGAATTGTCATTGCGCCTAGCTTGGTCAGGTTTCATGACAGCAGAGCGTTGGTCACTGCACGTAATCCTACATCTTCACCACTTGTCCTGCCCCAAGGTAGCGTTGTGGCCTGCTTTGCTGACACAGAACCTCTTGCCCTGATGCCTCTTCACACAGATCCACCACCGTCGCCTACTACTATCAACGACCATGCGACAACCACTGCTCTAAACAGCCACCATCAACCCTGATCTCCCTGCGGCGCAAAAGGAAGATCTCTTAGCACTACTTCGAAAACACAGTGCTTCTTTTGACATCCACTCCAAGCTTTTGGGTCGCACATCCGTCGCCGTGCACCGCATTGAAACCGAGGGCAATTCCATTGTGCGCCGCCGACCATACCGCGTCTCCTCTGCAGAGCGTAAAATCATCGAGGACAACGTCGCTGACATGCTGAAACGCGACATCATTCGGCCATCGTCCAGTTCTTGGTCGTCGCCTGTTGTGCTCGTCCGGAAGAAGGACGGCTCGGTACGATTTTGCGTCGATTATCGAGCTCTCGATAAGATCACGCGCAAAGATGTATATCCGATGCCGCGAATTGACGATGCCCTCGACTCCCTTCAGGGCGCTGAATATTTCTCAAGCCTTGATCTTCGATCAGGGTATTGGCAAATACCTATGCATGAAGTGGACAAGGACAAGACGGCCTTTGCAACACCCGATGGCCTCTATGAGTTCAATGTAATGCCCTTCGGTTTATGCAACGCTCCGGCAACGTTTGAGCGCATGATCGACACGGTTCTTCGTGGCCTGAAGTGGAAGACCTGCTTATGTTATCTTGATGACATCGTTATTTTTTCTTCCACTTTCCGCCAGCATCTCGAGCGATTGGACGAAGTTTTGACGTGCATTTCTAACGCTGGGCTTCAACTCAATACAAAAAAATGTCATTTTGCCAGAAAGAGCATCATCGTATTGGGCCACCTTGTTAGCAAAGATGGTGTTCGTCCCGATCCTGACAAGGTGAATGCCGTTACATGCTTTCCTCGCCCTGAAAATCAAAAGCAGTTACGAAGTTTTCTCGGGCTCGCGTCGTATTTTCGCCGCTTCATCCGCGACTTCGCCTCCATCGCGTCGCCCCTGCACAAACAGCTGACGTCGGGCACAGCCTTCACTTGGACAACCGAATGCGACATCGCTTTTGACACCCTCAAGGCGGCACTGACATCTGACCCCGTCCTCTGTCATTTCGATGAGCACGCCCCTACTTGTCTACACACCGACGCTAGCGGGCATGGCATCGGTGCCGTCCTCCTACAGCGTGATGCAACTGGTCGAGAAAGAGTCGTTGCCTACGCCAGCCGCGCACTCACAACTGCTGAACAAAACTACTCCATCACAGAGCAGGAATGCCTGGCTGTAATTTGGGCCGTACAGAAATTTCGCCCATATCTTTACGGACGCCATTTTACCGTAATTACAGACCACCACGCGCTATGCTGGTTGTCATCACTTAAGAATTTGTCCGGACGCCTCGGCCGCTGGGTGCTCCGTCTACAGGAGTATTCATTTGACGTCCTTTACAAATCGGGGGAAAAAACACCAAGATGCCGACGCCCTCTCTCGTTGCCCTCTGCCACTAACATCTCCGTGCAACCGTGCAAGCCTCTTCATTCCTCCTCCCACGATGAAGTCGCTACGCGTCCACTTACGTTATCGGCACTAACGGTTGGTGGCCCGCTTCCTTACAATCGCCACACGCAGCTGGCCTCCTGTCAACAGCAAGACCCTTACTGCCATCGCATTATTCGACTCTGCGGAATGTCTCCACCGCCTAATGTCAGGTTGCGCCGACAACTCAGGCAATTCAAGCTTGAAAACAACGTGCTGCACCGGTACGTTTACAATGATGATGGACACCGGTGGGTTCCCGTACTTCCACGCTCGCTTCGTACGCAGATCCTTGAGGCCTTCCACGACGACCCATCTGCTGGCCACTTGGGATTCCATAAAACCTACAGCCGCATAAGGAGCCGCTTCTTCTGGCCTGGTCTGTCCACTTCGATTGCAAAGTACGTCTCTTCTTGCGCACTATGTCAACGGCGCAAGCGGCCGACTTCACCTCCTGCTGGCTTGTTACATCCAATACCCTGTCCCGAGGAACCTTTTGCCATTGTTGGAATGGACCTCGTCGGACCTCTTCCCGTAACGTCCACAGGATATCGATGGATCGTAACAGCCGTTGACCATCTCACGCGGTACGCAGAGACCGCTCCTCTACGCTCTAGTTCTGCCTCTGACGTGGCCACCTTCTTTCTCGAAGCCATTGTCTTACGGCATGGTGCGCCCCGCGTCCTCTTGAGCGATCGCGGCAAGACTTTTCTGTCTACAGTGATTGAAGAACTGCTTAAAACTTGCGGCACAGTTCACAAGACCACATCAGCATACCACCCTCAAACCAATGGCATAACAGAGCGATTCCACCGCACACTAATTGATATGATATCCATGTATATTGGGCCCGCTCATGACAACTGGGACACAATCTTACCATTTGTGACGTTTGCTCATAATACCGCCATCCAACGCACTACTGGGTACTCGCCGTTCTACCTAGTTTACGGCCGTTCGGCGACATTCACGATCGACGCTTCATTCTTACGCACTCCAACCGACAATTCTACAACTATGCCGGAACAGTTCGTCTCGAGACTTCAAAATTGTCGCCAACTCGCTCGGCTCAGTACAGAAGCCAGTCAACACGACCGCAAGCAGCGGTATGACAGCTCTCATCGTGACTTGTCTTTCCGTCCTGGTGACGAAGTGCTCCTTTGGACGCCTACTCGTGCCCCCGGACTATGTGAGAAGTTTCAATCGCGATTCCTTGGACCCTACGTAGTTATTGAACAAACATCTCCTGTCAACTATCGCGTTACTCCCGTTGAGGTTTCTTCCGACCGTCACTGCCGTGGTTCCGAGATAGCCCACGTTTCGCGTCTGAAGCCTTTCGTTCGACGTCTATCCCCAGTCTAAGTCGCGGCCAGGCTGGCCGCTTCAGCGCGCGGGGAAATTAGTGTGAGCATTATTCATATGCTTCATCCTCTCACCTGTAAATACTCATCATCACCACTTGGGTCTGAGTAGCGGGGCTCAGGCTTGAGATAAATAAAGAAGAGTCTTTCGGCTTGACCGTCGTCTCACAATATATATATATATATATATATATATATATATATATTAAAGTGCGGAGCGCCTTAGGAGTCCGGGCTGTCGTCCCATGTCTGCTGTCATCTCATGTCGTCGCTTAGCGTGACGTACGCAAACCTATGTATACAATAGCCATGTAGAGCATAGCCAGGGTGAGGAGGAGAGAACTGAGGGGAGAGGGTAAAGCATAGCATAATTATGTATGGCGTCACGCAGGCAAAACCATGTATAGCATAGCCATGTTAGAGTCTACAAGAACAGGGGAGTGCTCGGAACGGCCGCAGCACCAATGTACAGAAAGTGAAGCCCAAACAGGGTCAATCCACCTGCGGCACTGCGATCGGTAGTCTGCAATGTGTCGTCGTTTAAGAGTTGTGCGTGGCTCCGCCAAAGTGGTGCAGGGGTAGAATGCCCGCTTCCCACTCAAAAGGCACGGGTTCGAATCGCAGCTGTAGATGGTGGGTTTTTATTCTTAGTGTCTCTGTTGGTTTTCCTTTGTTTCTTAAAACTAGCTTCTGTTGCAACGTATTGCTACAAAAGGTAATGTTGCTCATGCACAAAGACGTAACAACTAGTGAGTTGTTAGTTCACGCTTGTCCTGTGTACCTGTTTCTTAAAACTAGCTTCTGTTGCTACGTATTGCTACAAAAGGTAACGTTGCTCAAGCACAAAGACGTAACAACTAGTGAGCTGTTAGTTCACGCTTGTCCTGTGTACACCTTTGTTTCTTAAAACTAGCTTCTGTTGCTACATATTGCTACAAAAGGTAACGTTGCTCAAGCACAAAGACGTAACAACTAGTGAGTTGTTAGTTCACGCTTGTCCTGTGTACCTGTTTCTTAAAACTAGCTTCTGTTGCTACGTATTGCTACAAAAGGTAACGTTGCTCAAGCACAAAGACGTAACAACTAGTGAGCTGTTAGTTCACGCTTGTCCTGTGTACCTGTTTCTTAAAACTAGCTTCTGTTGCTACGTATTGCTACAAAAGGTAACGTTGCTCAAGCACAAAGACGTAACAACTAGTGAGTTGTTAGTTCACGCCTGTCCTGTGTACCTGTTTCTTAAAACTAGCTTCTGTTGCAACGTATTGCTACAAAAGGTAATGTTGCTCATGCACAAAGACGTAACAACTAGTGAGTTGTTAGTTCACGCTTGTCCTGTGTACCTGTTTCTTAAAACTAGCTTCTGTTGCTACGTATTGCTACAAAAGGTAACGTTGCTCAAGCACGAAGATGTAACAACTAGTGAGCTGTTAGTTCACGCTTGTCCTGTGTACACCTTTGTTTCTTAAAACTAGCTTCTGTTGCTACATATTGCTACAAAACGTAACGTTGCTCAAGCACAAAGACGTAACAACTAGCGAGTTGTTAGTCCACGCTTGTCCTGTGTACCTGTTTCTTAAAACTAGCTTCTGTTGCTACGTATTGCTACAAAAGGTAACGTTGCTCAAGCACAAAGACGTAACAACTAGTGAGCTGTTAGTTCACGCTTGTCCTGTGTACCTGTTTCTTAAAACTAGCTTCTGTTGCTACGTATTGCTACAAAAGGTAACGTTGCTCAAGCACAAAGACGTAACAACTAGTGAGTTGTTAGTTCACGCTTGTCCTGTGTACCTGTTTCTTAAAACTAGCTTCTGTTGCAACGTATTGCTACAAAAGGTAATGTTGCTCATGCACAAAGACGTAACAACTAGTGAGTTGTTAGTTCACGCTTGTCCTGTGTACCTGTTTCTTAAAACTAGCTTCTGTTGCTACGTATTGCTACAAAAGGTAACGTTGCTCAAGCACAAAGACGTAACAACTAGTGAGCTGTTAGTTCACGCTTGTCCTGTGTACCTGTTTCTTAAAACTAGCTTCTGTTGCAACGTATTGCTACAAAAGGTAACGTTGCTCAAGCACAAAGACGTAACAACTAGTGAGCTGTTAGTTCACGCTTGTCCTGTGTACACCTTTGTTTCTTAAAACTAGCTTCTGTTGCTACGTATTGCTACAAAAGGTAACGTTGCTCAAGCACAAAGACGTAACAACTAGTGAGTTGTTAGTTCACGCTTGTCCTGTGTACCTGTTTCTTAAAACTAGCTTCTGTTGCAACGTATTGCTACAAAAGGTAATGTTGCTCAAGCACAAAGACGTAACAACTAGTGAGTTGTTAGTTCACGCTTGTCCTGTGTACCTGTTTCTTAAAACTAGCTTCTGTTGCAACGTATTGCTACAAAAGGTAATGTTGCTCATGCACAAAGACGTAACAACTAGTGAGTTGTTAGTTCACGCTTGTCCTGTGTACCTGTTTCTTAAAACTAGCTTCTGTTGCTACGTATTGCTACAAAAGGTAACGTTGCTCAAGCACAAAGACGTAACAACTAGTGAGTTGTTAGTTCACGCTTGTCCTGTGTACCTGTTTCTTAAAACTAGCTTCTGTTGCAACGTATTGCTACAAAAGGTAATGTTGCTCATGCACAAAGACGTAACAACTAGTGAGTTGTTAGTTCACGCTTGTCCTGTGTACCTGTTTCTTAAAACTAGCTTCTGTTGCTACGTATTGCTACAAAAGGTAACGTTGCTCAAGCACAAAGACGTAACAACTAGTGAGTTGTTAGTTCACGCTTGTCCTGTGTACCTGTTTCTTAAAACTAGCTTCTGTTGCAACGTATTGCTACAAAAGGTAATGTTGCTCAAGCACAAAGACGTAACAACTAGTGAGCTGTTAGTTCACGCTTGTCCTGTGTACACCTTTGTTTCTTAAAACTAGCTTCTGTTGCTACATATTGCTACAAAAGGTAACGTTGCTCAAGCACAAAGACGTAACAACTAGTGAGTTGTTCACGCTTGTCCTGTGTATACCTGTGCGTTCTTTGTGCTTCAGCGGCGCACTGCAAGTATCGGGCTGGTTGTCGTTCATGTGACATTCCAATTTATTGCTATCGCATTCATTGCTTCGCCCTTGCGGCGAAACTGACTTATTTATTGAGGCAGCAATTATATGGACACCCAGAAACATGTTTGCCGTCGCCGTGAGGTTACGCATGAAGTCCAAGGGCGATAACATCGACCCGCGCGTCATGTGTTCTATGTGCGAGTGAAAGCGCAGCCAACGATCACGACTCAAGCGGAAATGCACCAGCACTCTTCCGTCGCGCACAGGACGGATGGGGAGGTCCCGAAGTGGGGTCTACGTGCCTCCTGCAGCAACTGCGCACTTGAGCGGCCGGGCGCCCCATCTTGATGGGGATAAGCATACGGCTCATACCTTTGTACGAGCTATATTCTCGCCGCTCAGTTTGCGTTAAAACGACAAACAGCATGAAGGTCGCTTCGAGCATAGTTACAAGAACTCCTGCGAAAGCAGAACAGCGATAGCTTTCACAAATCGCGAGAAGGGCTGGCGGCATCGCTATCAATTCTCAGCGTTGCTGCAGGAAAGCTACGTCCGTGTTTAGAGCCTTTCAGATAAAAAAATTCTGCTTGTAAAATACCTACGTGCTTTTGGGATTAACTATTGCAGCTACAAACTCCGCGAAGGGTGATCTTTCTGTCACGCCGTGAAGAAATGGGTAGAGAAAAGTCAGTTGCCGATCCCTTTAAGTTTAAGAGTGTTATACGGGCTAATTAAGTAGGCAAAATTTTAAATGTAACATACTCAACTGCTTATATAACTTGCGCCCTGCTGCTATTCAAATCCTACTATCCGACCTTGCTTTGAAATTACTCGTACTGATTACCATTCACTTACGCTTTGGCTCGTACCAAGAAAGGGATAATCGCACAAGGCAAGCTTCAATAAATGAAAGAAAAGCCCGATGCTATCACCAAATGTTTCACGCACCTAAGGAGAGATTCGCTTGCGAACGCAGAATGTATACCGAGCAAAGCGCTACAGCACGGCCGTACTGGAGAGGTGCGTGGGCATGATTGCCCATGTGTTTCTCCGGTCCGGTCGTGGCTACAGAAAACATGCAAGATGAGCGGTCATCGACGTATTGCTCCGTGCATTTGTGGCGCAGTTGTATTAAGGTGAAAGCCTTATTATCTCACAAGGTGAAGTTGAAAGAGCTGATGAGGTTCAACTTTTCTAAATCTATAATTTTTACCATTCGCGCTGGTGCCACACAGACGAACAAAATGGCCTTCACCCAAATGCCATTCGTCCCCTAATGCCATCGCCAGAACTCATTCAACTGAGAAATGCATACTCTCGACGGCACAGCTGACGAAGTGCGATATACCTAAATTATATAAAACGACATCCTATTCGGCTGAAAATAAAGTTTTCACATCTTTTATTTACGCTAATCACTTCAAACAAGCGCTTCAAACGCTGTACTGTGAAAGCGACAGGCACCATTTTCTTTTAACGCTGTGGATCTGACTAGCGTTGGCTTAGGTTGCTACAGTCGGCTGCAACGTCGTGAAACAAAGCAACAAACTAAAGCTTACGGCAGCGTAATATGCTTATTTCTACATATTCTCGGAGGTATATGAAGCCTTGTAAACGCATGTTTATTTTTTTATTACTACTCAACAATTGCTCCCTGTAGAAGATGCTGCGATCGACATCAAGTCAAATGTCATTCAGTTTGGACATTTAGCAGCTACGCCGAAAAAAATGTCATTCAGGAACTGAATGCCTTCACTACCGAATGTCAATTTCTGTGCCTGTGTGGCATGGGTATAAAAGAAGAGCATTGCTTGGCTCAAGGCGTGAGCCAGGAGATAAAATGCTCTGGTACAAGGAGGTTAAAAAAAATTGCTGGAGTGGCGATTATTGCGCAATAGTGAAGCCGTGCCCACCAAAAGATGGCGGCTGCGGCCGCCATCTTACTAGGGGCACTCTAAACCATCGGCGTTTGGCGAAGAAAAGCGAGCGTTTTCCACGCACGCCAGAGAAGTTTAATATGGCAACTTTTACGGGTCAGATACTGCTGCAAGTGTGTCTTTGTGTTACTAGTTTCCATAAGTAAGCCTCAGTCATGGCAAATTTTATTAGACATCACTCGTCAATACTCCTCTCCACGGGTTACTTTTGTCGGTAATAACGATCTTTTATTTTATAATTAACGTAGCATTTACGCTAATAGATCGTAGCCTTTTGATCTCTAAGTAGGCACCACCAGAAAAGAGCATGTTTCCGAGCTCTTTGGTGGGCAAAAGCTGGCTTCACTTTCGCTGGCAAGGCGTTTCGAGAGCTTCCACTCCAGAATTTTTTTTAAACCTCCTTCTGGTTCTTGGCAGCGTAGAGATGATGCAGCCACTCCACTTTGGCCAATCGTCAAAATAAAGTAGTGACATGATGAGTGGTTTTCAGCGCAAACGACGAAACACAGAGAAGAAGGAGGAACACGAACACGAACTTGCCCAAATGTCAATTCTTCTAAAGTAGTGACGATGGCATCCAGTGATGAAATCATGGCATCACAAATTGCCAAAGCCTGTGCCATCATCATGATGCCATCAATGACATTATCACATCACATCGCTTAGGGGAGAAACAGTGCCATCGACTACCATCAATAGTTAAGGGTCCGGAAGTACTACTCCAAGTAGTAATCATCCACCAAGCACAAAGGGTGGTAGGACCTCTCACGCTTGGTGAAAATCTACTACCTTGCCAGGTGATATGCTTTCACTGGTGCTCTCCTTCACATTGCCTAGAGGGACTGGCAATTTTTTCACTGACGATGGTTTCCCTGAAATAACTTTATATTACAGCTAATGTTCATGCTCTGTTACAGCAATCTAGTACTTTACAGCGAAATTACTGTAATCTAGAAATCTCATTGTTTGCGCTGCCCATATGTGACTCAATGTGCTACCATAAAAAAACAAAGCAGTAGCAAATGCTCTGATCCGCGACATCGTGCACATATTCATGGCATCATATTTTGCACCTAAAGAGCTAATGTTACTTTGAATCGCACAGTGCATATCTATACAAAGGCTCAATAGAAACAAGCGTCTCTCTAGCCTTTGCAGTGATTAATCATCTGTGAAACTAGGTTCTTTAATTCCTTTATGCCACTACACAAATTGCATTACTACGTTTCAGCTCTAGAGCATGCAACAGAAATCGTGGCCTGGATTGACACTGCGCTAGAGCGCAGACCTTTTGCCCCTGAAAAATAGGCTGGCAAGCACACCGTGCAACTGTTACTTAATATGGCACATTCTGGACATTTTGACCAGTGGCTTGGTCACACCACAGCTGGCAAACCAACCTGTCACCCTTGTGATAGCACATACTGTGTGGCAACACGTTGGCAACGATGCAAGGCACGAACACGCGTTTTACTGAAGAGTCTATGGTGCCACATAACAGCTCGTCAAGCTGGCGAGTGGCCATCAGATGCTTGCCTTCTTTAGTATTTACCTGAATGCTTATTTCCTGTGCCAATATCAGTGTGTGTGCTTATAATGTACAGCAGATATATAAATAAAGGAGTTTTCATGTCTGACCACACTGTGTTACAAGACTTGAACGCATCAATATAGAGAACAGATGTGCCACCGGAGAAGTCGCAATATCCTCGAAAACATTTCATTCAGCTCCCTCCAGACTGATATTTCTGGCACTTAAAGCTAAAGCCAGCAAAATGTATATTGCAACCACACAAGTCGCACTTTCTGTGTCAGTTGCATAAGTGCATCCCTGCAAAAAAACATTCACCGACAAGAAAACCACCATAATGGAAAGTAATTTAATTCTTTCTATCTGGAAAACATTGCCATCTGTCTGCACAGTCAATTCATCTTAACAAAACTAGAACAAGAGACAAAACAGACAAAAAGAAGACCCTTAATGCAGAAGCTATTGTCCTCTGCCTGAACTGCTTTCCTTTCCTATGAAAGTATTTTCAGGGTGTCAGAAAAGAGCTCGCAAATAAAAAAAAGCAAGAAACAACGGAAGATAAAAGAAAAAAACTAATAAACGAGGAAACTTAATGTACACACCTACACACGCACTTGTCAGCAATCCCTAAATGCCACCGTGCCTTTGGCACAAGAAATGTACCAAAAGCGCGCGCGCGTCAGCACTGTCGTCTATTTGTCGCCTCCAGTTTTGTTTTCCCCTTTGCCGCCCTCAGAAAAAAAAATATATTCAAGCAGTGGAAAGGGGGGCGCGCCGGGCTGATTCGCAGAAATGCGCGACACCTGCACGCCCACCGTAACCACACTGGTCCTCTTCTCGTTGAGTGGCAGACACTGGACGTGCAAACAGTTATTTATATATATGTATACAAAATGAGGAGAGTGAGTGAGAGAGAGGTGCATGTGCAACCCCCTGAGTCAAATGAATGAGAGAAAACTAAAAAAAAAAGGGATGCTCCGTGGGGTCCCTCCTCCCCCCTCTCATCAACCTCCTCATCGTCTCGCGCATCTCCCCAACACAGACAGCTGCTGCTTGGCTGCGAAGCTCGCCCCACCGCTGCTCTCACACTTGCTTGGCCCCTCCCCCACCAGTCCTTCACAGCACCCACAGTGCACTCTGTCCTCCTCTTCCGCAGCAGCTGCTGAAGTTGCTTCACTGTGACTGCAGCAACCTCTCCACTGCGGCGTTGACGTCCCCAAACGTGGCAATCAGGGCTGCAACAGACGAAACGAAAAGAAGCCACGAGAAACGGTGTTATGCGAGTTAAACTCTATAATCTATAGATTATAGAGGCATGCCACTATGTTGATGACCAGCCGCTGGCATGCCACTATGTTGACGACCAGAAAAAGAAGAACGAGACAGGCCTAATGTATTTTCGTAGAATGGGTCATTTATTCCCCTACGAGGTATTTCTTTTCCTCCTCTGACCACTAACCTTAAGCTCACTTCTGTAGAGACACTGCCTTGTAAGGTTTTCCGGGAGACAAAGTGCGAGGATTATGCGAGTGAATACGGTAGTTTGGCTCTGCAGCCTTCTCTTCATTGCCAAGAAAAGTTGTCCGTGAGTATAGAATGATAGTAGACAGCTTGTTTTTGTTTCATTTAGGCTCGCTAGATGATCATGTGCTTAAAGTTCATTGTTTTCAGTTTACCAGCGCCATTTCGGAGCAAGTACAGAGCAGTTACTAACAAACATTACAGTTTGGAGCAGCATGGAGCAGCACTTCCATCACTGAATTTTCCCTTCTTCGTACGCAAGCTTAGTCTTCTCCCACTCCACTTTTGAGTTTGGGGGAGAGTGAGCATACATAAACATACTGCTAAGAAATCTAACTGCAGCGCTGACGAAGACAAGTCCTCTTGTTGAAACGTTAAATCCAGCAGCGTTTCCTGTTCGACCATTTCCCACCTCCTTCCTATTATTGTAATTCCTAGCACACTGTAAGCTGTACCACAAATGTCCAACCATAATTGCACCCACCAACCTTTATCTTGGTGCAAACCCTTCAAAGAGTAATTCTCTCCACCGTACAGCGTTCACAGTAGACAAATAAAAGAGTTAGCTCCTTGTGGCTACTGTTTCCACTCAGTTCGTGTACTGCCATTTGAAATTTTCAATTTTCAATTTCAAGACATCGGATGGTACAAGACGGCTAAGTGCAAATTACACAGCCCTGCAAAACTGTCTGCGGGGTGAAATGGACACTGGTCAAGTAAGGAAACCAGTAGCCTTGGAAATCGCAGATGCTGAGGCATTCAATATTGCACACTGGTCTGAATTCCAAACTCCTGCATGATGGTGTTTGGAACTGCGTTTTTGTAGTGTGCTTAGCACAACACAGCCACCCGCCTCTTTTGGCTCAGGGAACATGAAAATACTGAATTAACTGAGACAGATCACTCCAAGTCTAGAAACAAAATGTGCATGAAATGGGCACAAAAAGGAAGCAGCCATAACAGTCTTAGGTACACAAGACAGGCAGTTAAAACTAAAACGTAAGAAACACTGAAAATATTTGACTGCAAATGCAGTCGTACCTTGATATAACGACCTTCAATATAATGAAATTTTCGATACAGCAATGTATTTAACTCTTTATAACTAGAGCTGTGCGAATAGCAAAATATTGGGTGCGAAGCGAATTCGAATAATAAAGATTGAGTGCGAATCGAATCGAATCGAATAATTTCGAATAATTTTCGAATATTTCTCAAACATTTTTCGAATAATTTGAAGTGAAATTACAGAAAAAGTTGCAGAGAATCCCTAAGTATGTTCTTGTGAGATAGCAACATGAAAGTGTTTCTTTTTGCTAGGTTGATGAAACGCTCGTGAGGTGGTGTTTCATAGTTGTCTTATCAAGAATGAGGCAATGTAGAGGCCGAATTGTATTTATGTACATGATATGGTGCAACCAAAGTGTTGCCGACAACACTTTACACGTGGTAGGCAGTGATGCCATTTCCTCAGCCTCTCCTCCCCTTTCAACTTCTGTGGAAGCCCAACTGATGTGGCAGACAAGAGTGTGCTCCCTTCAAGTCCGGAGTTCCAAATCTGCCTCGTAGACTTTGATATCTAAGAGCATCTGAATTTTTGGATGCTAAAAAGCTTCGGCATCCTATTTTTCGAACTCCTTGCAAAAATTTCAAGTCCAAAACAGCATTAATTGAGCCCCCAACTCTGCCACATCTTTCGCCTTCATGTTGGAATCGGCGTTTACTTGAGTTAATACATTTGCGACCGTAGCGGAGCTTCAAAGGCAGCTTTGCCGCAATACGGGGGTGTGATAAGGTGAAGCATACTGAAACTCTAGGGACCACTTCCAAACGCACGTTGACCGTCTCTTGGCTAAGTTCGACCGTAACGGACCTTGAAAGGCAGCTTTGCCGCAATACGCGGGTGTGAGGAGGTGAAGCATATTGAAAATCTAGGGACCACTTCCAATCGGACGTTGACTGTCTCTTGCCTAAGTTCGACCGTAACGGAGCTTGAAAGGCAGCTTTGCCGCAATACGAGAGTGTAATGAGGTGAAGCATATTGAAAATCTGAAGGGGTCACTTTCAACCGGACATTGACTGCATTTGTCTTTGGGAAGTTCGAATAGTTCGAATAGTAAAATTTCAGTGCGAATCGAATCGAATAGCAAACACTATTCGAAAAATATTCGAAATTTCGAATATTCGCACACCCCTATTTATAACTTCATATCCATGGAACACGGAAACCTCAATATAACAAAGGTTGCATGGCATCTAGCCCTAGACGTGCATTGAAGCTGCCACTTTCTCACCTTGCCAAACACGTGCAGGATCTATCAAACGCACGTGAAGGCCGCAGGTCACATGACCACGAGCTTGTTGCACGAGCAGAGCCAAGATTCCTGGCCGAACATCAGATCACATCAGTGCATGCCAATTGTTGCTCTTGGCCGTCCGCGCTCGGCAACAATTTCTTTGTGAGCCTTCCTGAAGCTATCGCCACAGCTGTCAAGCAAGCCAAAGCAAACATTTGGAAGTGCAATGACTGAGTAAGCTGTCTTTGTGCTTGTTTTGTTCCTGGCTACAGACTACGTGGCTAGGCGATTACTGATGGGCTGCTACCAGAAGTCGTCAAAAAACTGAGCTCACTCAGACTCAGTCATGAAATATATTTTGCCCTTTGGGCTCACTCGGACTCAGACTCACCAAAATTTTCCCCAACCAGACTCACTCGGACCCAAACTCGCTAAAATATTACTCGGCCGGACTCACTCAGACTCACAGCTCGATCAGAGTCTGGGTGAGTCAGAGTGAGTCGATTCACGAGTCCGTTAGCATATACACTCAAACCTCATTATAACAAAGCCACATATGACACAAAAATAAGTTCGTTGTATCTGAAAATTCGTTATAAACGTATATTTGTAACACTGCATATATGACAAGACTATTCCTCATTTACTTCGTTATAACCAGTGGCACACTTGCTCACCTTGAAGGTTGGCCTCCCGGTTGACAAAGCCCATGTTCACTAGCTGCTCCAACTGCGACCGGTATCGTTCCTCAGGCGGCTGCTGTTCAAGACAAAACGCGAGTGTACATCAGTTTTACGCACCACAGAAAAAACAATATGTATACCCAGCCAGCAAATGACGTTTTAGAAAAGAGCATGTACTGAAACAACTGACAAGAATGACTGAAGGCAGAAGAAAATTTTGAGGGCTCGTTTCTTCATTTGACACAACCTTAATGAAAAGCAGCACATAATTAAGCCAAGGAAGGTACAGAGGATGTTAATTGTAACAATTAACGTCCCCTATAGCTTCCTTGGCTTCGTTATCTGCTGGTTTTCACTAAGTCAAGAATTACGTTACTTTATTTTAATCAAGGTGTGTGACCTGGGCTAGTTGGTATTCCATAGTGACAGCGCTAGTCCTTCGTCGGTTATTCGTCCTTGTGTGTTTCATGCGCTGTTCACGTCATTATTTTAATGATAACAATAATTTTATTTTCACCAATACAACCTTCATAGAGGGAGTCAAAATAAATGTGACTATCTGCTTGACCAGGTTCTCATCCGCTAAATACAGCAGGCAGAGGCTGGGGTCAACAGCAGTTTCTTGAACAAATTGCAGGTTGGAATTCTTATGGTTACTATCACAGGCATAACCAAACTATCAAGTTTAACATGGCTTACCTTCAGTATGAAGTGCACATGTTCACAATGCATTACATGAATTGCATCGCACACTTCTAGTATTTCTATCACAATACTCATTGGCAAAGGACTTGTGTGTATTGCATAATACGTTCCCTACAGCATGTTTCACTGCAGTACTGTTAGGTTATGCAGAGAAGAACTAAGTGTACACTATAATGTGAAACATACCTAATGCATCGCGGTGAAGCATATTTGTCATGTAGTGAAGCATACTGAGAGAGTAGGATGCGGGGCGCATTTACGGAGCCTAGTACCATACGTTTCTTTATTATAGTCAACGACCGATTAGTTGGACACCAGATATTCCAGACATGCTCGATAGTTCAAGACACCTTTGCAGCACCACCTCATGCCCCATAGAGTCTATGCTTAAGGACACAAAATTTCAGGTGCTGAAACTTTTTGGCATCCAATTTTTCGGACTTTGTACTGTGATTGAAGGTCCAAAATCACACTTTTCAAACCACCACCACTGTCGTGTTGATTATCTTGCAGCCTCGAAACAGCGCTCTCATGCGCCGACCTGTGCATGACCTTAGAGGAGTCTGTAAGTCAGCTTCGCCATAATGCAGAAATGTTATGGTATGAAGCATGCGCAACTTGTTACAATTAGGAATTCCAAAAATTGGAAGGGGCCACTGTCACAGGACGAAGTGTGCACTTCTTAATTATGCACATGGGCAACAGCTATCTCCATTCAGCGAAATCTCCTTCATGTGTGTTTGTTTTAAACTTATTAATGGTCAAAACGTAGCTGTGATGAATTCCCAACGGCATCTCTATAAAGATGAATGTGGTCACATGCTACGCCTAATGCTTGGTGCGTATGGTGATCTCTTTTTGTGAAAGTCAACGCCAGATTTTTTGGACAATTACTGTAAGTGTGCCCATCACATCTCTAGCGACAGCATGAACATCAAGACACACAAGTGTACTGATAGACCTTCAGAGCCTGTTTCTGATGTACACTTAAACCTCATTACAGCTCAGACCACTTATAACGTAACCGCTTACAGTGCAGTACCGGCTATAATGCGTTTTTTTCTGACTCCCGTTTACCCTCCCATAGAGCTCCATGTATACGCATACCGCTTATTGTGCAGTCCCCCGAGATGAAAGACCGGTTATAATGCGGCTGCCGGAACGTTCTCAGAGATGCGAGGGAGCGAGCGTGCTTCACAGTGGAGATGCGCCGGCGGGGCAGAGAGCGGCAACGGGGTTACAAAGGAGGATGGGACGCGGAACGAACGAACAAGGAGCGGGGAGAGAAAAAAAATAAAAGGACGGCAGTGGGGGGGCAGCAGCCCGGCGCGGGTGCATAGTTTGAGGAGGGGGAGCGGTTGCGTGGCCGACGGAGAAGCCTTTGCTTCCTTCGGCCACTTGACATGCGCGCTCCGCTACGTACGGGCGCCCGCGTCCGCATCAAGAGCACCTTACCGCTGTTTGTCTCCATCGGGAAAATAGTCGCTTCGTTGTAGAGCGCTGATATCGCGCGTGCAACCTCGATTCCCCCGCAAGTAACAATGCTTTGAGACGTCTTTGCCACCAACAGGTGGACTTACAAGCTTGAAATACTTTTTTTCAGGATAGTTGCCGCGGCTGTTCTCCAGACCGCGAACCAAAACTTCGTTTCACGCGTGATGCCCTCGGTTTAGCTCGCGAGTGCGATCTCTTTTACGCCCAATCTCCGTGTTGTCTAGGGCAAGCTTCTCGCGACGGCCTGCCAAGTTGCAACGCGCACGCTAGGCCTAACGAGTGCTAGCTGCCATGTCGGCGGCCGCGGACTACAGAAGTTGCGGTTTGCCGCCGAGTCAATGAAACATTTTGCAGTTGTTGCATTTAGAAGGGGTGACTTATATCTAACGAAAACGCGGGCGTGCGTGTGAAACACTCGAGTGGTGGTTTGTGGTCGCCACCATTTTCAACATCGCGCACGCGCAGTGCGATACCGCGACGACTTCCCGTGACGGCGCATTTTTTCCGCGTTCGTTATGTCGGCACCGCAGGTCCGCGGACGCTAACCGTTCAACATTTTCAAATGTAAGCAGATGCAAACTGATGTCCCAGTTGCATGCCTCGATAGTCGGAATCGCGCACCTGCCTGTTGGTCATGTCTCGCACACGTGCAGCCTTTCAAAACGTTGTTTTGGTTATAGTGCGGTACCGCTTATAGTGCGGATATTCGCGACTCCGGCGACTTACGTTATAAGCGGTCTATGCTGTATAACAAAGTCGCATCTGACATGAAAATAAGTTCTTTATATCCAAAAATTTGTTATAAGCATACAGTAATGCCTCGTTAACTCGAACTCGCATATCTCAAAAAATCAGCTAAGTCGAAGTTTTCCGCGGCACCGAACAATTTCCCATAGGTGCAATGTATTTATTGCCCTTTATCTCGAAGTATTTCCGTGCCCACTGTCGGTTATCTCGAAATCTCGACTGATAATGGAACCGAAACTTCGCTGCCGAGCCGTTTCACAAAATACTAGCGGCAAAATGTCATACGTTTCACAAGGTTCGCGCAAGGCTGCCGCGTTTACGACGAAGTGGACACTGTTCCCGAAAGTAAAGTCGGAACCTAGCGGCATACCAACTTTGTCGAGCAACCCTGTGTCTTGTCATGTGACGCTATAGACGTGCACATAAGCAGGCCCTGCAAAATAGCTCGGGTCGTACACGTTTTGTTTACCGTCAGAGATGCGATTTCAGCATTTTATTTACGCAAGGCACGTCGCGCGGATTTTTTCGTCGGCCGTGCGATGTGGTGAGGATAACGCCACCAAAGCAAAGCAAGTCACTGATGCTGCAAAGAAAGGTAGCCCTAATCAAAGAAACGGATTCGAGGCTCGAAGTTTCCGGACGTCAAAACGGCGCTGAATGTGTGGCATCGTGCGAGAGGAGCCCCTTCCAGTCACATCGACAGATAAGGCCGATTCTCTGGACTTAGCGGTGGGCTAAACTGACCTAGCCTGCAACATCGGCTGGTTTGACCATTTTCTTAAGCCAAACAACGTGGCGTCACGCACAGTGATCGCAGCAGTGTCGACGCAGCTACTCGAGGGGTGACGACATCCGCCGAAACAAGAAACATGCTTCGCTTGATGCGAAATAAATTTGAGTGCAGCGGCGCGGATGATCGGCACATGCGATGTGTTAAGCAACTCGAGAAAGCTTTGCTAGGTGCAAGTGTTACAGAGAGGCAGACCAGCCTTAGTCGGTCTCTCTGCACTAAATAAAAAGGCAGTGCCGAAAAACACAGCTGGTTAATAGCGCTGGTATGTCATTATTTTTCTTCAAAACCTTTACAAAGAGCCAGTTTGGCGCTCCTGTTAAGAAACTGGTCAGTAGGGATAACGTTTCTAGATAGAACTGAACTTCTCAATGGAATTTGCCCAACTTTGCTTATCTCGAAAATCTGCTTATCTCGAATTTTTTTCTGGTTTTTACTACTTCGAGTTAACGAGGTATTACTGTATATTTGCCACACTGTATCTATGACAAGACTATTCTTCATTTACTTCGTTATAATCCATAATTCGTTATACCCGTGTTCGTTGTATCGAGGTTAGAGTAGCTGCGATGATTCAGGCAATACAGATGAAACTCGAGTTAACGAAGTGATGACCGCACTCGAATTCTTCTGGTTTGGTGGTCAACTTGGTTCATTACAACATCGAACCCTGTGGGTGGCTGCTGGGGGAATGAAAATTTAATTAGATCGGGAACTCCGTAAAATCGGGTTTCTTTGGATCGAGTTTGAACGGTTGAAAAATACTGGTATAGGCTAGTTGGTAGGAATTAAGCGGCATGGAAATAACAGCACGATTCAGGCCATATTTTTTGCCACAGCGACATCATTGCTGCCATTGCTCACGATTTGTTACATGCCTCAAGTGCTTTGAGCAGCATAGTTTACATAAGGTTCCATAGGTGACGCTCAGCCATCCACATGATCATCAGCGGTGGAATACAGCATGCAATCCTCAAGGGAATCAAATTCAAGGTGAGATCGTTATATGGGGGAAAGAAAATTTTATGACAAAAGTTAGGCATCTGATTATTGCACGAATGAATACGGTATACAGCAGACTCTCATTTAATAGAACCTGACGACACCAGAAAAATACCATTTTCTCGCATATAACCCGCACCCCTAACTTTGAACTCCCCGAAAAAAGAAAAAAAATCCTTGCGTATAACCCGCATGCTTAGCCTTTTTCTGCAGAGTGGGCATCTCGAAGTACACGGGTGTTTGATCGGCATTTCCCACCTGGGAGAGCAAGTAGTTGTGCTCCTTCCACAGCCCGATGACGTAACGTTGACAGCTCAACAGCTTATCCTCGTAGGCGTTGGGAAGCCGCTGGCACATAGTCGTTCGCCGCCACATCGAAAATCCGTGCCTGGCCATGAAACGCTGGAGCCATCCACGGCTCGCACGAAACTCGCGTGAGATGTTCATCTCGCGGGCCAACCTCAGCGCCTCCATTTGCGCAATCTCCGTTGACACAGCGTGGCCGTGACTCCTCCGCTCCTCAATAAATTTGACAAGCTGCGTCTCAAGAAGGGGGTACGCAACAGTCTTCGGGCCGCGAAATGCTCGCTTCTCCTTGTGTGCACTTTCGAGAGAGGCCTTTTTTTTCTCGCCAGTCACAAATGCAGGACTCGTCGACGTCGTGCCTCCTCGCAGCAGCTCTGTTGCCGATTTCTTCCGCAGCAGCTATAATCTCGAGTTTTTCTTTCGCGGTGAATGATTGCCGCCGAGACCCACTCATGGTGCCTCACCAGACAAGGCTGACCAACGGTGCAAACTGGCCACACCTGACTCGGAGACAGACGCTGTCAAATCGCTGTTGTGACGCTGCTGACCAAATCAAACAAAGCACGCAAAAAGTGAATAAACACGCTATGGAGGGGATCTGTCTATGGCCTGTGCTGGCTTTTATTGTCTTTGCACCAGACGATGCCGATGGGGATGCGGACTGCACGGCAGGCCATGCATTGCTGTGAAGCCGACCTCTGCTTCTGGATTATTCGCAGAAAACCCGCACCCCCACTCTTCAGGCATTTTTTTCAATTTTTGGTGCGGGTTATATGCGAGAAAATATGGTATGTGCTGTTTAACAGGAGTTTCATTCACTAAAGACTAAGAGGAATGCAGAATCCAAGTAAGAAACTAATCATATCAGAGGCAGTTGTTCCATTTAAAGGGGTGGTGCCACCAAGTTTGTGGCTTGCGCATTCTTTGCTGTAAGCGTTTCCTATTGCTCCTGGAAGCATGATGCAGGCACAAAGATTCATGCATTCTCGCTAAATAATTTAATATCGCCTTTTGATGTGGACAACTTTCGGTTTCGGTTTCTGGGCGCCGAGGTTGGGCAGTGATGTAGAAGTGTAGGAGGCTTGGTCACGTGACCACGCAAGGCTGTGACGCATATAGCCAGGAAGCGATCGAAACTCGGCGAGTGATGTAGCAACCGATGCTTTGCCGGTACTACAGTGAACTAGAATATATTCTAGTTCACTACAGCCGGCATGTACGTTGCGGAGGTGGCAGAGGTCCGGAGGTCACTCACATCACTACAGCAGACCTGGTGTGACGTCACTACAACTTTCGTTGCCTTTCCTATACAGCTATGTCAGAGTTGGCGCGCTAGCGATGGGTTTCGATCGGGAGAATGGGCATTTAGGTAAACTTTGGAAGTAAATTAAAATATATTCTAAACGTTTGCTGTGTCCGACCCTTCGTGTGGAGTGCCCTTGGATACAGAGGAAACCCACAACAGGCTTGTTATAGCCTCGAAATTTGATGGCACCACCCCCTTAAGTAGTAGTTCCGTTGAAGGGATTTCCATTCACCAAGAGTCTACTGTACGTGAAAATCCATGTTACAAATTTGGATCATATGTTATCTAAGAAAATTTTTTAAGAGCATTGCCTACGTCAAGACAGCAGCACCAAAATTTATCACAGAGCAACCCCACTCACATTGTTGCCAGCCTGTTGCGTGGCCATGGAGGTGATCATGCGTGCCATGAGCTGGCTGAGGGGGTCCAGGCCTTGCGGGGTGCTTCCACTGGTGGTGCTGTTCGTCGTGGTTGTGGTGGCGGTACCAGTGGTACTGGCGGTAGTAGAAGTGGTGTTCGTTCCTGCTGCTGTCTGGCCAGTGGTGGTTGCACCAGTAGTGGTGGTCGAACTTGCCGAGGTAGTGGTGCCCGGCACCGCTGCACCCAGACCTGCACCGAGGCCCAGTCCAGGCCCCAAGCCAGCAGCCGGTCCAGCTGGGAACATGGAGGGGGCCACACGATGCAGCTGCTCCATTCCCTGTTGGATCTGCATCATGGCCTGCACATGCAATACAAGGAGGGCTGACTTCAGAACCACTGCGTTTGCCCAAATACACTCTAAACAAAATGTTGCATCCTTTCAGGTACCTTACTGTGACAACAATAATCGTCACATGACTTGCTCGCACCGCCTTTCCTTGAAGACTTAATACTCACAACTTTCCCAGCAAGAAAGCTATCTCACCGACACAGCGTGCACGCTGTTTGCAATCTGAAAGTCGAAGGGAAAAAATTACATACAGCGCAGACCATTTATAACGTAGCCGTTTACAGTGCCGGACCGGATATAATGTAGTGTTTTCTTACTCCCGTTTACCCTCTCATAGAACTCCATGTGTACGCATATTGCTTTGTGCAGTCTCCCGAGATGAAAGACCGTTTATAATTCAGTTGCTCTAAAATCCTCAGGGAAGTAAGGGAGCAAGCGCACTTCTGAGTAGAGATGCGCCGGCTGGGAAGAGAGCGGAGGAGACGGCGTTACGAAGCAGGAGGGGACGCAGAACAAACGAACGAGAAGCGGGGTGAGTGTACGTGGGAGGGGGGCAGGTGCCGGAGCCCAATGGGGGTGGCGTGGTGCAAGGAGGGGGAGCGGCTGCGTAGGCGACAAAGAAGCCTTTGGCCTCTTGCTTTGGCCGCTTGTCATGTGCACTGCACTACAAATGGGCACCTGCATCTGCATCAAGTGCGCGTTACCGCTGTTTGTCTCTTCAGCTTTCCGTTGGGAAAATAATTGCATCATACAGCGCAGATTTCGCACGTGCTAACTCATTTCCCCCGCAAGTTACCGTATTTACTCGAATCTAAGCCGATATTTCTTTCGAAAAAACGATGTGTGAAAGTGGGGGGGGGGGGGGGTCAGCTTAGATTCGAGTACAATGATAAGTTTTTTTTTCTGGCCTTGCGAATTTCGGAGGCCTGCTTAGAATCGGGGCCGGCCCAGATTTGAGTAAATACGGTACAATGCTTTAAAGGGGCCCTCTAACACTCTTCAACCCCCCATTTTTTACTCGTGGATTGCGTAGACTGAAGTACGGACGAACTAGTGCAGCAAGAACGGCAGCGATAGCGTCACGCAGTACGAAGTTATTCAATTTAGAAAATTCAAAATACAAGAAAAAAATGCCTGCCCTCAACTCGATTTTCGCGGGGTCACGTGACCACATTTCACTCTCTGCTGTGACGTCGGATGGCGCTCCAATGAAATGGGCTGAAAGCTCTTACGTAGGGGAAGCTCGCACACCATTGTTGCTTCTCCTTTCCAACGTATTGTTGACGTCGTTGCCATAGTAACAAATGTGGTTCCTCCTGACTTGTCAGAACTTGAGCGGGCGCTACTGCTTCGTAGCGAGGCTGGGGAGGCTTTGTCTGCTGTTCCTTACAACGACATTCCATGTCATGCTCTCTTCTCATTCTGAGAAGGGAATTTGTGGAGCGGCATGGGCGGTTAAACACGGTCGCCCCTACGCGGGTTGTTCGGTGAGCAGCCCGACGAGTTACAAGTGTGCAGCGACAACAATTCAACGAAGAGGATTACTTGCACCGTTTCAACAACAATCATGAGCCTACCGCACATGCGGAAGGAGGCAGCTCGCAAACGTACAGACGCAAAAAGAAGGAAGAGGGGCAAGCGTTTCATATGGA
The DNA here is from genome assembly GCF_013339695.2 of Rhipicephalus sanguineus. Lineage (NCBI taxonomy): Eukaryota > Metazoa > Arthropoda > Arachnida > Ixodida > Ixodidae > Rhipicephalus > Rhipicephalus sanguineus. The sequence goes on from NC_051179.1 coordinate 62,402,262, forward strand.
CATCCGACCGGCGCAGGCAAAAAAAAAGAAAGCCAGAGCAACCAGAGGCGAAATGGCAACCGGCGCCTCTGTCGTACTTTGTGGTTGTAGTGATATTTTTTGTTGCGACGGCGGCTATTTGGAATTCATTGAAAAAGGACAGAAAAGAAAAACAAAACACAATAGTAATCTCAACTTTGATGCAACGCCGTTATTACTTCTAACGTTACATTTATCCAATCATAGGCCAGCGCCCATCTTCGTCATTTCCGCCCGCAATAGTTCTGGCAAGCGCCACTACGCGCTGATGCGGTCAGCAGCGATGTAGCGACTTCAACGCGTGATTAAAATACTAAATAATTTGATATCGGTGCTTAAACTTATGCTAAAATTATCCCCAGCCATCAGTCTACGCAACCCGCAAGTAAAAAATGGGGGGTTGAATAGTGTTGGAGGGCCCCTTTAAGACGCGATCAAGCTTTTGCCTTTGACCACCAGCAAGCGGACTTATGAGCTTGGAAGAGTTTTTCAGGAGGGCTGTGGCGGCTGTTCTCCCGACTGTGAACCGAAACTTGGCTTTACGCGTGCTGCCCCCAGTTTAGCTTGTGAGTGCGCTCTCTTCTACGCCCGATCTCCTTGTTGTCTTGGGCAAGCTTCTCGTGACGGCATGCCAGGTTCCAACCCACACGCTAGGCCTAACGAGCGCTAGCAGCTTTATCGGTAGTGGCCGCAGACTATCAAAGTTGCGGTTTGGTGCCGAGTCAATGAAACATTTTGTCCTTGCTGCACTTAGAAGGGGTGACTTACATTTTCAACAAAAACGAGGGTGTGCACGTGCTAAATTCGAGTGGTGGTTCGTGGTCGTCACTTTTTTCGACATCGCACACGCGTCCAGAAATACAAAAGCGTGTGGAAATTTCAATTGCCGTTTAACATATAGTTTCTGCGCAGCGTGGTACCGCGGCAAAGTCCGCATAAACAGGGAGGCCCGAAAAGTTAGTCAGCAGCTTTCCGTTACGGCGTATTCTTTTTTTTTTTTTCCAAGTTCGTTATGTCGGCACCGCAGGTCCACAGGCGCTAACCGTTCAACATTTTCAAATTTAAGCGGATGCAATCTTATGTCCCAGTCGCATGCCTCGATAGTCGAAATTGCGCGGCTGCCTGTTGGTCATGTTTAGCACACGTGCAGCCTTTCAAAAATGTTGTTTGGGGTATAGTGCGGTATCGCTTATAATGCGGATATTCGCGACTGCAGCGACTTATGTTATAAGTGGTCTATACTGTACCTTACAAATTAGATTAAATATGTATAAATAGACAAAACAGTTTCTGTAGTCACTTCCCCCCTTAACCTGTAAATGCATTGAATAACTTTTTAAATGTAGAAGTACTGTACTTGATATTGGGATACTGTACCAAAGTCAAAAGCTCAGTTCCAGGTTTTAGATGTTAAGCAGCTTTTGCTCGGGGCTGTGTCCGTCCTTCCCTCACGTGTCCGCTCCCCACTGCGCATGCACCAACTCTCCCCCCTCTCCTCACATGAGCGCGAGGAGGTGGCGTGCGCGCTGCCCCCGCTTCGCTTCTCCTCTCCCGTTTCTCTCTCTCCGCCACAGCTGTGCGCTCGTATATAATGCAGCGCGCACTCGCTCCCGTTGCACTCTCTTTCGCAATGGCGTTAAGGACGCTCGCGAAGATGAACGTAAACAGCAACCCCGGTAAGCGTTGCACTCTCCTTCGCAACGGCGCTATGGACGCTCGCGAAGCTGAACGTAAATGGCAACACCTGCAAGCGAATCGCCCTGCAAGCGAATCTCAAAGCTGCGAGGCAACGCGATGCCGAAGCGCAACGGAAACATCGAAACATCAAGCTGGGGGGGGGGGGGGGTAACATAAGCGGTACACAAGATATACACAACTCCACACACAAATGAAGCATACACGGAAACATACAAATGGAACCACAAGTGAACACCCCGCACTGCTTCGCATCCCCACATGGTTCCCTTTAGTGGGAGATGGTGTAATTTTTTTCACCAAGTGTTACGTCAAATTACGCCAGAGGCTATGAAACAACTGAAAACCTAGGTAAGCTTTCTTTTCCCCAACATATCTTCAAGCTCACTTGCCTGCAGGGCCTGTGGGTTGGTGATGAGCCCCTGCACCTCTGGGTTTTGCAACTGCTGCAAGAACTGTGGCATCATCCGCCGCATCTGTTCCTGCAGCTGGGGGTTGTCAGCCAGCAGAGGGTTCGTCGCAAACACCTGCAATGGTTAAAACTAGTTAAACTCCAAGAGTTTTATGCGCCATATACAGGATAGGATTACAAGGCACACCGTAGCAGAGGACTGTGAATTAATTTCGACCACCCAGAGCCTTTCACCACGCACCTAAGTGACACTGGTGCTCTTGCATCTCACGCCCCACTGAAATATGACCGCCGTGGCCGGAAACCAAGCCCACATTCTTAAGGTGGGGGTTCCACTGCAGTGTAGTTTCATTCTGAGCCGCCAGAAGACGCCACCAAGTCACGTTTGGAAAAAAGAGAGGAAAATGCGCTCTCCGGCCGTCGCGACAGCGAAGAGCCTCTCCCTGCTGCAACTAATCCACTCTTTTCAGGGGCGCCGCTGCTGCTTTGAAAAGTTTCAGATGTGCTTCACGCCCCCCCCCCCCTTCCCGCCCGCTCCCCCCCCCCCCCCAAAGAAAAAAAAAAGCACGGCCCAGAGAGCCTTCGTACTCCCATGCCACTGTCTAGAAAAGAGGCGCCTCTTTCTCCTGGTAGTATAACTATTTACGCGCCGCTGCCGCAAGGGCTGCTTTTTTTTTTCTCCCCTTCAACGACGCCTCTTTCTATCTCTCCTTCTGTGATGACCCTCGCTCACTTGTCCCTGTTCCCAGCGGTGCGGTTCTTTTCACGGGAGGAACAATTGCGCTGCAAACCGCTCACGTAGGCTGCCTGGCCAGCTGCTCTCCGTGACATACAGTGCCAAAATGCGGGTTTGGGTGACAAACTCTATCGCGGAGGTCACATCACAAGCGAACCATGAGACATCAAATCCTTCCGTGTACAGTGTACTTATGTAAATAATCCCCTCTGTCGCTGTCGTTTACTCCTACCTCATTTACTGATTGTCACTACTCAGTCATCTGCTTGAGCTAGACAGTGGTCATCATAATAAACTCTCCTTTTTCTTTGTTCCATTTCTATGTACTTCCTCAAGTAAACAGCCACTTACGTCTACCACTCTATATGCCGTTACACACCCTGACATAATCGATCTATGTACTAAAGATTTTATTTCTCTCGAGAAAGAATTGACAGCAATATTTTGTAGAGAGAACGCTATAATTATGCAGTAATTATTCTCCAAATAATTGTGGTGACATGAGGGCTTCTATTCACAGTTTATGAATTATTTGCAAATGCTCAGGGAAGTTCTGTTCGCGTACACACACGCACATATATATAGAAAAGTGAAAAAAAAAAACGTGTGCGAAGCAAGTTTATTTACGTTTCACTGGAGGTCTAAGCTTCATCAGATAAAGCTCGGACCCCGAGCGGAACGTAAATAAAATTGCTTCGCACGCGTGTCTGACTTTTCTGAGAATCTTTTACCGAACCTAGAAACCCTGCGTCGTTTCAGAGTGTGTTACATATATATATATATATATATATTTGCGCAGTAGAATTGACAGCAATCTTTCTGCGCCAAAAGTATGCAGAAGACATCGTTGTCACTGCAATTGTGCTGGAACGTGAGACATGGTGGTCTGACAGGAAGAAAAAGAAAGAATAAAGACGAGACTGCCTCCAGGATAGCATTCAACTCTGTCCCGTTGTCAAAACTCTGCCGTTTGTGATACCCTGTAGAGGGTCGTGACGCTATTTCTGCGGCCCTTGTTGGGAACACGGCACAGTTTTACCCTGACCTGCAACACGGGGTGTAAGCAAACTCGTATGTACTCCTTCCTTCCCCCATGGAAGAAACGCGCCCAGTGGTTGTGTGTAACACCTCCACCCCCCCTCCTCCCCTCATTATACCCGACACAACTTCTCGTTCGTCTGTAGGAGAAGACAAATTCTATTTGACTAGCTGTGCTCTTCCTTCACCGTGTAACATAAGCTTCCGAATGTAACCTAAGCTTCCGAATGTTCGAAAGACGGGTAGTTTGGCAATTGCGTGCTACAACGCTGCCGCTCTGACCCACGGTGTCAAACCAGTGCTAACTGCCTAAGCAGCACAGTTTTCCCTGCTATACGTACCGTCATTTATTTCATTTGAATTGAAACTTCAGCAGAGTAGTATCAATTCATCTTTTGGTTGATGCAGCATTTATTTATCATGTTACCGTGTGCAAAGCATCAGATGAACCGCAAAACCATTTGTATGACAGAGCTGAAGCAATTACGTCTTGAGCGACATATATGCGTGGCATGAATGGTCCTGGTGCGTTATTCTCTTGTCGGGGGAACGACTTCTCTATTCGCGTACGCTATTTCAATAGGATTTTGATTTTCAATAAAGTTCGTTACAATAACATGATGAGTGGTCGTTTCACCCAAATTGTCAGTAATTGACAGCAAGCTGGCGCTGATCGAAGCGTAGACGGCCTAACAGCCGGAGACGCACAGTGCGGTAGTCCGAGGTCCGTCTTCGGCGGAAACTCGGCGTCACGGCCTTTCCTGGGGCACAAAGGCGCCATGTGTCGCATTACCGCTTCGGCACCAGCGACAATGGTGTTGTTTCGAGCAATTGCAACCATGCACCTCCTGGTGCATGAGAAACAGCCGGCGTCTTCCTTATCGCCGCAAAGTGAGGCGGCTGCCTTTATTCCGTCCCGGCGCCCGAGGCAAAGGGTGGCTCGCCGATTGCGACAACTCTTGGAAAAAAAAGGTCGGCATATTCACTGACTAAATGCTAACCGTTTACTTGTCACAAAATACACTAGCCTCTTAGTAAGTGAAGGTAGTAAAATGCAGGCTAGTGGAACTTGCTACCTAGTTAGTGAGTGAATAGTACTAGCTCGAATGGCTAGTCCATTACTAAGTTGTTAGTAACCGCGCTAACAACTCAATTAGAGGCTTACGCCTATTTTGTTTATATGTGCGTGTGCATTGCCATATAAAGATGATTCTATTACAAAAGTACCTAAAGGACTAAAAAAACGAAGTGGCATTGTCCTCGTACATTAACGAATGGCCGCTAATTACTTCATGTAATTACCGTGGTAGGTACACAAAGCAACCAACATACATAGAGGCATGAATTGATCACGAATGAGAAAACACACGCAAGTGCACACACAGAATAGCAAGACTTTTACGTAGCTGATATCTACTCTAGCAGCGGCTTGAAGACTATGCTCCTATTTTGGGATAGCACACCGTGTACTGGTTGGCAATCATAGAATTTAGAAGAATAATTGATGTTTTCTACACATTGTCGTGTGCCCTTATATTTGTTTATATGCGTGCCATCACGTAGCACGAAACTTTAATTCCAAGGTAATCAATAAAACAAAAATTGTTTAAATTTTGCTAAAGACCATCACGATTACGGCAAAGTATACTGTGCATCTACGAAAGATCTGGCAATGTGGGTGGCTAGTAGTTACTCAGTTAAAAACACCAAGTAAACTTTCTGTTTAGTGAAGGCAGCACTTTACGACCTTTACTAACTGCTGGCTAGTAAACAGATTTCGCGATGGTAGTAAAATACGCTCGAAAGTAGTAAATGCAAGCATTTACTAACCATTTACTAACTTTTTTTCTAAGAGTGCACAGCGCACGCTCGAGAAGCTCAAATCTACGCGAGCAGTGGACACCAGTGGATGCGAATGAAATGCGTTCCGTTCTCTAGCGTCTCCCGTTACTAAGCACAGACTGTCGGCTTTCGTGCTGCAGCACACATTTTATTACCTGCTCTCATCCTCGCTCAATCCCCCCCCCCCCCCCCCCCCATGCTGCCTCTCAGCTTCAGGCTAGCACAGTGGATGTTATGCCCCATCTCCTGTACTCGTGGGGTCTAGACTACACCAGTCTTGGTGGTGTTGCCTCGTGCATAGTGCACCCCTTCTTCCCAGGGAAGGATTGGTTAGCCTACAGACTTTTGGGAAACCCTTGTCTCCCCCACTAACTCAATTAGACTGCATTGCCGTGGGAAACAGTGCCGCGTTCCAGCTGCGTTTACACGAATGCGACAGAATGCAGCGGTAGCACATCACCTTTCCTAGAGCAATGCGCCGCCGTTTACATGGAGTGCATGAACCCTCCCGAGAAGTCCTCGCTTTCTGCCCCCGCAGCTGTCGTGTAGTATCGAAGAGGTCCACTCGAGGCCGACTCGAGGAGGGGCCGGCGTTCCCCTTCAATTGTGTAAGGTGGTCCATGAGTCGGCTTACCCCTCGAAATCCACACCTGCCTGGCGCATTTGTGCGATGCACCTTTCCAGCGCTTACACCCGTTTACATGGATGCGATGCGCCAGTTGTCGCATTCGTGTGAACGAGGTGCGTGCCGTGCCGGTTTACGGCAAACTGTCAACGCAGGCACACTTCCCTACCGTGGGAAGATGAACTGGGCCACACTCAGACAATGTGGAGACCATTTTGTGGAGACGGCGTGTCGGCGTCTTGTTGAATGAATGGAGTCGCCCCAGCTGGCCGGTTATAATCCCGTTTACATGAATGCGACAGTAGCGCATCGGCTTTGCAAGCGCGTTTCGGAAAGGCGATGCGACGCCGTTTACAGAACCCCTCGTCTTCTCTTCGCCGCAGCGGCCATGTGGTTGCTGGCCGAGTTCATTGATGTCAGAGGGATACATGCGCTTAGCCGTGTCTGAAGCACGGGAGACAAAAATTACCACCTTTTCAGGGGCGTAGCCAAGGGGGGGGGGGTTGGGGGGGTTCAAACCCCCCCCGAAATTTTTCAGTTTTGCTTGCGTATATAGGCAGGCACACATACAAACACACGCACGAACATACATAAAGTATGGTTGAACCCCTCCCGAAAAAATTTTCTGGCTACGCCCCTGCACCTTTTTCTCCTTCATGAACCACTATACAAAGAGATACATATTAGCGCGAACAAAGAAACAAAGACTACAGAGAGAAGTGGGAGGAAGCAGAAAGGTTTCAGCGCCTGACCTGTCTGCTCCCTTCCAATTCCTTCTCGAGTGTTTGTTTTTTGCTTTGCGCTAATATGAATACCTTATAGCGAAAGAGGCACGCCCGGAGTTCGCACGACGGGAGGCCACCGTTACTCTCTTCGTGATTTACGGCCTGTGATTCGACCGGGACTCGCAATACCATCCCTGTCTGACGTATTACTGCAATGCGCCTTCCTAGCGAATTGCCATTGTTAACATGAACGCGATGCGCATCTGTCGCTTTCATGTAAACGTGTTTTATGCACAACGATACCAACTATACTTTTTATAAACTTATCGTTTTCAAAAACGCTTCTCTTCTTGTCTGGCTACTAGGCGCAAGTCCCAGTTCGGCTACGTTGGCTCGTCAGCCTTACGACTCACGCTATGAGTTTACGACCCGCTATCCTCAGACATCGCAAGTTCTCAGCACGGCAGACTTTCCAAAGACGTTGAGTTGTTAGCTCCTAACGTTTCTCCTTCAGGCGAAAGCGGCGGCTGATAAAGCACGAGCTGAGCAAAGAAAACAGAGAGGAGGTGTTCGATCGCGTGTCACGAGCACAACAGCATGCACTGCGCAGATATCGAGGAATAGCTGTTGATTTCAGCCGCCAGTGCAGCAACACAAGCCTACAGGCACGCGCCTAAGATTCCCGGCCGGAGGCTATCAATCGGATGTCACTGTCTTCCGACGGCAAAGCTGTGTTGCGTGGAACGATGTCATACTTCGGGTTTCCAGCTCACCACATCAGCATTGGACGCAAATTCCCGCTACCGCAAGAATTGCTGCGTAGTCACCAATATGGTCTGCGCACAAGGATATACAGCAGCGAACGAACCGGGACCCCAAGCGTATCACGCATGTATGCCACCTGCCGTTTGTAAAACCTTGCCTGAGGAGGTTTACTGAAGAAATAAAAAAACTTAGGAGGCCTACTATTTAGGGCCGAAACATACAAATCCAAGTGCCAGAAGAGATGTAGAGTAGACCATTCGGAAAATCCCAATGAATATGTGCCCGCACATGCCACAGGGTGACCGCAAATACGGCCGAAGCTTACCACTAAGGCTTTTTATATAAACTTTATTTGTGATTCGAGCAAACAGGTATACAAATTTAGGTGTGAAGTTTGCGATACTGGGCTGACAGAAACCGCGTTCCACACCCCAAAGTACAATCATTCAAAGCAAGAGCAATGAATCAGAGAAATACGCAAAGTGAGCTCGCAGTTCCTAGGCTGTAACCGCAGGCTGTCTAAAGGTGCGCGTGATAGAAGCGGGGGCGGAGGCAGGGTAACCACGCGAGCGCCTTGTTGCACGGTGTTCCGACTCGAGAGTGAAGAGTTCGCAAACGCCCGCGTCCCCTTGGAGCTAGCCTTATGTAATTATGAGGAACGCCGATATGGGGCACTCCTGAACACTTAGAGTGCACGGAAATATATACGCGGGTGTTCCTGGATTTCGTTGCCATGGAAATGCGCCTGTCGTAGGCGGAAATCGAACCCACGTCCTGAAGCGAAACAGTCCGATGCATAACTTGCCAAAGTATATGATAGACGGCGAATCGGAGCGAGCGTATCCTGCCAAGTTTCCGCTTGTAGCCTAATCTAGCAAGTACAGAGCACAGCAAGCCCAGTTGAACGGGATGGGTTACTTTCGCGCTCACGCACTTTTGCCCGGGGAAAATGCTGCGACGCATAAAGGAAAGGAAGCCGGTACCAAAGAAATTCGAGTGGCCTACATTTTTTAGAAGCGGAGGTATACATCTTAGTTGTGTTTAATTGTTAATTTAGTTAGTTTAACTCTGCGGTGTTTAGTTTGTTAGCAGTGGCAGAAAGGAACACGCAGCAAGTACAAAACAGTTGTCGTGTCATTCCTATATATGTGTGCCTTATCTCGTATTTATGATGTTTATTGCTGTGGATTCATATGAACAAGCCCAGCAAACCACACCTCTGGAAAACGACATTTTTTCTAAAAAAAAGGAAAGAAAAGGAAAGCTGAGGTGCTATTCAAAACATACTTCGCCCACGCAGATCTACTCAGTTCCCTCGCATCGCACGCGCACTGCCCGTTTTTCTGCTTTCTTTTGTCTGCCGTTGCACACCCCTCGGTTTTAGTGGTCGCCCGAGTGGGGCCACAAACATACGCACGCACACGAGGGGGACGTTCCGAGAGTACGGCTTTTCTTTTTTTTTTCACTTGACGACGCTCACCCCATACTCTCTGTGCAAAATCGGCATTTGCCCCCCTCCAGCCACACCGGCACTTGCCCCCACCCAAGCTATGCCAGATCTCTCTCTCCCCCCCTCCCCCAGCCGCGATGCAAGACGGCTTTGCACCCCCCAAGGCGCCCATGCTTCACACTTGCTTTCACGCTCTCCCGCGCAGCCGTCTGAAAGGCAGACAAAAAGAGAAGACTTGCAGATGCTGGAGCATGGTCTGAAGTTGACATTCTCCCCTGAAGTAAAATGTTTTCGAACGCCACAGTCGGGGAGACGGGGAGCTTTCCAATGCAGCGCTTTCGTGTTGTCCGTCTAGGTGGCGCTAGAGGAAGATTTTCGTTGTAGTGATAGGAATAATGCAGATTTCTCAGTGTTCCTGCAGTATTTGTGAGTGATTAGTGTGTATAATTATATAAGGAGACCGTAACTATTATATTTTAAGCTATGCATGCGGAGATTTCAGCGCAGTTTGAAGATTACTCCATTTTTGTTAACGTTTTCAGCATGAAAAATTAAGACAGTTTACGAGCTTCGTATCGCATTTCTGCTTGCTTTATTGAAAAACGCTAGGTCCAGGAAATAGATCGGGGACTATAGTTTCTCTACGTGCAAATTCGGCCATGGAACTTCAGTAGCTTTCCACGAAAATGGGCCACGGTAGGTCCCTATATTGAGAATATCGCCCACTTTAGATGAATATAATTTAAAAAGTAGCACGTGCAAATCGATGAAATTGGGTATTCAGACGGAAAATCTTATCCTCTACATACGCCCCGAAAATGAACTTTCTCTAGCGAATAGTTACTGGACAATCTGCTGCGGAAGTTACTAAATTTGGCTGTTTTCAAAAGCTCAGCAACAAAAAAGTAGAAGTCCAACATCAATTTGCTACGTTGAGAAAATAGGTAAATATGTCTTGAATGTGCTGCGCAAAGAACAGTGCTGTAACTGTAGCAGATTTTTTAAAAAATGGTCACTGCTGAGGCACAGTCAGCCAAAACCGTGTAACTTGGCGCTTATTCTTGGCTATCCATCCCCAAATACTAATGGTTGACTTGTTTTTAATAAATATATTTGAAAAGTACAAAGATCAAGCTTTTCAATGATATATAAGTCAACTATATAAAGCACGGAGAACAGCCGCCGCGTCGGTTGGAAAAGTGACAAAAACGACGTGTTCGTGCCGCCGGAGTGAGACCGCCGCCTTAAGCTCCGCAGTACAACATCTCGGCCGCTAGCCTACCACGGCAGGTGATCAACAATGGAGGGAACGCACACTAGCCACCTACTGTTGAACTAATGAACAGGAAATAGCTTTTCTATCATGCCATGATGAAGAAGGTACACAAAAGCCACATCAGTGAATCCATGGAAGCCGCAATTGCCAACAACTGTTCCTGCACAAGGCTTCTGCAATTACGGTCGACGACCGATCATTCGGACTCCATCGGGAACCGTAAATAAGCCCCAATTATCGAATGTCCGAAAAAACGAATGCTTCAGAAAAAAAAAAATGCTTTTATTGACACTTCAGGGTCCCGGTGGCCGAAAAAAGTTGTCAATGCGTTGCTGCCCGCACTTCCGCTTACGTGCGACGAAGTCCGCCTGTATCTCCGCCAGTGTGGTGTGATCTCTGTACGATGACGAGCTGGTTTCGTTCGTGAAGGCAACGCGTCTGTGCGGCACACTTAGCGGTCGCACAAACAGGCAGTATGAATGGCGGCGCGGCGCGTTTGGGTTCTCGCCTATTAAATGCGTGCACTACGCATGCAACTGTACCAGGCCACATGCACTATCGAGCAGTTGACTGAAGATGCTTATCGTAAGGCTTGTCAGCGATTGAGCCGTACTGACGCGTTTGCCACCTGCCGCCATCACGCCTCCGTGCATTTCCACTGCTTATCCGAAACACATCGCCGCATGGCACCGTGATAGCGGCCCCTTTGAATTTCCGGTCCGCTTCACCCCATAACACTTCGGCATCGCGACAAAGCTGACTTTTGGGCTCTGCTACTGTCGCAAACAGGTCGACTCGCAAAAGTGCTGGTTCGAACCTACGAGATGATAGACGCGGCAGAGGTGAGGGCTTCAATTATTGCCTTTCGGACCTGCAATTTGGGCAGAAAGTCCGAAAAATTGGACGCCAAGGAGTTTTAGCATCCGAAATTTCCGACATCTTGACCATTGACGTCTATGGGGCTGGTGACGGTGCCACGAAGGCGTCCCAATTTTCGAGCATGTCCGGAAAATCGGGCGTCCGAAAAATCGGCAGTTGACTGTATCTGCTAATGCGTTAAGCTGGGCTAGTTGGTATTGATTGTATGCTTCCATATTGCTAGCGAACACGCACAAAGGACGACATAGAAAGAGACATCTATGTCGTCACTAGCGGTTGTCCTGTCTCTTTCTATGTCGTCCTTTGTGCGTGTTCGCTAGCAATATGGGAGACTGTATCTGCCGCGTTTCGTTGTCATCGGCGCGGCCTTCGGCGTAAAATAAAGCAAGTCTCAAGATAAAAATGAAAGCGCGCGCAAAACGCTTTACCGCAGACGCATTCGACAGAATGGCGGCGATAGGCTATAGCAGCGTAGCGCGGGGATACAGGAAGCGGAATGTAGGATGTTCGCGATGTCGATACAATTTCCCACAGTTGACCAGTGCCTCCAAGATCGGCATTTCCAATCACAAATCTCTGAGGCATAAAGTAGCGATCGAAATAAAGCTTCATATATCACCAATTAGCTTTCGTTTTGATCTCTGAGGCCATACTTTGTATGGTACGGGTGCCAGGGGAGATAATGGTTGGCGATTCGGCGTGCTCGAGTCTCGGACAGGGTCCGGATTATCGAATGTAGATATCGCAGCTGTCCGAAATATCAGTCGTCTTTACACATTACTTCTATGGGATCATCGGCGGTGCCGCACGACTGTCCGAATTACCGAGCATGTCCGAATTATCGGTGTCCGATTTATCGGTCGGCTACTGAACCATTTTTTTATTTTTCAATTTGCTTATTATGAATGACCTTGATGTGACCTGTAGCTACTACATATGGATGCAGTAAACTCTACGCACTTCCAAAGTGAAGTGAGGGGGAAAACAGCTCCTACTACTGACGAAAGAAAAGAGATGCCGATTTGGTTGCACTTCACAACTTTTTTAGAATCTGACAATGTACCATAAAAACCGGTATATAAGTCGACCCCCCCCCCACTTCTTACAGAGAATCGAAAGAAGAAAGAAAAAAAAGTACAGTAAAAGCTCATTAATTCCTATTTCATGGGACCGGAAAATGTCCATTTCTTGGAAAATGTCCTCATTAACCGAATGCCGAATTATCGAAAGTATCAAGAAAACAGTAAACAAATGTCAATTACATGAATCTATTTTCAATTTCTAGAGCAATACATAAGTCCAGTACTTACTTCGCATGAGCGCAGTGTAAAAGCCGCAATTTTCGTCATTCGCAACTTTATAGCCAATGTGACCGGGGCTCAAGACCCCCCTGCTCTGAACTCATTCCTATTTGCAAACTGCCACCACCAAACCACCATGTGCACTTCACGATAATTTTTTCACCAGAAAAGTGGCCGGCAACTGATCATTCGTCCATCCCAATGTAGCAAGCGAGTTTTGTGCCAGCATGCGGACCGCGGCTGAAGCTCTTCGTCTTCAACAGCTTCCACCGTGTTGGAGTTTTGTGACACTGCACGCATTGCCCGAAGTCAAAATGAAGCTACTGAGCGCCACATTCGCTGTGACGAAACAGTCATTGCTAAAGACATGTCCACACAGTTCTGAACGCGCGTGCGCGGCCTACGCCCAGAGACCAAAAGAAACTGCTGAGCACCACGTCTTCTGCTGAATAAACCTGACTTGCTCATGCACAATCATGGATGGCCACTACACAGTTCTGAAGGAACGCGGCGAAACCCAAATTACTGATTGTCACAGCTTTGACCCCAGTCGCTATCGACGCGATCACAGATAGCATCCACGCAGTTCACGTGCACTGAAGCCTTGGTCGTCAACAACACGATTGGGGCAAGATTGTGGACGGCGACCATGCCTTTCTGAAGGCCCACAGCCGTTTATGTTATTCACGAACACCAATTTCTCTTCTCTAAGTCGCGAATTTGCAGCACTTCGTGCTTGGCGCATTCCAATGATCATTCAAATTAACCGGGTGATCACTAAATACAGTCGAACATGTTTTAACAAAATCAAAAGTGCTGCGAAAAGTGGTCGTTAGATGAGTAGTTCACTGTATATGGACTCACCCTTAAAAACATGCACTTAGTTACCAAGTTGTTTTTTTTTCTGCACATTTTTACTAAAAATTGCTAACAACACCTTCGGAGACAAGTTAGGCCTTTTTGCATGTTAAGCGACACCCGCTGCTTGCTCTCGAGTGAATTAAACCGCCTTGGCAATGAACTGACACCGTTTCACTGAAGTGCGGTACCGCCACGTGGAACCAATCATCCCTGGCTAGTTGCGTGCAGCACGTAGCCTACCTGACTCACGCTGTCACTGCCGGGCTGTTTGTTGTCTAATATATGCGCCTGTTTGTGCGTTCTTCGTGCATGCTTCACTCCGACCCGTGCACAGGTGCGGCGAGTAGCCTCTTCGTTCAACGGGGCAAAGATGAGCATTTAGCCTGCAACGCGCAAGCATTCTCGCACGACACGGCGGCGGCAAACTTGCGAACGGCAGCATGGCGCGTTAGTACCGCCGTCACTCGGCACGGTTTACGCCACACGCGCAGCTGAGCATAAACCGTGCACAGCTGAGCGTAAAAATATGGACTTGTTTGAAGCTTAGAATAACAGAGAGCTGAGCTAGTTGGTAAGTATTCATTCTAAAAAGACAGGGCGTGCAAACAAGGACACAAGAAAGAAGTCAGGACACCACAAACGCCAGAGGGCGTTTGTGGTGTCCTGACTTCTTTCTTGTGTCCTTGTTTGCACGCCCTGTCTTTTTAGAATGAAGACTTGTTTGAATTTCTCGCATCTAGTAAATATTTTGTATGCACTTTCTGGATAGTTTTCGGCACTCTACAGTTCAAATGGAACAATATGAGCCATCAATTGTCAAAATGTATAGAAGTTGAAGGATCGAAAAAAGTCACAGTTTCGCCACAAGGGCGAAGCAGTGAATGCGATAGCAAGAAATTGTAATGCTATACGAAGTGAGACTCGCCAATGCATACTCTCAGTTTGAACAGCGCTCCTGATGCAAAGGTGGCCGAAGCAGCGAAGGAAACTAGCGTGCTTCAAGTGTCGAGCTGTGAGACTTGACAGTTCACGCTCATCTTCTGCTTGTTCGTTTAGCGGCGTCCCTTGAGCTTTCGTACGCTCCGTAACATCAGCGAGGACATCACAGTGAAAGCTCGACCACATCCCTCCTCCCCTCACCACGAGATAACCGCGCGAGCAGACAGCGGAAGGGCAAGGTTCTCCCTGCTCAAATATTAGAAGACTCGAGCGAGCTGGCCGACGACCTTTAAATGCGTCTGTTGCGCTCCTTGCGCCATCTCGCTGGTAATGAAGAAACGCTTATAAGCGCCTGCCATCTCGGACTACTGCCAGCGGTAAAGGGTGTGTATATAACGCTCGCCGTTCAATAAAAGGGGGGCTACAAGGCCTATGTTTTACACTTTTGTCATGGTGCAGAACAAAAAGTATGCCACTTGCAAGAAAACCGATTATATATTTGAAATCAGCATAAAAATCTCTACAACTAGCCCATGTTTCATTGCTCTAGGGTGAATATTAAAAAAAAGAGTGCGAAGTAGCATCGCCCCTTAAGGGACAAAATGTGTTGTGTCCAGTGACAGTTGGTAGCCCCCTTCCAATTCTTAGGACACTTTCCCGCATGACATCAGTGTAGTGCGTCATTAAAAGGCATTTGGCACGCAGTAAACCAAGGCCAGACCGTTTCTTTCCTTTTTTTTGTCGTCCCCCTTGGTCAGTGGGCACTCCGCCCTTTTCACGACGCCCCGGCGCATCCGCTCTCCCCTAGAGGAAAAGTCGTGAAACGTCTCCTCATCTCGGAGGCTTTGCTTCTGGCAATACCGGTTCTCCCGGCCCCTACCAATCCCCTACCAAAATGGCAGAGGGCAGCACAGGAAAATGAGAGAGGCGGATTGTTGGTGTGCTTGGCTTGGCTAGTTCGACCGTTCTGTAGGCAGGTAATAGGCTTTATATGCGACTTAGTGACATAAAAATGGGAATGCTCAGCAAGAAGTGACAAAGGCAGCAGATTTTTCGAGGCATGGACAAGCAAAAAGTTTGAATTAAGCGAATTTGTGCAACGGGGCAGTTTGCATTAAGCAGCATTACAATACATTAAAAACATAGTGAGCCAACCAATAATTTAAGATTTGTTTGCATTAACCGAAAGTTTGAGTTATCGAGAATCTACTGTACTTGGCCTCAAGAGCTGGTACCTACCTGGCTAGCCATATCCGGGTTGGAGGCCAGAACCTGAAGCATGTTCTGCATGTAGGGCGCGTTCATCATGTTCTGCATGAGGCTCGGGTCCTCGGCCAGCTGTCGCATGACACTTTGCATCCCTGGCGTGCCAAACATGCCACTGCTTCCCAGACCGCTGTTGGTGCTTCCTGTGGTGCTGCCCCCGTCGGTTGTGCCCGCGCTGCCGCCAGTACCCGTTGAGCCCCCACCAGGTGCCCACGGATTGGGCAGCGGGTTGCGGTTCTCCGTTCCCTGCGACGACTGCGACTGGCCCTGAGGTGCATTGCCCGACTGCGCGTCTGTAAGATGACAATGGTCAGATTTTGCCATGCTGCTTGCATTCCAATAATCTCACACAAATGCCAAAAGAGCACGAATCTGGGCTTGGCTTGCTCTTAAAGCGTACTACCTTAGAATTAAATATGCGACACCTTGAGCCGAGATCAATCACTTCAGCTTGATCTGATGTTTGTCTGTGGTGCCCCTACAGTCATGCTCTCTTATACCCCGTACTACAGCTTACATTACACAAAAGGCAAAAAAATCGCAGCTAATGGCATACACAGCCACTTTTCCCCTCTTGCTACTACAAGTGGAAGCACACACTCACTGTTTTCAAGCAAAGAAGCAAATGGATTTCCGCCAAACTGCTCCTGCGCCGCATTCATCATGGGCTCCTGCAGCTCTGTGTACATGCGTCTCAGGGCATTGTAGCCACCTGGGGCACTCTGCAAAGAACAAGGGAAGCCAGGAATGGTCAGTAACGTCAATGGTTGGTCTACACTCAAACCTTGATACAGTAGAACCCCGCTGATACGTTTTTGAAGGGACCGTAGGAAATAAACGTAAGAGACGGGAAACGTAAGAGCCGAAAAACGGGAAAAACGGCAAAATATTTAGTGGTACAGAATTTTATTTCAATTCTTACGAGCAGCACGAAAATTGGCGCGCTCAGCCGCGATCTAGTCGATGAATAGAAACGCGGAGCTTAGGACGGCCTTATCCACAGAAATGTAATCAACGTGTGTGATTTTTTTAACACCAACAGCTGTAGGCATGAAAGAACTAAGCACACGCAATCACGACCGGCGCGGCGAGTCCGACCGCGAACCGCACGCACGACCATGCGAGCTCCAACCAGCTCGAACTCCTCCCGTTCTCCGACAAATAACGATGATGATGAGTCTACACCAACGCGATGGCAGAAGTGAATGCCAATCTCGAAGGCCTTGCTTTCGCAAGCAATTACGTCATACACGCCATGTTTGTGCAATGCAAATCTCAGAGGCTATGCTTTTGTCAATAGTAAATGCCAATCTCGAAGGCCTTGCTTTCGCGAGCAGTTACGTCATAGACGCCATCTTTGCAATTTGAATCTCGAAGGCCATGCTTTTGTTTGCATCAATTGAAAGATTCTGTTGCTTGCGCCTCTCATGCGGCTAATATTACGGTCAAACGAGGCCAAGCTGCGTGAAAATGCGTCATGGCCGCTCTCTTTGGTAGTCACTCGGTCGGCTCCGGGCGCATTTCGCGACGTATCATACGGGAACGGTCCGACAGTTACGACGTAACAGCGGGGTTCCCAATACATTGTATCCTATGGGAGCTATGCCGGGACCGGCGGAAAACGACGTAACAGCAGGGAAAACGCAGCATTGAGGAACGTAACAGCGGGGTTCTACTGTATAAGGAACATGGATATAATGAATTATCAGTTATAATGAAGTAAATGAAGAATAGCCTTGGTAATAGATACAGTGGTTCAAATATATGCTTATAACGAATTTTTGGATACAGCGAAGTAGTTTTCGTGTCAAATGCAACTTTGTTATAAAGAGGTTTAAGTGTGCAGTCAACGTCAGATTTTTCGGACTCCCTAGAGATTGCGGAATCGTCCGAAAAATCGGGCAGTCCGAAAAAACGAATTCATGCTTTTTTATTCTGGTCAAGCGGTCAAATCGCCACAGCCACGTCCGAAATAGCTTTAATGCCTCCCAAGACAATTATCAGGCATTTTGGTGCGCGCCCAGGCTTTCGCAAATACAATTGGTACCAGTCGCAAACCCCGCTAACTACAGTAAGTGCCAACCGCCACTTTTGCATCTCGTGATGAGCGCCGCCGATACCAGCAAAGCGCGGAATGTATTACGGCTCTCTCGCATGAAGCGTTTGGAAAACGATGACGCGGAACACAAAGACTGTAGCGGACGAATCGTCCGGCACTCCCCAATGCGTGTGCGCATGTAAACGATGCACACACACATCGCCGAATCTCCGCCGATACGCAGCATTTGCTGCCTTGTCAAGCCGATCGTTTCTAGTTGTGTGCAGCACATCGCCAACTAAGCTGACGCCGTCACTGTACTGTTGCTGTATCATACGCACGCATTTGTCACGAAAGGGTTCGTGATGCGCAATTTGTTCCTGACCGCACACGGGCGTGGCAATGTTGCACGAGCTGGCTTCATCCGTGAAGGCAACGTGTCTGTGCGGCGCACTCGGCGGTCTAGCACAAAGAGGCAGCAGGAATGGCGGCGCGGCGCGTTTGGATTTACACTTATTAAATGCGTGCAGTACGCATTGCAACTGCGCTAGGCCGTATGCACTACCGAGCAGTTAAGTGAAGATTCTTATCGTAAGGGTTGTCAGCGATTAAGCCGTACTGGTGCGCTTGCCAGCTGCCGCGATCACACCTCCCTGCATTTCTGCTGTTTATCAGTAGACATCGCCGCACGGCACCTTGATAGAGACCCCTTTGAATTTCTGGTCTGCTTCACCCCATAACGCTTCGGCATTGCGGCAAAGCTGACTTTCGGACTCTGCTGCTGTCACAAACAGATCGACTCGCGAAAGCACTGGACGAGATGATAGACGCGGCAGAGGTGGGGGCTTCAAACAATGCCTTTCAGACCTGCAATTGGCGCAGAAAGTCCGAAAAATCGGGCGCGGAGAGTTTCAGCGTCCGAAATTTCGGACGTTCTAATACACTGACGTCTATGGGGCTGGTGACGGTGCCGTGAAAGTCCGAATTTTCAAGCATGTCCGGAAAATCGGGCGTCCGAAAAAACAGCAGTTGACTGTAGTTGGTTCCGCGCGGTCCAGACTATACAACAGCACAATTTTCTTACAAGCACAAAAATGAAAAATAAGAGAAAAGTAATTAAGGTAGAGCAACACATTGTTCAATAAGAGCAATGCACGCACAGCTTACACATCCAACGACTATAAGCTAAAGCTATCACATGCCAACAGCTTGCACCTGCCAAAATGCACAAGACTCTTACAAGAATAGCATTTTTTTTTATACCTTGAAAACCAGGTCCCACAGAATGACACAACCCAAGATAGCACTCATCCGCTCAACGATGTTTTCTTCAGGTCAAATGAGCAAAATATTCTTTCAGCCATTCTTCAACCTTCGTAAAGTGAACACTACAGTGTTAGTTCAGGAAACTGCCCTTGCAAGAAGCACACGCAGCTCGTTACTATAAGTGAGAAATACAATATGAGCCAGGATGAGAATGTGGCCATGCCTCAAGGTTGCTGATGGCTCGGTCCTGGGTGCGCATCAGCTCTTGCAGCATCGACGGGTTCCGCACCATCTCCATCGTCTGTCGCAGCATCTCAGGGTTGTTCAGTAGGTGGTTTATCTCGGGGTTTCTCTGCAAAGGAAGGGCCACATAACGACTTTACTTACATAGTTATCTAGTGTATACAGTAAAATCTAGTAATAATACCTGGGGTTTACAGAGCCCCTAAACCACCTCCGATATTTTTTCAAACATTTCAAGTAAACACGAGCATCGTGTGCAGAATGCCGTCATGGTCAATGATGCCAAACGTGGCAGCACTACAAGCCGCGGGTGTGCAACAAATTCCAAGAAACAATTTCTTCTCCTCTCCGGGCCCTTCCAGACTGACTAGTGGTATGTGTGATGTCGTGTGATCAATCTCTGATGCGCTATGCAGGCAATGCTGTGATTGGTCGAAGAAGAACCTATGACTTCCAGTTAGTCTGCAAGCAGCTGCCCGTGCATCGTCGTGTTGCCCGCGTGTGCACGCTTGAGAAGCGGCAACTGCGGCCCGTAATGGCCAGCTCACGCTAGCGGCAAGCCTGCAGCAACGGCGCGGTGCCGCTGAACGTCGGCCGTCACCGCACGCGCGAGAGCTGTCCAATGTGCACGGCAAGCTTCACCGACGAGGCATTCGTGCCTCCGAAAAACATGGCCGCACTGCCAAAAGCGGTTGTCATCCACCTCGAATCTATCGAGTGGCCGCCGTGTGCTCTGTAGCTTGCAAGCTCCGAACTGATGCTTCCATTTGCTTTAGATTCATGTCCTTAAACAGCAAATTATTCGTGCCGATTTGACCTCGTTTTTGAGAGCCATACTCAAATAATCGATGCCGTAGGCTTAGAGAGTCGAGATGGGCGCTTCCGAATGCTCGGAGGACATAAATTACGCATTTGTTAGTTGTTTCTAATCCTCCATAGCTGGTGCCACTTGACCTGGCGCCAGCTTGGGGACAGGTTATTTGGTTTGACGCGACGCTTTTTTTAAATACCAGACAGAATAAAACGTCTTGAAAACCTCTTAGGGCAAACTAAGACAGGGACACAGAGGGTGGAAACAACACCAGCGTTTGTTGTAGCTCGACTTTCAGTCTTACTTCAGAGTAAAACGTTCCACTGACTGCTATAACTATGCATGGCAACGGCTTGGACGACATCCACACTTCCAGCATAAAAATTGTAGAGCAAGAACCAAGCAGCTCGAAGCATCCTGCGGCAGATGCGAAGATGCGGAAAGCCGAAAGCAGACGACGCGGCGCGCCGATGTGGCTCCTCCTTTGCTGATTGGTGACGTCGCTTTACGGCAGCCAGAGAACGGCGCGAAAATGGGTCTCGGACCTATTCTTCGAACGGCTGACGTGCGCGAATGAAACCGTTTGCGCACGGCAGCCTGAGAATGGCAAACGGCGAGCTGCCGTGCCGCTAGCGTGAGCGGGTTATAATGCAACTGCCAAATCACTAGCATACCAGCACAGTCAAACCTAGTGGTCTGATAAACTGCGCGGACTGAATCCGACAGTGTTTTGCGATGGCTTTCACGCATCGGTGTGCGGTGCTTGGCTGCAAAAGCACCGACTGTACGAAAAGACGCGACACGTGTTACCTCATGATGTCACCTTGCGAAATGCTTGGCTTGAGCGCATCGGAGTTATGGCACAATCAAAGCGCAACGGTGTTGTACGTGTTTGTGGGCGCCACTTGGCTGCCAAAGAATACCATTATGACCAAGGAGGTTTAAAACCTCCTTGATTACAACCCACGCCTGCTGCAGGAGTTTGGCTCCGGTATTCTACCATGTTGGCAATCCTTTGAAGCCGTGCGCGCAACACAGGGTCCATACTGGCACGATTCGTAGGAGCATGGGCCAGCACGGCTACAACAGCGGTTAGCCGAGAAGTATGGAGCTGCCGGAGTCACGGTCACGGTGATCAACCAAAGTGCATGCTGCTTTGAAGAGCACGTCAGCGATGACTGTATGTCACGTGAGATTGGAAGGGGCGTTCAGCAAGGAGGGCAAAGCGGCTTTGGGAGAGAAGACTAGCCGGCGAGCGGAGGGTAGCGAAGGAAAGAGCGAAAGAATCGGTAGCCGTGTTTCGATCATCAAACGGGTCTAACTCCGCTATTACGGCACCGTTTCGAAAAATTTTCACGGCTACGTGTTCATTGTAGACTCGTGCACAACATTCCCACCACAACTAAATTTCGACCTCTGGGTGGTTTAGGGAACCTTTAAGGGGAGACGCGGGTCTTGGAACGGCCAAAATTGGTCAAAAAATCGATTTTTCGCAAAGCTTATTTTCGAGGCGTTTGTACTTCTGAGCACCTACTCTCAAATTGCTAACGCTAAATTCGGTCGGGAAACGCGATAAAATCGGCTTTCAAAGCACCCCGGCAGCACTAAAATGTCCCGAAAAGGACGAAATTTGTTCGAACTTCCCGCGCGCACCATGAGCGTTGCAGCGGGCCGAGCGCCGCCATCTTGGGCTAGATTTGAAGCTGTTTTCTTTGTGCACATTTTGCGCCATCTCAAAATGGCGTCGCTCAAGCAGAACGGCCGCCGTCGCGAGTTTTCTCAAGGTCGTTTCCAGGCCACTGATTGGCTCTCACGCGGCGCGCTTTTCAAGCGCGCCTTTCCGAGTCTCCCATTGGCTGGCGCGACCGACACGTCATTTTTTTTTCTTTGTGTTGGGTTCTCCGCCGTGGCTGTCCGTTTGTGTGCGCCTGCTTTTGCGATCGTGCGTGTTTCTCGACGGACCGTGTTTCCACTTTGTGCCGGTAGTTTTTCCACGCGATCGAGATGCCTGGAGACTCTCGTCTGAAACCATCGACGCAACGAGCTTTTGGAAGCCATAAAAAACGGGCTTGGAACAAGAAGGCGCCGGCTACAAGTGCACCGTCGGCAGCGGAGTTGGAGTCGCAGCCGGACCCTTTGGATCTGCCGGGAACTTCAACTGACGACACCGTGGGACCAAGTTCGACTAGCGAAACACTTCGGGTTGATGCCGCGTACTACTCAACGGCGGAGCAGGCGCAGCGAGTTGAGAGATCGGCGCAAACGAAGACCGTTCTGTCTGGAAAGTCGGCTACCCAGCGCAAGTTCGACCTTCTTGGAGTCAGCGCGGAGTGCCAGACCGGTGACGCCGGGACCGATTTTTTGCTCGTCGATATGAAAGTTTTGAATAACTTTTTTGCACAAGCGAAGTGCGACAAATGTGACGCAAAAAGTCTCAGCGTGAGGAAGGCAACGGACAAGGAGTACGGCCTTGCGGTAAAGCTTATTTTTTCTTGCAGCAGTTGTGATTTCGAGAAGAAGCAATTTTCTTCTCCGAGAGTGAGCGGAACTGCCACCATCACTCCCTTCGAAGTCAACATGAGGGCCATGAAGGGGATACAGATGATAGGCAAAGGTGTTACTGCCCTTTCAGACTTTTGTGCGTGTATGAACCTTTCGCACCGAGGCTTGCACCACAAGAAGTTTCAGGGACACCTAAAAAGTTTAGTGAAAGCCTGCGAAAACACAGCGACTGAAAGTGAAGCTGCTAGTGTGGCAGTAATAAAAGAGCTGTATACAGATTACAGGGTAACATGCTGCCTAACATCTAGAAGGTTCTTCCTAAAGACTGAAAAGACATGAGCAGCCAGTCGCTTGAGCCTCATACCCCATGGCTTTTCCAGAACCCCCCAGCCGCTTGTCATGGTGGGGTTTTGATCATGCTTTGCACATTGGAAAATTTTTTTAGATATGATTCCTTGGGTGGAACAAGACACTTTCTGTTTTGTTTTGAAGGGAAACAGATGGGGAACATGTGAATAAAATTTAATGGTTAAAGGTTCCTTTCATAAATTTATACAGTGCGTGTCAAACTTCAAACGCGATTTTCTCAGCTTCACATTTTTTGCCAAGTTGACCAGCCTTACGGATCTTTTCATTATGTTTTTGTAAGGTAATTTTGATAAATTTTATACCGTTGAATTCGTAAGAAATAGGACTGTGGAGCTATGCTATTTTCTTGTGGCTAAGATGAACATATGAAATTTTGTGAACAATAATGTGAGCTAATTGCATTTCAAGATTACACAGTGTCAATACGATTGAAAGTTCTTATATGATGATATATCTCAGTGACAATATAAATAGCATAGCTCCACATGGCAGGTCTTTGGCTACAGCTGCATCTTAAACAGAACCTAAAAATACTGAGGGAAAGTGTCTTAATGACCCGTAAGAAATTACCTAATTAGATTTTACTTATGCTCTCACAATTTGATAACTAATTGAAGTACATGAAAACTAATTATATTTTTGAAATCAGGAGGAAGAAATACATATACACAACCAATTTCATTACAATATCTCCAATAATAAAACTTTTCATTTCGAGACCAGTGTCTCCCCTTAACGTCCCAAAACCACAATATGATTATGAGAGACGCCGTAGTGGAGGGCTCCAAAACATTTATTACATCAACAAAACTCACATATGTTCTTCCGAGACACACGCGAACCGACCAATAAGGGATGGCACAGCTGACTGCCATGAACGGGCGCAACAAAGCTTCACCTGAGGCCAACTGAAAACTAAGTGCTGAAGTTCACTCCACCACAGTCATAAGCGAACGACAAGAATGCCAAAACGATTCGTGCCTTTTTAAGATTTTATTGCCTTTAATCTACTGCTGTGTTGCCCGCGTACCTTCAAAGCTGCTTAGTCCCTATCGATGATTGCGTCGATTGCGACTGCGGCTTCGTGAGCAGCGGTTTCGGCAAACTGTAGTTTTGTTTTCAATCCATGTACACTGGCCGCGCGCATGCGCCTTCAGAACTACGCAATTGCTATCTATGATCGCGTCTGCCACGGTTTTGTATGCAGCTATTGTAAACTGCAGCATCAGTTAGACTCAGTGAGCATTAGATGCGCATGTATTTTCGGAGTTGCGTCGTCGCCATACATGATCGCATTGACAGCGACCGTGGTTTTGTCCACAGCGGTTGTTGCAAACAACTGCAGTTCTGACTGTGTAGGCGCTGCCCGCACGCATACTTCTGAAGCTTCTGGAGCATGCTGCTCTCGGCCGTTGCCCGACGGTTTCATTACCAAAGTTTGTGTTCACCCGTCGCGACGCAAAAGTGTTTGGAACATACGAATTTTAGTCCACTGGACACAATGGAATTTGACCTGGGAATTTTACGAATTCGTATCAGACTGAAATTTGTATCATCCAGGCTTGTATCACCGAGATTCTACTGTAATTGTATATATCTTTTTGTGTTAGTAATCATTAGAAAAACACAAAGAAAAAAAATTCTTGTACAGTAAAAGCTCGTTAATTCGACTCTCGTTAATTCAGAAAATCGGTTAATTCGGACAAGTCATCTGGTCCCTGTAAATATACGCATCACTCTATGAGACTGGGCGCTCGTTATTTCGGACAGATTTGACCGCAAATCGGATAATTCGGCGACTTTCGGGCCGCTGGCGAGGCTCGAAAACGAAAAAAGAACAATTCGGAACAAAAGTGAAGCTCAAACGCAGCATCGCCATGGACATCAATTATCGACTTGGCTTGGATCGAGACTGGTTGAACGCCTTTTTTTCGCGTGTGGGTTTTGTTGCTTTGTTCCCATTGGTGTGCTGCATCGTTGATCGCCGATTTATCGAGGAACGTTTCAGTACGGCTCCTTTAGCTTGATCGTTACTGGTGCTTTTGTGCTGACTTCTCGTGCGACCGCACTCTCCGCCGATGACAACGCCGGCGAAGCGGCGCAAGTACAGCTCAGACCACTTATAACGTAACCGCTTACAGTGCAGTGGCTATAATGCGGTTTTTTCTGACTTCCGTTTACTCTCCCATAGAACTCCATGTATACGCATACCGCTTATTGTGCAGACCCCCGAGATGAAAGACCGGTTATAATGCGGCTGCCCGGCGCAGGTGCGTGGTGTGAGGAGGGGGAGCGGTTGCGCGGCCGACGGAGAAGCCTTTGCCCCCTTCGGCCGCTTGACATGCGCGCTTCGTCGTTGCTTCGTCGTAGAGCGCAGATATCGCGCGTGCAACCTCGATTCCCCCGCAAGTAACAATGCTTTGAGACGCGATTGAGCTTTCGCCTTTGCCACCGACAGGCGGACTTACAAGCTTGAAAGACTTTTTCAGGATAGTTGCCGCGGCTGTTCTCCCGATCGCGAACCGAAACTTCGTTTCACGCGTGATGCCCTCGGTTTAGCTCGCGAGTGCGATCTCTTCTACTCCCGATCTCCGTGTTGCCTAGGGCAAGCTTCTTGTTATCGGAAAGGTTCAAAAGCCACGCTGCTTTAAGGACATCAACAATCTTCCCGTGGATTACCGTGCCAACCGAAAAGCGTGGATGACGGGTGAAACTTTTGCGGTCACTGCATACATCATGCGAGCTGCTGAGCACCTTGAAGGGCTCAGAAAAATTGTGTCCGCGCGAATTTCTGCTCGAAAACAGACAAGCATCCGCGATTACTTTGTTAAGTAAAGGTATGTTGAAAAAACTTGTGCATTTATTGTGTTTATTTCGACCATTCGATAATTCGGACATTCGGTTAATTCGGACATTTTTTCCGGTCCCTAGAAATCCGAATTAACGAGCTTTTACTGTATTAGGAAATTGACAAGGTTAACCTTATGTGATACCAAAACCCCCACTCCTGCTGCGAAAAAGTGCTCGGTAAACCATAAAAACCGCAAAAAAAAAGTACAGCTGTCAACGCTGCCCTCGAATTTCCTGCATCAACTCCGCTGGGGCCTAAATAATTTCTCATCGATAAAAACGAATTACATTGTGTTCTGAGGTAGTAAGAGACTTCACATGGTGAACTTCCAAGAAACTTCATTCAGCAAATAAGGAC
Organism: Rhipicephalus sanguineus; assembly: GCF_013339695.2. Lineage (NCBI taxonomy): Eukaryota > Metazoa > Arthropoda > Arachnida > Ixodida > Ixodidae > Rhipicephalus > Rhipicephalus sanguineus. Next base: position 62,428,527 of record NC_051179.1, read on the forward strand.
AGTGTCAAACAAGACTAAAATTCGTGATATCACACTCATACTCAAGTGCCAGAGTCATGGCACGAGATTCAAAAATGAAACTTTGACCTTCGTTGGCTTACTAATAATGAAGCTACGATCGTGAAATTAGATTGCAATTAGAGGTAGTTTATAGCAAATAATTTGCATCTAGAGTCCCATTAAAAAAATTGACCTTTACAAATCAGTGCATTCGGAACAACCAATGATGTGCACATCATACGGAATGTGTTTCACCAGGGAAGTACTACAAGTTCATACCAAATTCAAATTCATGCCAACCGACCGTGAGCGTATCGCAGGAGTTTTACTATACTAAACTGCTATATGTTGGCTGATGCGTGAATACCCCTCCCACGGGTGCACATTTTCTCACCTCCATGAGTTGCTGCATCTGAGGGTTGCCGACTATGAGCTGCCTCATGTAGTCCGGATTCGACATGAGCGACTGGACAAACGGATTTTCCATCAGTTGCCGCAGTAGGTCAGGGTTGCTCACCAGCTGCACACAAAAGGACACAACAAAAGCATGCAAGTCACACTCAGCCAAAACACATTAACAAAAGAAGAACTTGTTTCTGGGCAAGTTGGTGCACAAGTTTGCTCAACATGTTATTTCCGGCGCAATGCTTGAAACATGAAGAAAGGACAGAGAAAAGGCAGCCTTCCTCTGTCTCTTTTCTCTGTCCTTCATTCATGTTTCAAGCATTGCGCCAGAAATAACATGTTTAGCAAACATTCACACAAGCAAGCTGGCTTTTTCTAGTCATCGGTGAATGAGTACAGGAAGGAGAAAATCACATCTACTCAAAAAATAATAAAATAGTCGACACTAGGGTTCTCCCCAAAGTTTTCAAGATGAGGACACTTCAGGACAGTGAGGAGGGGGAGGCCCCGCCACATGTCTCACAGATGTATGGGACACCTGAAAGTTCGGACGCCGAAACTCTTCGGCAGCCAACTTTTCAGAATTTCTGCTCCGACCGATGGTCCGAAACTGCGTTATATGAAGCCACAGCTGCCCTTATGCTAATTATTGTTTAGCGTTGAGTCACCACTCTTGCATACAGGTCCGCATGTAGCCACAGTGGTTCCTAAAGGTCAGTTTTGCCCCAATGCAAAAGTGCTATGCAGTGAAACATACAAAAACTCTGAAGAGGTCACTGTCATGGAACACAGTACACCCGAGCCACCACCGTAATTTTACCCATTTTAAACATACTAATGGCAAAATAGTAGTTGCGATGAATCCCTCATACATTCTACATACAGCCTCATGTGTTAATTGACTGCACCACAGAGGCCTGTCTACCAATTAGCGCTTACCGCAATAGCATTTGTTCGCATAAATGGGAAAGGAAACAGCATGTGTTTGTTTTATTGCGATACCACTTATACGGCGCATAATTGTCATCGCTGTGTATTTTTATTTTTCAGTTCTTACTTTTCGGATATTCTACCTCATCACACTCGGCAGCAGAAGAAAAAGCATAATTCAATGATTTTATATGCCACAACCAATATCTGCTTATGAAGCATAGAGCATTTGGGGGACTCCGCATTAATTATGACAGCCTGGGTTTCTTTGACATGCACCTAAACCCAAGTATGGCAGTGTTCATGCAATTCGCCAAAATCCTTGGCAGAGGAAGGCCATCACCGCTGAGCCGAAGATAGACCACGAACTTGCATCGGTAGTACTCTATAGAAGAAACACAGGCAAAAGGTGCAGCATCTCACAATTTTATAACTAGCAGCAGCTTACCCTATCTCCCTTACACTAATCACACTACATGAGTCCGCTTCTAACAAAAATCAGGAAGGAATTAGCGTAAACTTCGAAACATAAACGTGCAGTGATAGAGAGGAAGCCACGGCCACCCCAATCCTCACCTCTCTCTGCATGCGCTGCTGCATCTCCACAAAGCTTCCGGAGCCCAGGTTGAGCCCCGACAAGCCTGGCAGACCCCCCAATCCAGCACCGAACGGGTTTGGCGGCACACCAGATGGTTGGCTACCCTGCAGCAGGGACCGTACATATAGTAACAGGTGAGTACTGCAGTACACACAACATACACACACGTACACACACACTGCGTGCAAAAGTGCGGCACTCGAAAATTTACGGAAATTGGCTGAGTTGTTTGCAGACAAACTCATGAAACGCATCCATTTCAGCCATCTCGAACAAACCACGAAGTTTTGCAGGAAAGGTAGAATAGCAAATGTAAAAAAAGGTTACACGAATATTAAACACCCCATTTTTGTATTTCTTACAGAGTGCACTGAAGATTTCTGGCTGGGGCGCCCCAAATGTATGCACTTAATGCGGTCTTCCTTCCAAAGCATTAAACGTTTGCTCATGGCCCAAGTTTCTATTGAACTGCTATAAAGACTTCATCATTCAGGTTAAGTCTGACGGCAGCTGTACAATAAAAGACAGTGACACTAGAAAAGTCAATGACACTTACTGGGCTGGACTCCTCGGGTCTCCTTCCACCATCTCCCTGAAAGAAGGACACCAATCCCATTTCAATGCTCCAGCACATATAAATAAGCAGAGGAGTTGGATGAATGGAGTCAGGGCAATGCGAACAGATCCTGCAGCTTTGCGACCACACATTCAGAGGCAAGAGAAAACATAACCACATCACATAAGCAGACTTCCATTCTAGAATGGCAGCCAAACACTTCTGCCTTCGGGAGAAACACTGAAAATGACAAAACATGAGAGACTTCAAGATTGGGGAAACGTGGCTATATCTTGCATCGCATCTTTAAATATTAATATACATTCAATTTCTGTCCCAATATCACAAGATTAAAATGAGTCCACGTGAAGCGTAGCCAACAGGTCCTCATCATGACAGTACTGCATTTTCAAGGGCCTTTCAACAGGTGTGGGTTTTGTAAACAAACAAGCATGGCACGTAGATCACTCGGTGAATGCACTTACAAATTACAAAATGCCTGCATGGTGCAAAAATAATCCGAATTTGAAACTGAATGTCACACCTCCTCCTTTTCACAAAAGTTGCACTCTAAGAGAAAGTGAAAGCTGACAAGCATGCACATCTACAGCCATAAACAAGTGAAATACAAACAAGTTACAGTTAACTACAACCCAGTCTTTCGTTCTTGTTGCTGCCAGTATGCTTAATGTCAGCATGACTTTGTCTTGCACGCTTAGCTTGAGGCCCAAAAACCATCTTCGGCAACAGCGTAATCAAAGGTCTCTGAAGGCGTTCTCGAATTGTCCTACAGTGCACCTACAGTGCATTGCGATTCCTTGCTCATGTTTCATTTGTCTATGAATGTACGTCAGGGGTACTGAAAGGAACGTCCACAGTCAGTCTACAGAGTTGCACACCACCACAATTGTGAAACGTCACTTTCCGGCTGATGGAAAAATCAAATCGCAGGTGGAAGGAAACTGTAACCGTTTGTTCATTTTTTTTTTTATTAAACAAGGATTTATGTTTTGTATCCCTCACAACCTAGCGTGAAAAATGAGATCTGGAGCCTACACAATAAAGTGGGATACCATATCAGGTGGTCTTATATCAGTGCATGCGACTCCTAGGCCACTGTTAAAGGACCCCTGACAGTGAAAGTTTTGTCGGCGACTTTTTTACTGTAATTTGTTTTGTATCTGGTAATCCTGGAATTGAATCGTAAACGCTCTAACGCATCGTATAATTAATGCTAGCGTTGTTAACTGAGAACAATTTTGCGTCAGTTCAAAATGCCCGCCTAAATACCATCACAAACTAGTGCCCCACAGCGGGGGAGCGCCTAAGATCACGTGCACTCAAGCTTTGGTGTCGTTGAAAGTGCAGTTTTCAAATCGGTGCACCGCACACGGTAAAGAATGAAATGATGCAGGTGCTTCGGTATTGTTATGTGCCTCCTGCCCCTCTCCCCCTTACCCAGAAGAAAAAAAAAGCATTCCTGGCCGAAGCAGCCAGTACTACGTTGAGAGTTGCCCGACAACAGAGCGAGACAGGTGACGAACAACAGTCCTCGCCGAGTGCCAGTCAGGGTATTTTGCGCGCCCCGCCAATACTCTCTGACGTCGACAATACTCGTTTTACTCGTGAAACATCATGCGGGGCCTCTGTCTCCATCATACTAGTGGCGATGTCGCGAGGTGCTGAAGACTCAGATGAGTACTCACGCTTACTTTAAAATCAAATTAGAATATATTAAAGGCAACGTTCGTCACTCCTAATCAGTCAGAAGTGCCCACGCATGCAGGACTATCAAACAACGCAAGCCCCTCGAGTTTCTAAATTTGGTGTCAGGGGTCCTTTAATATTAAAATGCAACACACATTATCTGTTACATATTTTGTTAAGTAGAGATAATATTTAACACCCAATGCACAGCTGAATCTTCAGATGTTGCGAGTATAAAAATGGTGCCGTGTCCACGTGACGCAGTGCAACAATTCTGATGTGCCATGCTTATAGCAATGGTGATGAGTAATGCTGTTGTTCATGGAAATATGGCAATCAGGCACTTGTTAGTGGGGATTTGGGTTGTGCTCCTTGCAGGAAAGCTGCAACGGCCAACTTCAACTGGCTGACGCAAAGTGATCCCATGTTCCACATTGCAAGCACACTGAAATTGCCTGTGATGCTACCGTGCCGTGTCATGCGAGGGTGTGGCTTCATTCTGGATTAGTTGGCTTGGCTTTTATGTCAGCCCAAGAAGGATAGAGGGGTCAAGCCATGACACAGGTGAAGGCGTGTGCCAGGTCCTGTCAAATACGAGCCCCAGCCATGGTTCTCTCAAGCCAATAGAAGTGGAAGCAATTCAAGAGCTGTTCAAGGCACCTCCTTTTGGGAGAACAAGGCGAGAGGAATCCAAGAGATGTCCGCACAGCAACGAACAGTTTTTCTAGTGTTTTACTAAGAAAAGTAGCACAGATGGCCAATATGTTGATCGTAAATGAAATCTGCACTCACCCTTGCAAAAACTGCCCACAGTTCTGTTTTCCCAGTTTGAGAGGCAAGCCATCAGCATTGCCCCCACTTCTCAGTGTTGCCACATTAGGGACTCAACTTCTTTTTTCATAGACTAGTTCGAAGAAAGCATTCTGATGACAAAAGTTTGAGGCATCTTTTAAAGTAACCAATGCAAGTACAAACAAGTCCGAGGATGAATGAGTTTAGCATTGCACCGTAGTAGACTAGGAACTTGAGTATAGGTTGTCAGCTCCATTAAAAGGAAAACCAAAGGGAAATACTAGGTCGATTTGTCCTTCCACTGTCCAAGACAACCCACATGCAGCATTCACTGCCTGAAAGCATCGCCCTTTGGCAGTGCAGGGTGACATTTCTAACTGGCCTTAAACCTCTGATAGTAAAGAAATGACGAACGACGACAATATTTTGGCTCAAGCACGGTCTAATCAGTAAGTGGAAAACATGCCTGCCAGAACAGCCTATAAAAAAAAAATACGGTGTCTAAGTAAGAACAGCACTCACCCTTGCAGAGGCCGGAGACCTGATCACGAGATGAACAGTCAGGCCATCCTTTATATCTGCACAGAGATGCACACTCCACTGTCACACACACAGGGGCAACAGATTATCTTGAAGTAACGAAAAAAAGAGGTTGCAAATACATAACATACAGGAGCAACGCCTGTAATGCGAGCATGAGAAGCCCCATCCATGCATACTCTGGTATTCGAGGAAATGCAGTACAAAATCACTCACTGTGCGTGGAGATGGCCTCATTGTCCTTCAGGATCTTCCCAGCAAATATGAGGCAAAGCTGCTCCAGGGGAGCATCAAACTCCTTGGCCACCTGCTCCTTCAACTGCAGGATAGAGACATGAAAAAGAATGGGAGACAGTGAATGGACCAAGAGTAAATGAGGACAGTGTTGTTGTAATAGCATACAGACATCCTCAGCTGACATTAGCCATCATTTCATTATTTAGACAACACTGGGCCACACAAGTGAACATTAGCCTCTAGTCTGCTTACACTCGCTAACATCCACAATCACCTAGTCACCTTTAGTGAGTGCTCGTAGTATGGAGTAAATGCTGTATTTGAATTCGGTCAGAAATTATTGTCGACATCGTGCCCCATCAAAGAAAGAGGGCAATGAGGAAGACCTAGTATTCAGAAGTAGGCTGCAAGATATTCCAACTTTCAACATGCAATACACACTCCAAGCTAATGTTGGAAAGTATCAAAAGGCAAGTCTACGTCTGCAGATGTTGCCTGACAGATAGGCCCTTCAATATGTGCATCAGTTATCACGCCTTAGCATAAGCATATTTCAATGTCCAAAGCAGTTATGAAAACAATGTACTCCAGTACGTGAAGGTTCTCTAGATCCCATTCATTCCTTATCGCAGCCAACTGCCAACACCTACAATAGCAAATGACTATGGGAGAAAATGAAAAGAATCCTTAGAAAATATAGGCCAAGAACAGTATAATGACAGTACCAAAGTTTACCCATAACAGATGGTAATTTACAATCAAAGAAGACAAGTATAGATAACTGAGTATGTCCGACACCATTCATATGAATTCCCCACTTGCACTATTCAAGAGAGATGTACTTCTTTAGAAAATATGTGAAGTAGTGTTCTTTAGGCTTCTACGTGTTCAGGTAGGCCCTGCCCTATACTTTACACTGTCCCACACATGTTGAAATTTTGTGAAATAAGACTCATGTACACTAATTCGATAGCCAATAAAATGTCTCTTACACAAATGCTTTTGTGCCACAAAGCTCAATCAATTATGGTTCCTATCCACTGTGCTTCTCCACATGCACTGTTGCACAAGCGTTCGTCCAATACAAGTGGTGCGTTCTTTACACAGGTGTGTGCATTTATTTCCTAATTGCGTACTAGTATGCAAATCAGTTAATGGAGAGTATCTCAGTAACCTGCGCTTCGCAGATGACATTGCATTGATGAGTAACGCGGGAGACGAATTACAGCTCATGATTACTGAACTGGATACGGAAAGTAGAAGAGTAGGTCTGAAAATTAATATGCATAAAACTAAAGTAATGTGGAACAATCTTGGCAGAGAACAGCGCTTCGCGATAGGTGGCGAGACGCTGGAAGTTGTAAAGGAGTACGTCTACTTAGGACAGCTAGTAACCGCGGAGCCGAACCATGAGAGTGAAATAACTAGAAGAATAAGGATGGGATGGGGCTCATTCGGCAAGCATTATCAAATCATGAATAGTAGTCTACCACTATCTCTCAAGAGGAAGGTATATAACAGCTGCATCTTACCGGTACTTACCTACGGAGCAGAAACCTGGAGACTTACAAAGAGGGTTCAACTTAAATTGAGGACGACGCAGAGAGCGATGGAAAGGAAAATGATAGGTGTAACCTTAAGAGACAGGAAGAGAGCAGAGTGGGTCAGGGAACAAACGGGGGTTAAGGATATCATAGTTGAAATTAAGAAGAAGAAATGGATATGGGCCGGCCACGTAGCACGTCGGCAGGATAACCGGTGGTCATTAAGGGTAACTGACTGGATTCCAAGAGAGGGCAAACGCGTGAGGGGAAGACAGAAAATTAGGTGGGTAGATGAGATTAAGAAGTTTGCAGGTATAACGTGGCAACAGAAAGCACAGGACCGGGTTGATTGGCGGAACATGGGAGAGGCCTTTGCCCTGCAGTGGGCGTAGACAGGCTGATGATGATGCAAATCATTATGAAACTGCTCCAAATCACTTCGTTTTCAGGTTCACTGCATTTGTAACAGTGCCTCAATTCAGGGTCTGACATTCACACTTGGCACTACTCCATGCAAAATGACCACACACCCACTGAGTGTCACACTTGCTCGTAACTAAACGAAACAAGCATTCTGATCATTATTTCCAATCTGCTCACATTTCAATTTGTGCTGAGAGCTTGTGTGTAGGCTGCCCTCACGAACAGCTGCCGACTTCCCTGGTCAGTGCACTTTATCGTGAACTACAGGGTTTTTGGAAAAAAAAGAACTGAAGGCTAGTCGGCCATTGCCGGCGATTGGCAGCTGGCATTTTTACTTTTTCTTTAATGATGTGTAGATTGCACAATGACTGTTCCATAAAATGCCCTTAGGGTCAGGCATTTATGGTTTCACTTGTTTCCTGTGATTCACATTATTATATTTATGATCAGGCCTCCGCAGAATGCAGGCTTGTGTACAAAGACACTGAATAGACCCCAGGAAAACACAGATTGTGCAAGGAACTAGATGTTCAGGCATCGTATGACATTCGTCTTTAGGGTAACATGAAACGTCACTACATAGGAAAAAACTAAAAAAAACTTTCTTATTTACTGCATGCAACTTTCAATGTAGCACATTCAATGTGCTACATTGCACTTTCAATGCTGTGTGCACTTTCAATGTAGCAAATAGTGTTCACCTAAAAGTGCCTATAAAAAACGAAGTTTCTTTGCAGGAGCTGCATTTGCAATGTCACTTTGTAGCCCTGTCGCAAACCTCAAAAACTAAACATGCTGGGGGGAAGGTAATGCAAGAAGCAACATATCGGTGGCAATGTCACAGATCACATAACAGCCTACAATGCAATGGCTGCTTGTGATAAAGGGTACTTGACCCATAGTCCGCGTGAGGGAAATAGTGGCAGGTGCCGAAGTAAAATCGATAAGAACAAAATGCAAAAAACTACACACATTCCTCACAATCAGAGTAAAATTTTTGTACATTCACTAAGAATACACCATCGACAATAAACAATCGGCTGCGACGTCAGTGTGAGCATAACGTGACGTGTAAGATCGAAAGCTAGCAGGGGTTGCCTTCACCGGAATAAAAAGTCAAAACTGGAACGGAAGCCCAATTTTCCTCGTTCTGACCTTCCAGTAAACAGTAATGAATAATGATAATAATCGATTTACACGGCTTCACAGGCAGCGCAAGAAACAAGTGAATCGAACGAGTTGTAACCCGGTTAATCGAGTTACGGATTGGAAAGCGATCACCGCTGTTAGCGGCTCCGCGCGGAAAGCCGGAAATTTATAACAACATTCGCTGGCGTCCCGTGAGAAAGTGGAGAAAAGGACGGCACTTTGCAATCGCCACACATTTTTTCCTCTTCCTTCAGACGCAAGCAGCATGTCCCCCACAACTCCCTCGCCCGCTCAGCCACACTGTCCTTCGGTGAGAATTCCAGAGACGGCCGAACAGGAAACTGACGATTAGAATCGAATCCTAGCTGCGCTATGGAACCGCCGAGCCCCAAACACTTAAGGCTCGTAGCCAGCACCGACATATCATCGCGTCGACGCCGCTACTAAAGTCCAACAACTGTCAGAATCAGAGCGTTTTCCGCTAAGAGCGCTGGAGGTGGCGGGGGGGAAGGGCTGAAATCACTCCGATTTGATCGCGCAGCCTTCCCAGGAACTCTCTCTACATCGCGCCCCCCAAAAGGCGCTCCCAGCTCAAACGCGATGACACAAAACAATCGCAGCCTCGCCGGACAAGTATTACGGAGTTGTTGAACCGATCTCGATGTTCGAAACACCTCTTTTCGTAGCGGCTCTGTTCGAAAACCTAGGCCTATCGGTACACAATCCCCTGCGTGACGTAGACTAAGCTGCTGGGCGTTCAAGTGGCGCTCGTAAGAGTTCGAACGCGGTGACTCCGGCGAGATGTGCGTCCAACTTACCTCTTTGACCGAAGCCGACTCGGAAACCTTCACTACTTTCTTCTCTTTCGCTGTTTTCACCACCAAGCTTATCTGCTTCGGCGACTCTTCGTCAGCCATGATGACACTCGTGCCTCCAATGTGTTCAGCTTCCGGTTTCAGGTCGTTAGCGGACAGTGGCGCTGCGAAACAAGCCTTGGCTTATAGAAAGCAACGCGTAACGTTATACTTATGTATGTAACAATTGATCAAATTAAAGGACACTCAATCTTTTATATCGCAGGCGGCGCATAATTACACTTACTGCACTCAATGTAGAGTTGTGATGACGTGTGAACACGAGACGGCGCTGGCATCGCTATCGACGACAACAACGACGACTATGCGTGTGCGTTCCATGGTGTGTATGTGTGCAACGCTGCGACCCAATTGTTACATTAGTTTTAACCCGCGTTGTCACTTATTGAAGTGATGCGTGATTACTTTGACGTGCCGTACGACCTATTTAAAAGGCACGTAAGTGCAGCTTAACGTTTCAAGACGTGCGCACGAGCCGCGATCGCTTTGTCTCCTTGCCTCGATTTCTCGCTCACGTGAACATTCTTTCGAGTTTTCTGTCTGTGTGTCTCGTGCCGTCGCGCGCTTTCGACAGCCGGGGCACTGGTCGTCGCTGACAGCGTCATTGTTCGTTTCATATTTTGTATCCGATGAGAGAGACGAACAACATCGTCGATGAAGCGGCCGAGGAGTCCATGTTTTGCCGGCCAGCGGCGGCGGCGCAAGTTACTGCGTCGTCTGCACGACTCGGAGGCAGCGTATGCAGCGCCGCTTTTCCGCCGCAAGCGTTCGCTCGACTGCGGTCTCGATCGAACGCCGGGTTCTCCGCCGCCAGTAAAGAGACCGCGGCTCGACGGCAGCCATGCCTTCCTCTGGGAAATCCAGGAGACACCGAAAGAACCGACCTTCGGTAAGGTAGGCTTCATCTAATTGCACGGCATCCCGGAGAAGCGCCTGTTGTTTGTCAATACGAGCCACGGACAAAGAGGAAGTTACGCTTGCTGTTGATGTGCGCCCACTATCGCCAATCCGACTGCGCGGAGCTTGTTGTTGCGTCGCGGCAGTTAAGATCTCTCCGATAAGTGACGGCATTTGTGCCGGCATTGTCACCGTTGCGGAGTTGAGGAGCAAGAAATCGAAACGTAACGTCATACGACGCGAATAGCAGGCTTCGGTAAAAGTAATTAATAGCGGTCGGTTGACAAGGGAGGTGCGATGCGGACAAAACCTGCGGATGCGCCGCATCGGATGTTATGCGTCGTGAGGGGACGGAGACGGGTCGATATGTGAGCGGCCGAAGTGAGAGCGGTGACTACAGTAGTGATGACTAAGCGCATTTGTGAATGAGTGACTAGCGCCCAATGCTGCTAACGAGTTTGAGTGACATTCAGGTGCCTAAGGAGACAGTCTTTCAGGTGTTGTTTTCAGACGTTGTCAACACTGTGACTTACATAAAGGGCGAGGAAATGAAATCTGCAGCGCCGACATGATGCTACCCGTTACGTAACCGTTCAGCTCCCAGTCTTTTTTTTTTTTTTTTTAGGTCGAGAGGTTTCACCTTTAGCGCGTGTTGTCGATCGATTACACTTGAATCGCGATTTTAAACGGGAAATTTAGTAATTTGCTTTGCTTTCCGACATCACGAACGGACAAGGCACGAGTGAGCCTTTTTTTTTCTAACCCTGCAGATTTCCTCTATTTCTGCTGCTTTTTCTGTATTTCATTTTTTTTAATGCTTTAGCTCTGGCTCTTGTTTATATACTGTGTACGTGCCAGAAATTCGCCCTTCGTTTAATCTCTCTCATGTGCGCGAGTTTTGTTGCCAGTGTCCCTTCTGACAGGCGCGTCCTTCAGAGCGTGGCTGCATCTTTTAAAGAGCAGTGATTCCCGGCTATGGGTGTTTCGGGGACCCCTTGTGGACCTGTAGAGGTGATGAGGGACCTTTTGCAGTGAGAAAAAAAAAAGGGGGGGGGGGAGGTCATAAATTAACGCAACATGCAGCGTGAAATAGGTGCTTTTTGTTTCTCCCTGACAAAGAATGGTCAGACTAAAGGGCCACTCCAATTCGAACTCAACAGCAAGTTGTGCGGACTGCAGCCACATTTAACCGGTTTCTAGCTGTGTTTTGCACTTCAAGTATGCAAGCCCAGAAAAAGTTTGCTCGCGTGCAGATGTAGAAAACTGCAACATAAGTCAGCTCTGCCGCAATGCAAAAGTGTCGTGTGGTGAAGCATACAAAAAAAAAAAATCAGAAGGAGCCGCTGTCAAGAGACACAGCCACCTAAAACGCGTCTGTGAGTGTGCGCGGATGGGTTTCGCGGACCCCCATTTGAAAACCACTGTCTTTGAGCGTTGTCAAGTGCTTCCTCTTCTTGAGCTTAGCGAGGGCTACGGTCCTTGCACCAAGATGACACGAAGTATTTCGAGAAATGTAGCGTTTATACACATGTACTTGCCAACTTGAAATGACTGGTATCTTTTTCTTTAGAAATGGCTGTCGTGTACACTGCAGACATCTTTTAAAAACACTAAGGTAAAAGTTGGCATTATGCAAGTGGTATATTCAAATGTATCTCTTACTGCATTGGCACTTGCGTGTTGCTTTCTGTAATCTTACTGGGTTACGATTTATTATGTAATTATTTTAAAAATTGAAGGTGGGAACTTCGGCTGTGTTCAGCTTCAGAACTGCAATTGTTTTACACGTTTACGTGGATGATGACAAGCGCAAGTATTGTGTTTGTGTAAATTGTTCTTCCAAATGAGAGTATTCAACACTCCGATAACTACCTGCTTTTGGTGCAAGAGGTACATGCTGTGATGAACTTGTTTATCTGTTTCATTACATATTTAGCTGTATGTGCGGTGTACCGTTCAACATTCTTCAGCATTTATACCTCACTTTTATTTAGAGGGACCCTGCAACACTTTTTCGGCATGGTCAAAAAACGCTGCCGACCGGTATTCCAGGCGCATGAGAACATGCGAGCCAAACGTTATAGCGCAGCGCGCGACCTGGAATTTACAATTCTCCAAGTCATTTGTCGGCAACAACGATCTTTTATAATTAACGTAGTATTTACACTAACAGATCAAAGCCATTTGATCTCTCAGTAGGCACCACCAGAAAAGAACATGTTTCCGAGATCTTTGGTGGGCAAAAGCTGGCTTCACTTTTGCTGGCAAGGCGTCGCGAGAGCTTCCGCTCCAGGATTTTTTTTTAAAACCTCCTTGTCTCCAAATCACGTCCTCGGCCGTTGGCAGATTTAGCATGGCAAGCTGAATAGTTACCGTGGCCGCCGCGGGATGTCGCCACGTACCCGCACGCGCGCTTGCGATCACACTGACAGTAAGCCGCGCGTTCGGAGGAAAACATAAAAGAAGGTGCTCAAGGTCTGACGAACTTTCTGGCCTCTTGTCATCCCCTTCCCTGCGTAGCTTTCAGCGCGCTCGCTAGCACGAAAAGACAGAGAAAGCGCTTACAGCACGCGGCCGTACCCAGTAACTCCGCTCGTACTTGACGGATTCGAAAAATTTTTGCGGCAGTCGATTCGTGAGGTAATAAGCTCTCTTAATGAAGCCATGGGACGATTACTTGGAAAAGTGTTGCAGTGTTACACGAACTCACCTGAGTTTACATAATTGTATTTTTTTGTCTGTTCAAAGTAATCGTAATGCTCCTTTGTTAAAGTTTGTGAATACTTGTTTAAAATAAAGTTGCGCAATTCTAGGGCTGTCTTGAAATTTAATGGTTGCCTTACTATTCGAAACACTATTCGATTCAGTTCTAAAATTCGCCATTCGCACACCCCCTATAAAACAAAGTCGTGACCAATTTTTCAGTCTGGTTTTTAGCAGCCCCAATTATACTTACATTTCCTGCCGCCATCGCTTGATTGTTGGACACTATTTTCTTTAAGTGCAGATCACTGGGGCCTGTGCGTAGTAAACTCAGCATTTTCACTAGTAACACAATTTTTTTCATTGCTGTTTGCAGCAAACATTTTTTTTTTTCGAGGGGTGAGGTTGCGTTGCTGGCATCTCCGGTGCTAAATTCATAAGAAAGTAGCCTTAACCTTCGTTTTCATCCACTGTGGTAATCCATCTGATCTCGCCGATTTAGTGAAAGATTGTCTTAGAAAAAAAAAAACAGAAGAGAAACTCCTCACCGGTCCAGCCTGTCATACTTTTTAGTTTCTCTTTCAACTCTTGGGAGGAGGAACTTTTTTTTTTCTTCCTTTTTTTATGATTGCCAGCAGCCATCTTCGATTCCCGGCCACGGCAGCCGCATTTCGATGCGGGGCGAAATACGGAAGACACTCTTGTACTTATGTTTAGGTACACACTATAAAGAACCTCAGGAAGTGAAAATTAATACACATTCTCCGTACGACTGTGTGCCTCATAACTGCTGACGATGGTTATGATCCATGGAATATAGGCACCCACCTGTGCGAGGGGATTCGCCAAGAATCCAGCGGTTAGAAACCATTCGCTTTGTGTTCATCCGATTCGCGCCCTCACTTTAGAAGCTATATGATTCACCAACTAGCCCCGCAAGGAGTACTCCTAACAGTACGAATTAAGCCACCAGTCTGTTCCTTTAATCTGTTCAATACGTATCCTTCCGCACGTAAACGCTTTGCGCTGCAATTCCCAAATCTTTAAAGGGGTACTGACACCTTTTTTGGAAGGCGATTTTACTCTGCCATACAAATCTCCTGTATGCAGAGACGGCTCTGGACAAGTGTGAAGCTCAGCAAATGCTGATAATTTAGTTTCATATTGAAGTCATCTCCATGGCGCACCTACTGATATCGACACTAGCTTGACGTCAGGCTACAGTACAAATTCTGATGCCTTCACGCAGCAGTCTGGCTAGTTGTGATGAAGTTAGGTCACTATATTTTGTGCGAGCACGTGACGAGAAGCTCGTACCGTGTTCACGTCAGGGTACAATGGGAACCGAAACTAGCTGTTAAAAACATACTGTAATTGCTTTTTCAGCGCGCATTCGCGCTTAGCACTACCTTTTCTATGCTCTTGAGGGCTTGACCTTTCATTTGCCGCAAAAAAACGACAACTGAAAATATTCGTGTCAGTACCCCTTTAACCTTATCTTCTGTTACGTCTACTTTCCTCTGCCTTTTCACACTTACGATCGTTGACTGCGCTCTTGTGCAGCTTATGTTCGATGCACGACACACTAAACCGCTCCGAGAACGAACCATTAGTGGGGGGGGGGGGGGGGTCAAGTCTCCCCGCTGGTCTAGTCCAAAAGAAAACGAGCTCCGCAGTGGATGCAAAAATTAAAACGAAGCGATGACGCACTTCTCACAAAGGCCTGCCATTAGTCCCCGGCTTACTGGGGTAAAGGTGGGAAGTAAACAGTTCTTTGAATGCAACATCAGGGATGTTCGGTCGCCATTATTGTCAAAAAACATGCGTATCCATAACCCTGCGCATTAAAAAATGACGTGAAAGGTCCGACTGAGTAAATGTATTGGGCAGAAATCCCCCCCCCCCCCCCACACACACACACACTTAAATGATCCGGGGACAGTGCCCGCCCCCCTCCGTGTGCACGCCTATGATTGCATGTGCACTTAATTGCAGCTCTGACTTAAGCCGCGATAGATACATATATGTTGTATATACGATTTTGAGAAAACAAGAAAGATTGTCTCGGTGTTGACGCTTTTTTGCACCTTCTCTCTTCTCTCTGTGTTCCCTTTTTCCGCAGGATTCCAAGCACAACAAGCAACACAAGAATGGCGGCAACGCTAGCGGAGCACCCGCCGTGAATGCTGCGCTTGCGCAGTCGCCTCCGGTCACGTCTCCAATGGAGGCGCAGGCACCGCCCATGGTCGAACCGGGCGGCTGCTGCGACAAGCTGGACCTGTCCGCGGTGCTGATGTCCGGACCCCCGCTGCCCGCCGACGCCGCCATGGAGCTGGCCAGCCCGCCGGCCTCGGACGAAGACGACCCGGCGTTCAACGCCTTCAACTACTGGAAGACCCCGTTCCCCGACGTCAGCGTCGACGTCATCATGGAGTAACGAGAGAGGAGGGGAGACAAGTAGACCACCCGCCATCTTCAAGGCCAGCCCCGCTTCGCTTCCCCGCCAGCTGCCTACATCACTGAATAATTTCCATTTCAGTCATTTTCTTTCTCACCACCATGTTCCCACACTGACTGCGTCCCATCGCTGTCTTATACCGTTGTCACGCGGGCAATCGCGACCAGGGTCGATCCGGATCGGACTTCGTGATCACTGCTAACGAGTTGGTCGCTGCTACACGGTCCAGACTAAAGGGCGAGACAGACGGTACGATTTTGCATGCGATGCGACGTCCGACACGGCGGTGGGGGAGAGGGAATTGTGGCTGCCCGATGCTATGAAAGGTCACCATTCCGGTTTCCCCACCGCCGTGTCGGACGTCGCATCGCATGGAAAATCATACCGTCTGTCTCGGGCTTAATCCGAATCGAGCTTGGCGCTGACGTCATTCAAATCGCGATCTAGCAGCCTGATCTCGATGCGCTGATCACGATCGTCTTGGTCCCGATCTGGCCTGATCGCGTTAAAAGAAGCTGTGTAACAGCACCTGACCCTGATAAAGCGTAATCCGGATCGGCCCTGATCGCGGTGGAATTGTGCCCGTGTTACACCGGTATTAAATACTGGATTGCGCAGATGCGACACAGGACCAAGAAAGAAAGAACACTGAAGCACAGGACTTTCTTATTTGGTACTGTGTGAAATGTGCGCTGTCCAGTACTTTAAGAGAGCCAAGTAGCTCAGAAACGAAGTTTGTTAACTCCCATTGTTGTTTCGTTCATATCGTTCCCTGTCCTGCAGTCACCCCTTCCACCAACAGACCACGCTTGCTTAGTACTTAAAAGGGCCCGTGTTATAATAAACGCGCAGAAGATAGCGGGTTTCGCGCTTAAAACTTTCGTTGTAGTAGTAGTCGCCACGTTGATGCAGTAGATCGCTTTCGCCATTTGTTTGTACGAAGAAAGGGCAAAAAAAAAAAGTTGGAGCCACGCAGATCGCGCACAGCTGGCAGATATCAACCAGGAAAATGTGCCCTGAATGGATACACGCCTCTGAGTGTAAGCGCCTTGTCAGTGAATATTTTTTCCCGCGCGTTTATTTTTTTCCCCGTTGCTCCGGATGTCGTTAAAAGCTTTAGCTTATCGTAAGCGGACGCTGAACGTCGTATCCGGCAACAGAAGTCAATAACGCCTTTCGGCTTGAGGATTGAAGTGTTTTTGGAGACGCCTTGCGGCGCTGTGGTCAAACCACAAGCAGCTGGAAACGTGCTACTTCTGTCGTACGAGTGCACCCCTTCGAATAAAAGAAAAGTCAGCTGTTTATGTGCAGTACTAATGGTCATGTATGTGCATCGATTAAGCGCAGGTGGAAACAACCTAAAGTGCAGCGATTGTATAACACGTGCGTTTTTGTTTAACACAGCGCCTCAAGAGGTGTCACCAGTGCTCGTTCTGTGGTCTGTCTTCGCCAGTACGTCTGTGATGTTTCGGGGGGGGGGGGGGGGTGTATTCATTTGCATGTGGCTTTCGCCAAGCCCCCCTTTTTTTTTTAGATCTCATAAGGAGCTTTCTTCACATTCTCTTGACGAATTGTATGTATGTGTTTCTTCACCCGCGCATTCATAGTTTGGCGTGTGCCGACACAATGCCCTGCTATGCCGGATGAAGTGTCTCGCTCATAGTAGCAAGTGTTAATGATAGAGAAACCCTATCGAAAATGCGTTGAAGCGCGATAGAATAATGGCAAAATTTGTAATATACAAGAAAGAAAGAACGAAGAAAAAAAACTGCAGTCTCTTTTTCTTGTCGCATACGTTTGTCTTTTTGCCGTTCTGTTCAAGTATCTTAACAAAAATCTCGTGGGAAACAATATGACAAATTAAATAACAGAAAATATGAAATAAATGTAACAACGACTGAACGCATTTAAGCACTCTGTGTGCTGGGTAACATCTCTGTAAGATTCACGTTTTCAGCTTGCATTTGCGGCCCGTCAGGTTTGACGGCATCCATTGAATTGACGTGCAAGTTCATTTTGTGTAAATGGCGCGGGATGGGTCAGGACTTTTACAGAAGCGATAACAAGTAATTCAAGCATGAGAACTAATGTCGCGGCTACCGTTGTCATAGGATGATATAGCACGCATGTCTTACCATTGATTCCAGTTCATTTACCATTGATAATGAACAAGACTACGGTGTTAATTTTTTTCGTAAGATGCTGTCAAACACATTGCTGCGCAACGAACGTTTTGTGAATGTACAGCACATGCGTCAACTACGCGGGCGTGAGTGCGTGGCCGTCGGTTTGCTTGTTCATGTTGGAGTGCGCTACATGTTTTGTGGTTGACCATATTTGCTGGCTACTGGAAAGCAAATGGCTGCCGCCAGTCGCAAGGTAGTTCTGGAAAGCTTATGCCCCCCTGTTCATTTCGCGCATTTGCGTGTTCTTTGTGTGTGTATATATACATATATGTCTGGCGGTCGCCCATACCTGTTTCTTGACTTGTGTTTCTTTGACAAATGGAATAAATATATTCTTTCGTGGTGTTCACCTCCGCCTAGCTCTCTCTCATTTCTCTTCTATAGTCGGATACAACTTAAGAATACAGGAGAGGCCCCGCCTAGACGACCGAAGCGCGGCAGCCGATCGCCTCCGCGACTAAAGAAATAGTCCCGCTCGTGCACGCGCCGATGTTCTCTGAAGGCGGAGCCACAGGCCGTCGCGCTCATGACGTCCGTCCCGAGTGCGCGCCCATTGGTGCAGGCTTGTGTTCATCCGCCTTTGAGGAGTAAATGCCGCCAACTTCTAAAGTTTTATCCGACTATAGTACGTTTAGTTTGTCGGCCTCGTGAGCAGGTCACCGTCATAAAGTGGAGGGTTCGGGGGGAGGGGGGGGGAGGGGGGGGGGCTCGAGCAGCGTTGTACGTATCGCTCGAAGGTTCCGCAGCACGCGAGAAAGGCGGAGGGACTCTACGCCGCGAGAATTCCTGTTCGCCTTTGCTTTCTGCTTGCCAGGAGTCACGTGAGGGGGCGGAGTCAACTGCGAAGAGAGGAGCGGATTGGAGAAAAAAATAAGAAGTGTACATGCGGCGGTGTGATGGAAGGAAAGAATGTTTAAAACTCGTGAGAAGGAGTTTCATGCTGACATGCTGAGGTTGGCGAACGGTTGTCTCACGCTGAGGAGACGCAAGTGCTTACGAAATGCGGACGCTTAAGTGTAGACAGGCTTATTAATCTTTATTGTTATTTTTTGTAGGATCCTGGAGCATAAGACGCCCGCGCATTACACTAAACGACAGATCAGCAGCGGCCTACTTCACGTGCAAAAACACTCGTGTACTTGGATTTGCGTGCACATTAAAAGAACTGCAAGTGGTCTAAATTAACCGGGAGTCCTCCATTTCGGCCTGTCTCTTAAATCACGTCGTGCTTCTGGCGCGTAAAAACTGAAGAATCTGATTCATTGCGCTTGAATTTAGATGCGCTATAGTGAAAAGATGCCGATATATGCTGATATTACACCCGTGAGTAAATTAGTGTTTCAATCAACATGTCGACGGGAACAGAGTAAAAGAAAGGTGTAGAGGGAACGAAATAGGAGCACGCGAAACGTATATACCGTGCAGATGTACTCGGAGCCTTAGACCTCCAATGCCTGAATCGAATCAATCGACAGACTATAAATACCCTCAGTACGTGCTACAACGACAAGTGGCTGTGCTGTTCTTGTCCAATTCGACCACCAGGCGTCATGGCATGACATTTCTGTTAGGCTTTTTGCTGAATTTTATGTATAGGCTGTTTTACGGATGGTTTTCGGTGCCGCCATATTGGGCTGTAGCCTTGCCGTTACGTAACAGTGCTACGGTAGACGCATGCGCCTGTAAAAACGGTTGGTTTGGTGCATTCGACGTTTCATGACCTTTTCCATTCAAGTCGCGATATAAAAAAGTATGAAACAATATTTTAACATCCCAAGGTGACGGCGTCTATGTGTCTTATGTAAAATCCAGGCCCGTATAGCGAGGGGGAGGGGGGGGGGGGGGGGGCTAGGAGCCCGTCCTCCCCCCCCCCCCCGAAATTTTCTTGAAGCAGGTGTTTTTACCAAAAATAAATAACAAAAATAGGTATTTTTCACAAATAGCAAATGCCCCCCCCCCTCCACCCCCGAAAAAAATTCCTGCTGGCTACGGGCCTGGTAAAATTGTCTGTACACTTTCCAATAATAATATATGGGGTTTAACGTCCTAAAACCACAATATGATTATGAGGGACGCCGTAGTGAAGGGCTCCGGAAATTTCGTGCATCTAAGTACACGGGCCTCAAACATTTTCGCCTCCATTGAAAATGCAGCCGCCGCGGCCGGGATTCGATCCCGCGACCTTCGGGTCATTCGAGCGCCATAACCACTAGACCGCCGTGGCGGGTCTATGCTTTTTAGGCCCCAAAGCTCAAGCCACTGGCACATGCGCTCCGAGCTTATAGTTACGACGATGGTCGCACCAGCAAAAATATGAGTGTATTGTGGCAAAGCCACAGCAGCCAGTACAGTACGCTCCCGCTGTGATGGTGCCGGTTAATGTGAATTTTCGTGTATGCCGAACAACGCTCGAAGGTGTGATTTGCTTATCAAAGATAGAAGGACAGAAAATTAACTTAGCGGTATATAAAGCTCATTCGGTGAAACCAGACTTCCACAAACATCACAGATGCCTTTCTCTATTATTGGTTGAGCGAGATGCCCCGAGTGGCCAATACAAACAAAGAGTGCATACCCGCGTGCGTACGCTGGTGTCATCTCTGAAAAGATTAACAGAGAATTGTCTTAACGGATGTCCAGTTAGACCGCATGCCGTATACGTACTCTCTAAACGTCTAAACGTCTTGAAGGAGGAGTGTGTTCCAACTGCATGTGTCCCCTCTGATCATGATGAACATATTTGTTTATGCGTTTTCTTTTGCCTGTTTTGTACGGTAATAGAACGAAAAAAAAAAACGGAATTCATCAAATTGAAGCCTCTTCTCGCCTAATATAGCGCCATATTTCACATCAGTCTTTAATTATCGTTACAAACGACGATTGATCTGAAGGCACTAGCGTATGATGGTATGCTATATACGGTATGTTCAACGGTGCGGTCCCTGTCATCGCTGGCGAAGCTATAGTTCGATCCGGCCGGCAGTCAATAGCTTTAGTCGTGCGCATGCTTGGAGCCATGATGAACATATTGTTATAGTGAAATCAGACACGACTCTTTGTGCACTATACGAAGACTTAAGGCACCTCTGGTGTCTTCTAATTTAATCTGCACAGCAATTTGGAACCAAATTACCCAACGTCGGCACATTTATTGACGGTGTGATATTCATCACTCTGGGGGCTGTGCAGCGTAACTCTTGAGGAAGTGAACGTCCGGGCCCTGTTAAGAAAGGCGCCACACATCTGAAGCAACGAAAACAAACCTTTAGCATCTATAGTCACTCAACGCCCTCTGCAATACAGACCCGCCTTCAGCTGCCTTCCCTGTCCTAGTGGTGCTTTTCGCGCGCTGGAGTGCCGCTAAATATAGCCCCGCGCGCTCTAACGCTGGTGAGAAAAAAGCAAAAAAATAAAATAACTAGAAGCAACACGGTCGACTCAGCCAGGGCGGAAAAGCAAAACTATCGCTGCAGCTCTAGAAGAGCCAAGGTCGATGACGCGAATAGACCGCAAGCACTTGCGCTGTTTTCATCGCGAACACGTACCGTCGCCGCCGGCTCTTGTGTTTACGGAAAGCGGTCTTTGATGTTAAGAGGAACGAAAGTAGAGAAGGAAGGTTTTCGCGTCTACGAAAGTAGAGAGGAGGAGGACGAAGGAGAAAGCAGCGGGGTGTGTCGGTGTTTGAACGCCGAGTGGTGAAGAGCACCTTTCTCTTTCCTCGAGGTTTCGCGAAACCGAGTCGGATGGAAGACTTGCCGGCCAAATGGAGCGCGTGATTTCTGCGCCGGTATTTTTTCTACTTCGCGTCGTTCTCACTTAAGAGAAGCGCGATTCGAGGTTCACGGTAAGTTCTCGAGAGTGCACGCGATGAAGCGTGAGCGATGTATAGCTGCACTTTTAATCCAGTCTTGATGCATGATCTTTTGTGAGTATACAACAGTGCATAAATTGCGTCAATTAAGATGAAGCGCGGAAATATTTGGTGGTTTTACTTTCTCATTCGCGAACAGTCTATGAAAGTGACGTCAGAAAAGAAAAAAAGAAAGCGTATCACTGGTTATTCGTTCTGCATGTCGCATAATGCATGTCTCATCTGCATGTCGCTTATTGCATATCTGCATGTCTCGTGTCTTAAAAGTTGACCTGTGGAAGTGCACGTTGGGCAAATGGTTTTAAAGACGATAGTCTTTCTTGGGGAACTTAAACGCAGAAATTTTGGTCTGTCTTTCTGTCTGTCTGTCTTTCTGTTTGTCGGCACGTCCCTCGATTCAGCCACTCGGCCAAAGTTGAACCCCTTGCACAAGGGCCAGCCATCGTGAACGGCTCACTAGGTTCATACTTGTCTACATGGTTGATCAAAAAGCAAACATTACGCATATCTGAGGCGCAACATCACTAGGTAAGTATTAGGTGGTGTGTTCCTTTAATAGAAGATACATAGATACGTAATTCTAGAGACCCTAGTTTCTTAAGCTGCGCTGAAAATGCGACTACGCCGAAACTTGGCTTCCTCCGTGTCTGCCCTCTGCGCGAGCTCATTGTTGTGTTTCGGTTTCAGTTCTTCTTCTTCTTCTGTGGTTATTAAGGAAAGGAAAAAGGCACCTAATTTCTCTCTGCCTATAGGCGACACGGCGCAGTGCCTTGTAGGGTGGGGGTAAGGAGGGTATAAAAGAATAGTGGGAAAATAGAGAGAAAAGTGATAGGAGCACATCCACCCAACGAAGAGAAAAGAGGACAGGAAAGATGGGGAAACAGTCACGGGAGTTCAGGGACGGGTCCGCGAAACACAGCTAAAGGCACGGTGCACAACATCGGCGAAGCGGCGAAGGCCCCGTCGATGAGCGGCGCACGGCATAGTGGGCGAGGAGTCCGTCACGGGGCGCCGGTCAGCGAGAGGTACGAGGAGTAATCCAGGACATCGCGGCAGGCACGTCCGTCTTGCTTGAAATCCAGCGAGCGAGCTCAGTTCCGCTCTGGCATTCCTGCTTTACCCAGGCGACGTGAATATAAAAGAGTGTGTGGAGAGTACTCGTTGAGTGCGGACGTTTCTTCTGCTTCGGCGCTTCGCGCCAAACCGCGTGTTCGGGCTGGCTGGCGTCCCCGCCGGTCTTGCCTGCTGCTGCGCCGGGACTACCAGCCCGCAACACAGCATTCACGTTTCCCGACGTATTGCCAGATGGCGTTCATATCTCACGCAGCGCCTCTTCTATCGTCTTTACACGACATTTGCAGCGAAGCACGCAGATACGCGGCCAATTTTTTTGACATCGCACACTATAGTGTTACAGATCACACTTGTGGCTTCTTTTTGGACTGTTGCGCGTACGATTCGTTGGAACGATGCCCTTGCCAAACGTCTTCTCCTCTAAAAGGTTGCGAGGGCATTGGTTTAGAACGCTGTATTCGACTAGAACACTATGGCTGGGAGAGACCGAATCCACGCAAATAGGATAACGGTGGTGCTGAATAGAGTTAACTATTGAAATTCGACGACACAGGGCAGAATACGGCGTTAAATTCCTTGACTGCTTTCGGAGTAGCCTTAGAACATATTCCGAACATGATGTCAACTTTTCTGATAGTCTTACTTCCTCGATCGTTGACCTTTCTTTTTTTCAGCTGTAGGATAGCCTCAATGTTGAAGCCCGCTTTTCAGTCATCAACATTTCAATGCGGTGAGTGCAAAAATGACAAAAGGAAAAAATTATGTTTTCAGAAGTATAGCTCATAGATTAGAGAGAGCAGTCGAATTTCAGGTGCTGTACTCGTATAACCTGGCCGAATATATAGCGGTATGTACGATTAGCTTATGTGAGGTTGTCGAGTGTCCGCGCTCAGCCGCATTTTCTGCCAACGGAAGATCGCATTCTCACATTACATGGCTGCAATGCGGAGTAGCCGGATTAAACGGGGCAAGGAAACCGACCGTTGCAGGTACGGGACGTCGGCGTTCGCAGCGTGACGACGAGCAGCTGCCACACCGGTCGCGGAATTCGAAAGTGTAACACTCTGCGCACGTACTCGGAACCCTAAGTACGCTTGTCATTTACGTGACCTTTCCACATCGTAATCGTCCATGTAGTTGCATATTCTGCAGGCGGACTTGTTGTGGGGCAAGTTGGCGATTGCTTCACGCCATTATGTAGCGCGAAGGTGTAAATACAAAGACACCGAGACAGGTATAATGTAACGTATGTGCAGTGTGTCTCGTTGTTTTTGTATTTGTGCCTTCGCGCTACATTACGGAAGGCAGTTGTTGTCTCCCCTAATGTAGATGAGAGGGGTTCTTCGGGGCTAGGGGACACTCCTTCTGACGCACAAGGGGGGGAGGAAGGATAGGGGGCAGGCTAAAGATTTCAGAGGGCAGCTGCCCATGCATCCTTTCCCGCCGGTGCCACCCCTGTTGTAGTATTCTGCCGATAGATGGCTGTGGGCTTCTCTGTAAATATTGGCGGAGTGGTGAATCTTTGCTTTCATGTTCTTTTACACGAAGGTCTACGAAAGAAAGAAACAGGTTCAAGCTCAGCCGCTCATTCGAGCCATGCCCCGTCGTCCAGTCGTGGGCTACTGGAACGTGCGCGGCCTCGGCCAGTACATCCGCAACCTGCTCGTCTACAAAGGCGTCGCCTTCGAGGACAAGTTGTACCGATTCGGTCCGCCGCCGGACTTCGACCGCTCGCACTGGCACGGCGAGAAGTTCTCGCTGGGGCTGCAGTTTCCCAACCTGCCCTACTACATCGACGGTGGCGTCAAGATCACCCAGAGCTTGGCCATCATGCGATACCTGGCCAGGAAGCACGACCTGGGCGCCAGGTGAACGCGTGCGAGAGTTTGATGCTGATGTTTCTATTAATACACGAAAAAAATGGGAAGGCAGGCTACGTTAGAGTCGACTCTCCCGTCATCATGATATTAATGTTGAACAAACACACAAAAGCCAGAAAGACTAGAACGAATAAAAGAATATGAACAGAAAAAAAATTAGAAGCACTACGTACATATACGGTCACTAGCGTAAAGAATGCGCAGAGTCTGATGTGGAATCCTTCATTCACCCATGACACAACAAATACTCACGAGTGGGAAGCTAAAACAAGAAACAGTAAAAGCTCACATATAAAAAAGTGCAAGAAAAAGACAAGCAATTGTGGAATATGAATAGATTGCTTATAACTATACTAATTAAAACAAAATATAACACACATGTAGCGAAGGTTAACTACCCTTTGAAACTGTAGGAAGGAATGAATGCATTATAGAATGGCGCGAAAACATAGGGACATATGCTAGACAGACGATACAGGTGCTACAAACGCCCGATGCCTGTTTGCTTGTTATTTTTTTTAACGCTAACTTAGCTGTCGTTGGCACTTCCCGTAATATAGCAACTTGGGAAGAAAGCCGGAAACGTCACGGCGCTGCCGCTTGGAACTTCGCCCAGCCAAATGAGGCACAACACCTTTGTCTGCATTCCTGAGCCCGTTTATTATATATGAACTTCTTAAAATGTAATAAGAGAAAGACAAAGAACGGAACGCCGTTGAGTTCTGCTGCACTCAGCAGCAAAACAGGAACATCATGCCGTTGAGCCTTTGGGGTGGTAAGAAACAAACTAACAGATGCCCGAGTCGAAACCGTGAGAACGCAAATTTTTCACAATGTTTTCGAGGACGTTGCTCTCACGCTGGCGCCTGAACTTTGGTGACTCAGAGCGTTGGCGTTCTCCTCGATCCTGCTTTCTCGGCGGTCTGCACGGACATCTCTGGTGGTCCCATCTCAACACCATTCGCATCCATTCCACAAGACCGCCCGTAAAGACATCTATGTGAACGTGTCGTTTCGCGGAATTGTTGTGTTGACGCTTGTATTATTTTTGTATGTGTAGCACGCGTGGCACTCTAAAGGCGCCAGAAAACTACCCCCAAGGAAATTCATTATAGAGTACTAAAAAGAGTGCTTCGCTCTAACGAACAATGAAATTAACATAAAGACACACGCGCGAACTAAGTATTCAACCAGCTACGATTAGACAGTATACGGCTAACTAAGTCGAAATCATGGTGTTATCGTAGGCTTGTGCACAGGAGGTAAAGCCCCCCCCCCCCTAGTTATCGGGACGCCAAGTCTGTCCCATACCTTTACTCAGTAGGACCTGTCTCATCATTGTTTAATTTTTAGGGTTATGTATGGCCACGCGGGGTTTTGGCGATAATGGTGGCCGAGGACCCCTGATGTTGCACTGCCAGAACTTGCCATTCTTCCCATATTTACCCCTGGGAACCCGGGTACCAAAGGCAGGACGTTGTGGAGAAGCGCATGATCGCTTAATTTTCATTCTTGCATTCATTGCGAAACTTTTCTTTATGACTCGACCAACGGGGACTGGAGGGGGGGGGGGGGGGGGGCTCCGGCAAGCGTTCGCCTTCCCCTACCAGCCCCCCCCCCCCCCCTGCTGGACAACCATGCGCGCGCCTATATGTGTCACTCAAAGCTAGGTTAATCCTCGTACCCGGTGCTTAACACGCAGGAACGAGGAGGAAACCCTGCAGCTTGATCTCCTGGAGCAACAAGCCAGGGACTTGGCTTGGGGATTGGCTATGACTGCGTTCAACCCGACATTCGACGAGGCCCGTAAGAAGTACGAGGAGAACTTGGTAAACGTGCTCAAGCCATGGGCCGACCACCTGAAAAACCGCACGTGGGCGTTGGGCGACAGGCTCACGTACGTGGACTTTCTGCTCTACGAGGCCCTCGACTGGAACCACGAGTTCAACGCGGACGCATTCTCCGGTTATCCCATGCTGCAACAGTACCTGAAGAGATTTGAGGAGCTCCCGAACATCAAGGAGTACTTCGCCTCCGAGAACTACAGCAAGTGGCCAATCCTGGGACCCATGGTAAAATGGGGTCACTTCAAGGAATGACCTCGTGAGAGCACATCAGACTACATAGACCTTGCACTGTGACTTTTCTTTTGTTTTGTAAACTGGTGACCTCCTGGAATGGCGCCCTGGCTCTTGTATACTGACAGCGCACACAAACAATCGTGTGAATTGTCACACGGTACCTGTCTCGGGGCTTATTTCAGGCCACCTTGTCACGCTGCCAAGGGTGGGTGCTGCACTGATGAACACCTTGTTTGATTAGAGCTGCAGCATTTGAGTGGTTTCACAGTTCACGACTTCGCTAAAGGATAGATGATCTGAGTATCCCGGCATGTCCGTCACCACATTCACTAAAGATGTGCAGTTCGTCGCAATTTGCAAACGGGGCAAAGACAAGTGCTGCACGGGCAGTGTCTAGGGTGTTCCTTTCCTTCGTGGCCCACTTGTGACTGTGGTTCTACACATTATACATTCACTAGACACTCGCGCTTGCAGCCTCATATTCTGTGAACATGTCAGTAAAGCCCTGGTCTCTGCAAGCATGGACGGAACCTTACCCCAGTACCCCCTCCTCTCCCAACCCCTCCGTTTAAATCCTACTCTAGATTTTTATGTAGCTCCAAAATGCTCAATGCACAGCTGTACTTGATCTACGCAGCACGCATGAGTACAGAACATCCTGTTTCGCGAAGGACACAAGGTAACGAGGAGGGACGTTTGCTCCCCACTTCGCTTTAGTACATATATGTACGACAGCGAACAGCACACAACGTGTCGACCATTGAGTCAGCGCCACTTGAAAGCGATCTTCTGGTCTACACGTCTGCCTATATATAAAAAGGTTTGTCCTAGTCGTAATTCAACACGTCGAGAACCATCACCACGACCTTCTTTCTATTCACCGAGCCACAGAACAAGGCGCATCTCCGCCAAAGCGGAACGCCGTGCAAATACCTATGGCTCTTCTTTCCAAGAAACGATGCAGCGGATGAGGCCGCGCGTGCCACCTCACCGTATCACGCTTCGAAAGACGTCGAAAACACAACATTATTTTCCTTATGCGTCTCTTTATCCCGATATGCAATTGCGTGAAACGCGTGAGATCATTGTAGGAAAGAGTGAGTCGAGCGAAACAAACACAAGCAAAAAAAAAAAGAAAGAGAGAGGGGGAGCAGTGTGCTATAAGAGCCATAGAACGACCAGATGAAAGGAAAAGGAAAAAAAAAAAAAGGAGGCTGCGATAGTGTATATAAACGAAGCGGTGAAGGTCGTGGCACGTGCGCATCGTTGAGCAGAGGCGGCGGCGGCGGCGCGCGAGACCGGAAAAACCTTGCACCATTCCGGGCGCACGCATTGTCGTGCTCACTCGCGCACAAAGCGACAGGTGTGTGCCGTATCAACCCGCTCTTTAGGTGGACCTCGTCGGACGACCCGTGAATACCACAACGCGTACTACGCTATGCAACATGCTATATTCCATATACGATCCAACCTCGTCGTAGCGAAGTAACATCAGAGCCATCACTTAGTCCGTCATTACTGATATTCGTTCTAACAGTAGAGATAAAAATGGGCTCTAACAAATCGGCAATTTGACTCGCTCAAAAAATACTCGACACAAAAACGCACTTATATAGGCTTCTAACCCGCAATAAGCGAGGTAATCCTGACCTGTCTTCATGTGGCAATTCAAACTATAGGGGTGTGCGAATATTCGACAATTTCGAATAACGAATCGAATAGCGTTCTCTTCGATTCGGTACTCGAATCGAACAGTGCGCGTTCGAAATACCGAATATTTTTCTAATATTTTTGGAATAATCAGCAGCGACGAAAAATGCTCGAAGGAACGAGACGTCGGAACAGCGAGGGGCAACTTTTCTTGTTTTCATCATCGAAGTACCCAGATGCATGCAGCCTATGTACTTACGGCAATATCGTCGCTATATATGCCATAGAATGGAGGCGTTTTTGCTTTAATATCCTGTGACGCCGAAGCGACAGTGTCATCAATCCATTATCCCCACCATGACATTCATGATGACGCTAACTCCTAAAAATGGCTTAATATTTATGTACAAGTGCCATTTAAAAGCTGCTAACAATGTACCACCTTGAATACCGTAGTCACTGCTATATTTCAACCTGCAGTGACAAAATATATACGAGTTTGCCTCAGTGTAAATAAATGGGGTATTTCTTGTCGGTTATAAGTAATAATGTTCCTTTGTTAGACCTTGTCAATATTTTTTCAAATAAAATGTTGTGAAATACTTGGGCTGTTTTGCAAATTATTACGTTGCCAGTATAGGGCTGATTTGGAAATTGTTGCCTTACTATTCGAAGAAAACTCTTTGAACAGTATTCGGTTTGTTTTCGTATTCGATTTGGCGTCATTACTATTCGATTCGTATTCGATTCGGTTCTAAGTTTTACTATTCACACACTCCTAATACAAACTAAATAGACCGGAACATGAGAAAGTGAAACTACAGCACAACAAAGTTTGTCAAAACAGGCCTGCGTTCACATTTATTTGAAGAAGGATGTGATCTTCTTATGGTGGCTTTTCGCGGCAATTCACAACCAAATTTAAAAAAAAAATGTAATTGTGAACTGTCTATCAATATTTATTTCGCTTTTTGGCTACCTTTCGAGTTTTGAGCTTAGCGCGAATCTAATATTTCTTCGTTATATCTGATATCACGGCAGCTCTCGCGTTTTAGGTTTCGTTATAAAACGAATAACAGTCCCCAAAATCAAGCGCGACCAACGAAAGTTCGTATTTAGTTCGCTATAACCGATAATTCGCTATATCAATATTCGTTATAACGAGGTCCAACTGTAAATTGTGTCTGTCAATCGCGGTGTACACGTTTGTGTGCTCCCTGCTTGGGGAGGAAGAGCAAGGAAAAGGCAGGAGGGTCAACCAGACGCGCGTCCGGTTTGCTACCCTACGCTGGGGAAAGGGGATTAAAGGGACACTAAAGATACACTACGGAGCGCTTAGTCGAGGTACACCTCTCGTCTTCAGAACTAGTGGGTACCCGGCGGTACTGGAAATCAAACCCAGTTCCTCCCGTTTTGGAGGCTAACGTCGGTAAGTCTCCCCCACAGGGACTGCCCGCCGCTGCCCAATGTAGTTGAGTGCACAGTACACGCTTTATACTACGCTTAAAAAAGCTATGTACACTAGAAAAAGAGACATAGCTACGAGTTTTAGGAACACCCGTTAATTCGACAGTCATGTTATCCAATGTCAGCTGAAAACGTGATAGCGTTAACCACGCAAAAATACATTGCTCCTATGGGACGTTGGTCGGTAGAAGTAAAGAAGGACGTCTGATGTATCATTCAGCCTGGTATCCAACGGGATTCACTGTAGCTTCATCGCTTGTTCTTTGGTTTACGTGCTTTGGTTTTTGTTGGTTCTGGATGATGCTGTGACATCTGTGCCTTTTTAGCTTGAGCCAATCTCGAGGTTGAGCCATTTGAAGTCGAGCCAGTCAGGCCCCACCCTTATGGTGCTGAAAAAGATGCATCGTATGACATATTTAAGAGCAAAGCTGCATTCTTCAACCCTTCCCGAAAGAATGTGTAACAGCGCGCACAATATAGAGTCCAAGCGTAGTCCCGGAAGCTATTCAACGAACAGTTTACTTCGACCATTGACTGCCAAGGCATAAAGTGAGAAGTTTTTTTTTCTTTCTTTCATTTTCAATCACTCACCCGAACGTAATTCGGAGTCACACCCACTTCATTTTATTGACCTTGTATGTATATTATGGAGTACACCCTCTGTGCGAAAGAGGACCACCACGGTCGCCAACCAAGCAGCGACAGTTTCTGTAAGCCAAGGCCGTGACCTCGTATAGGAACACCCGAGACACATGTACAAAAAGCACCACGCATCAACTTCTCTCTATTTCTCTGTGCGTAATAAGGAGCTACACAATGCACGAAGACCCGAGCAAGGTCGCCGAGGGTTTGGGAGTGTTGTATACAGTCGGCGGCCGCAATTCGACCCTCGTGTCACCCGAACAACGAGCAAATACTCATCGACTGGCGCGTGGCCAGCGCCAGCAGGCCTTGGGATCAACTTGTCCCCGATTTTCCCTGTACAGAGGCATATGCGGAACGATTAATTTGTTTTTTACACAATGATAAGTTGAGTGAATCGATGTGGCTGCATTGCATGCAGTGTAGTGTGGCGTGTCTTGATAGCGGTGGGGGTGATGTTGTTGCTATAGGTGGTTTTAGCCTGGCAGACCTGGCTGACAATCGCTCCCCCCCCCCCCCCCCGCGTCTCTTTCCAGTTTTACGATTACCAAGTGCCACTTCGGCTAGTCTCTTTCAGATAATTTAAATGAATAATTGACACTTGCTTGTGAACCACGTGGTGTGTCTTCTCTCCATGTATATGCCTTCTCTCATGTGTATATGTGCTCCGAATCTTTTACAATTAGTGCAATATCTATATCCCTGATCGGACGCGCTGTGTTCGTCCTCCTGCTCTCCTCCGTTCCCACCTAACACGCATTAAATACAATTAAAACCATTACCAACTTTCCGGGTGGCATGACATTGTTCTTATATTGTACTTAAAGTGCGACAGGCATTGCCCGATTGCCCATGGTGCGACACGTCACCAAGCTTGTGAATTCTCTCTCTCTTGCTCCGAATCCTCTTTGCTGCTTGTATAATGTAGCTGTTTTCCCTCTCTTTCTTTTATCGTTTTCTCGTGTTCTGTTCGGTAAATGCATCTTTCGATAAATTACGCGGCTCATGATGCTATGCAGCGATGATTATCGCAGCCAAGGCACACACTCATAACATTAAATACCAGCGTGTACTTCACTATTACAGCGAAAGCTGTTATGAGATCATTTCACCGGCCGTTTTTGGTGCCGTAGTTGTCCGCCGCCGCCGCCGCCGGTGTCCGTAACCAGTATCGCTCGAAATAAGAAAAAAAAAACGAAATAAGAAAAAAATTCCAGGATGGAACGAGGTTCGAACCTGGGCCCTCTGCGTGGGAGCCCAGTATTCAACCTCTGGGCCATGCCTGTGCTTGAAACTGCTTTGCAAAAAGGTCCTATACAGGCTTCATGTCGGGAAGGAACCACATTAGCATATGCAATATAGCGTGGTAGAAGAGTAAACTAAGCACCAAGTGTCGCACAACGCGAATTCTGTAACCAGGCGTCACACAATGTGAATTGCGCAACGAGTAGGTTGTTAAATGCTTACAACCCATTACAAAGGACTCTGCCATAATTCTTCATCGTCATCAGGCACAGCATCAACAAAGTGCGCATAATGCCTTACATGGGTTTAGCAGGAACCAACGCTCTCCGTAGAATGACGAAAAATGGCACAGTGCCTGCTGCCCTACTTCTCAAAAATTACAATGATTTATAGCGTAGTTGGTTCCTCGCAAGTGCACTTGTATTGGTTGCCAAGGAAGCCCATAAGCGTATGATCCACTTCCTCGGGGTCTCAGTAAAATTACAATGATTTATAGCATAGTGGGTTCCTCGCAAGTGCACTTGTATTGGTTCTCAATGAAGCCCATAAGCGCATGATCCATCTCCTCGGGGTCTCAGTAAAGTTCTTCGCCCCCCCCCCCCGTCTCTCTCCCACGTCAACGTATGTTATACAGCATGACGGGAAAGGGAAATAGCGACCGGGCGTCACCCAATGCAAATTACATAACTGGTGGGCCGTTTAAAGATTCCAAACCATTACAAAGGGCTGAGCCATAATTCTTCATCGTCATCAGTCGTCGCGTCAACAAAGTGCACATAATGCCTTATAGACGTGTAGCTGGTGCCTCACTTCTCCGCAGAATGACGAATAATGGCTTAGTAGGTGCTTCCCAACTTCACAAAAATTGTGATTTATGACGTAGTGGGTACCTTTCTAGTGTACTTGTATTGTAGCCCCAAGAGAGCTTAACGGGCTCTAGAAACGCCGCTCTTCCAGCTTTCGCTGTGACTGTGCTGCGGTTTCAGCGCAGGCCTGGCGTTTTTTTTAGCATTTTGATATCACACAGGCCCTGTGTTTTGATCCCTTTGGCGCGTTGATAGGCAAGGTGCAAGTTTCGGAAGAGAAAAACTGATAAATGTGTTAGCCACAGTTCCACAGTTCTACCTGTCGCAAAACGTTTCGTGCGGATCGGTGCTTTCATAGCTCTAGTACAACGTTCTCAAATAGATGCACTCGCAAAGAATACAGATAAAATATTCTGTTCTATGCATTGAGCGATTGTGCCTGTCCACTGCGTGGGTCTCCATCCTTCGAAGCAGCGAAACAAAAAATGAAATTCACAGCCCCCAGTTCTTTACAAGATGGTCTCGCCCATTGGCCATGACCTACATGCATTACTCCTCACCGTTAACGAATGTTAAACAGACAGCACGAACGCTTGTTAGCTGTTGGAGTTGGTTAGCCGCGATACAAGGCTTGTCTCTTCTCCCTTTTTTTTTCTTTTTACTTTCTTGCTCCGATTCCCTTTCCCCTTTTGTAGGGCAGCCAACTAGTCACGGCCTTGGCTAACCTCCCGCCCATTCCCAGCCTGTCGTCTCTATCTCTCTCTTATGTCACCAACTAATCCGTTAACTGCGCACCGTATGCTTAGTGGTTGTCGGGCCACTTGCGACGTGACTGGAAATGGTCTTCGGCGTTCAAAGAGCAGGACCAGGACTCTCATCCTTGTCATTCTTATTCGTCCAAGGCGTTATTCCGAGCTTCGAGTGCATTCTGTAGGCGCTGTACACCCGTGGTTCGCGACGCGGGTACGAGACTGTAACACGCGAGCAAACACGGTACAACTCGTCTGCCTATACGTCGCCTCGTCATCGCTCTCCCCCCACTTCAGCCGCCTCCTCTTCTGTCCCGACCAGCAAAAAAGATCGCTCCTCTTCATTCGCATTGTATACGGGGCGTCGCATCCGCCCTCGGCAAGCATCTACTCTTCGTCGTCGTCGTCGCCATCACGTGTCTCTCCCCCCTCCTCCTCCGCCTCCTCCTTTCCGCAAACTTCTCTCGTCCACGCGTGAATCACGTAGATCCTGACAGCGGAGTCTGCGCGCAGACAAGGCAGCAAGCGCACCGGACGCGGACGACACGCTCCGTCACTGCGGACGACCACACACACACACACTGCGAGCAGGTCAACGTGACTGCACAAGGACCTAAGCAGCAAGGAGGAAAGAACTTAAACTGTAAGTACTGACCAGTTTCTTGTACTACTTGTGAAGACAGAGAGAGAGAGAAAAAAAATAAAAACTGGGTGAGGCCGAACGAACGAAAATAGCTTGCTAAACGTGTTCCTGGTATAAAGCATGAAAAATAAAATAATAATCAACTAGCTCCGCTTCGCGGACACCGATGAAACAGCGAACCAGGTGGCCTTCCCTTCGTCAGGCTAACGCAAGTCTATGTTTTTCAAATGTTTTGCAAGTCTTTCAGATATGTTCTATCACTGCTCTTTATAAACACTCTTTGTTAAGCTTTGAGGTGGTAATATAGTTTTATTGCATCTTGACCATACCAGTTTTATACACAGGTTTACAAAGAAGCCTTCGCTTAAGATGCTCCGATATGTTGCATCACTGCTCTTTATTATACACTCTTTGCTAAGCTGTGAGGGGGTAATATAGCAACCACCTTTTATAACTACACAGTATCACGTGACAGTGGTGTGACTGTGGTAACAAGCACGCCATTTGTTGGGCGAACTGTTGCCATCTTCCCTTTTAAAGGAAGTTGTGTATAGTGGGATTTACCGATTTCTGTGGCACATACGCGTTTATGATGGTGATGCCGCACAGATTTCTGTGGCACATACCCGCTTGTTGCCTTCATTTTTAGTGGAAGAGTGGTGAGTAGTGGGATGTACCCAATGTCTGTGGCACATAGCCGTTTATGATGCCCACAAGCGTTACCACGGACCCCGAACATGAAAGGATCAATCAAGAACAGCTTCGCTGTTAAGAGGGCAGGGAAAAACAGAGAAGCGCCACGGAGGAGCGCTAGGGACGCTGAAGAGGAAAACGACTTTTCTCATATTTGCTAAATTACTCCAACACAACTCCAAAATCAGTACGCTTGCCGCGAGAAAACGCTTGGTAAGCGAGAAAACGCGCAAGAAGAAAATGCTGGTGGCGACACGACCTTCAAGTTCCCGCGCCGAACACCGTGACGTCATAGATTTTGACGGCGTCTGCGAAGTCATACATGGTTCCTGATCGGTGAAAATGAAGTACATTGTCCTCTGAAGGGGCCATAGACTTAACATACCAAGTTTCAGGAAATTTTGTTGAACCGATGACGCTAAAATACCAGCAATACACTTTGAAATCCGTGACGTAACCCGCGATGATATAGCTCGAAATTTAAAAATGAAACGTTGACCTTAATTTTCTCCTATATTAATAGGATGATGAAATTAACGATTAGAGTTCTCAGAGTACACTTTATCAATGTAAAGCGATTCATTTTTTTTCACTTTAGTGTTCCTTTAAGCTTTGCGCCAAGGACAACATGTTTAGCAAACACAGATTCCAACTAGCCCAGGAACAAGTTCTTCGAGAGGAAGAAAACAGAACACTCTCCTTTACAATTTCATCTATTATTTACGTTTATTTCCTCGCGCGCGCTGGTAACATGTATGCAGGAATGACAGATAAGATGTATTGCATGAGTGTCGGAACATGCTGTAACAGAAGCCGCTCTAATTTGGGATGCTGGTTCTAATTGGCGATGAAGGGCAGCGCGAGACGACGATGGTAATTAACGAGCCAAACGTGGCGCACACCGAGCTACGAAGGGGAACGAGACTGACGATGCTTATACGGCCATGCGCAACCAGCTTAACCGACATGGTAGTGGTCTTGAAGCAAGGATGGTAAGGAAAAAAAAAGATTATTACAGAAAATGACTGACTATTGTTGGTTACCGTTTCATATAGTCTTTTACAATCAGTTATAATACCACCCTGCCCATAGCGTATCCTACACAGCGTATGTGTCTGTGCCATTGTTCGATAAATTGTGATAAAGGATTCTGTAATTTCCGATTTTTCCCGGTCGGAAGTCACAAATACTGTAACGTTAAAGCGCATGCGCGGTGACTGTTTGACTGGCGTAAAGGTTTTTACCGTGAGCGTCTGTGCCTCGAGTGCCAGTTGGGACGACAGAAAGAACGGTACGCTGTTGCATGGACGCAGCGACAGAAACCTTTATTTGGTGAGGTCGTGATCAATTGGTGCTCTGCCATTCAAGAAAGGTGAGCTCTTGAGCGGGACAAGGATAAGGCGAGTTGTGGTGGCGGAACCCCTCCTCTCCTCCACTCGGAGTGGTTTAAGGGTCTTTCAATACAGCACGAGTCAACATTTCGTCGTCTTGCGATACCGCTTTTCGTGCGGCTGTGCCGTCCGCATGCTTGTCCAACCGCTGCGGTGTATGTACACAGCGGCACCATCCGCGGCCTTCCAGCAAGGTCGCTTTCATCGCTTCCCTTTCCTTCCCCGCTCCGTGTCGCAGCTCGTGTGCGGCCTAGGCGAGGAGGCCCGAAAGAGACGAGTGGGTACACACCGTCGGCGCATGCACACCGTAATAATCACGCAGAGAACGAGGAAGAAGCGTAAACGCTTTGCTCCGTGTGCTCACACCGCTTGCGAAAACTCAAGATCTCTATACGATCGTGTGCACGTGCCTTTGCTCAGAGATTCGTACGCAGGAAGTATTGATCCTTCGACTATTTTACGAATGTGTTTCGGTGCCGCCGTATTGGGCTGTTAACATTGCCGTTGTGTATCCTCAACATCTAAACGAACAGTGCTACGGTATACGCCTAGTGCGCGCCGACGGAAGCGCCATAGGCGGCGAACTGAATCATTGCTCTCGGAAAAGCAAGCAGACGGCCGCCGTGGTTTCCTACGTCGTTGTACGTGTGTTTCTGCGTTGTTCACGTTTCCGTAGTGAAATAAGCAACGTTCGTCGTATGTGTGGTGGCCGCAACTTCAAGGGATGTCGAATAACAATTGCTGTGGAGTGGAGTGCTCAAACACCTACAAAAACGCGCCCGGAACACGGTTTTACTCACTTACCGCAAGGCCTCCTGAGCAAGAGCGACGGAAGCAATGGATCGCCGCTGTTCGTTGGCAAAGACGAGCCGCTTCGTCATTGTGCGGGTTAACACGTCGCTTCTTGTTCTAATGCTTTCGTTCTGCCATATCGGTGCTCGCTGGATGCACTCGATCATGTTGACACTGGTAGACGACCAACGTTATCAGCCTGAGCATGCGTTGGTTTGGTTCGACCGCCATGCAGGGCACTTCGCTCAAACGTTCTATATTTCAGAAGTGTTCTAGTTCGGGTGAGTTGGTCATCCATGAACTTAGCTTGTACTAGCGCGGTACATGTACCGCACTATTACAAGCTAAGTTCTATATTTATTATTTACAGAAGCAGAAATGCAGCAATGGTTGACTTCAAAAAGAACAAGAAGTGATTGAGACGTCACCTTTGTAAACAAAACAAAGTGGATGTTCACCACGAGCTGCACCTCATAGCTGGATGTTACGCTGGTCTGCGCGACGCACCTTTGATATTCACCGGCATGACGATTCACTCCACGCGGACGTTCGTTCTCCTCCGCAGTCGGTCATCACGTCTTCTCGGCGATCTCTTCAAAACTTGTCACTGTCATCTCTTGATACTTAACTCACAGCACTAGATCATCAAACAACACATCTTCTGCGGTCGAGCGAACGATGCTATCACTAGAACAACATAACTTCTTCGCCTCACTCCTCACTGACTGACTCTGCCCCCGCGCGCTTGCTGCGCTTGCATTGCCTGTATCGGCTCGCGCCTGGGTTCGGGAAGGTGCGTATGATTCGTCTGTGCGTAGCACTGCGAAAGCTAGAGAAAGGGCGAGATCCTCTCACCGATTCGTCTGCGGAATCAGAC
Source organism: Rhipicephalus sanguineus (assembly GCF_013339695.2). Classification (NCBI taxonomy): domain Eukaryota; kingdom Metazoa; phylum Arthropoda; class Arachnida; order Ixodida; family Ixodidae; genus Rhipicephalus; species Rhipicephalus sanguineus. The sequence goes on from NC_051179.1 coordinate 62,466,388, forward strand.
GGCGACGCTGGCTCGGCTTTGCTTTCTCGAATATCCCGATCTTTCGCGTTCGTTATGTATCGGTGGCGTCTTCTGCGGAGAGGGTAAGGGCTCGTTCACACAGCCGTCAAACGCCCCGTCACGTCAACGTCACGTCGCCGATTTCCGTCAGGGGAGAGGGTTTCCGAGACGTTTTCTCCGGAAAAAACGGTTGACGGTGTCGTAGAGCAGTGCTCTACGTTTCCGTCGCCGGCACGGGGACGGAGCCCCGCCCCTAGAAAACGGACCAATCAGAAGTTTACGTTTGGAGTTCTGAGTTCTGAGAAGAGCTACGCGTCTAGCATACGGCCCCCGGGTCCGTGGCCTTGAAACACTGAACGCGCGCCTGACTGAATGGGCCATAAAACGGGGGGACAAGTGGTTGCTTTTGTGCGTGTGTGTGTGTTTGTGGTGTGAGGAGGAGCGCCCAGCGGAGTCGGGAGAGCGCCAGCGAAGCATTTGAGCTGCGTGGACAATTCCTATTTTGGTCAACACTGCACAAAAGCGTGCTGCTGTCGACGCTGCAACCGCCGTCGTCTGTTCGTACACTGCTACGTCGCGTCTGCTGTACGTTTTTTTGACGTGACGGTGACGTGACGGAGCGTTTGACGCCTGTGTGAACGAGCGCTAAGAGGCGCGCGGACGCGCTCCCGGCGCCTTTTTATACTTGTTTTTTCGATGCGCGCGCTCTGTCGCGCACGAACCGTCGGCGCCAGGCTTTCATGCCGTGGTTCGAAATCGGCGACGTGCGCTTAGTTAAGCGCTCGTTCGTGACAAACATCGTGCACAAGTCCACTTTCGTAGAGGCCCGCGCCTTTCCTGCAGCTGCCAGTGCAGAATTAGTTGTCTGGCACCCGCACGAAGGGGAAATAGCAGCCGCGAACTTCATTCATCTCCTCACAGCAAGCTGTGCAAAGCGCTGTCGCCGTCTGCTCGGCTTCCCGCACGTACTGTCGGCGGCGCCCGCTAGGTGGCTATCAGTGGCGCCTCTATAGGCGGTGCGCAAGGCGTATAGGCGTATAGGCGCATACGCATGAAAACGGTTGGATTTGTGCATTCGACGTCTCGTGAACTTGTTAATTTCACGTCGAGACGTACAAGAATAAGAAAACATTCGTTTAACAGCCCAAGGTGGCGGCGCCCATTTGTCGAATGTAAAATCGTCTATAGAAGCCAAGCGAAAGAGGCAACGTCGTCAACCATGCACCCGGAAATATTTCCATTTCAATAAAGTCTTTTTTTATTTCTACGTCGAAGCAAATGAACTCGTAAGCACGACTTTACAAGCAGACGCTCCAACTGGAATGGGGAGAATTATGCAGCGCGGACAGATGGTTTACGCGGCTTTCCTGATCAATTTCATAGACGTTCAGTGCAATGCTACGCAAACGTCCGGCGTTCACAATGATTTACGCCGCCACGTAAATACAGGACACGTGCTTGAGAGAGTTAGGTAAAGAAATGCTTCAGTCGTCTCCGTGGCATCGCAACATGCTCGTCGTATCTCTCGCAAAGAGGAGCACCGTCAAAACAGTGGCAAACGCATCCTTATCAGGAAAGGGCAACTGTCGAAGGCCAACATCCGCAGTAAAACTAGCTGTGCGCTTCGAAAACTCGGTACAGGTTGGCAACTCTCCAGACAACAGTAAACACGAGCACCATGCAGCGCTCGTGGGTGACTCGCTTCGTTCGCTTTCCTGGTTTTCAGGGGCGTAGCCAGAATTTTTTTTTGTTTTTTTTTTTTGGGGGGGGGGGGGGGAGGTTCAACCATACTTTATGTATGTTCGTGCATGCGTTTGTATGTGTGCGTGTATATATACGCAAGCAAAATTGAAAATTTTCGGTACGGGGAGGGGGGTTACCGCGAAATGCGGCTGCCGCTTTCGGGATTCGATCCCGTGACCTTCGGGTCTCCAGTCAAGCACCGAAACCACTAGACCATTGCGGCGGGTCTTTGTCTGCGGAATGGAAGGTGCACTTGACGAATATAGCACCAGCGGTGGGCCCTTATCAGTAATGTGAGCGCTCCCGTTATACGTCCTTCTAGTGTGTCAGGCCACTCGAACGTTGTATATGCACAGCTGCAATCTGAGCGACTATACTCTAACGAAACGCGCAGTGTTCTCGCGACACGTGAAACCCATATACTGAATCGTCGTGGCAGCGGATATCCATTCCGGCGGATGTGGTGCACACGACACGACAAGCCACTGCATTCGCTCCTTTCATATAGACCACCGTGAATCCAGCATAGAGTTTCCTATAGATACATTAGAGGCAACTCTGGTGCTATAGTGTCTATGGGAGCTGCAACGCATGGCGCTTCAGCCAGCATGGGAATGATGGGCAGTATACACGAATTCGTCTGAACTTCGTTCTTTCGGCTCCGTTTGTCTCCGCGTCGCCTGCATCCGCTTTGTCGCAAGACGAAGTTCAGCAAGAGTCAGCAGTTCCACTTCACCACTTTAACAGCAATAAACAAAGCCACAAGTGCGTTCGAAGGCACGAAGATTAGGCAAATCAGCTACCCATCATTCCCATGGTGGCTGAACGATCGCAGCGCCAAAGTTCCCTCTAGGTAATTGTAGAACAGGGGTGTAGCCAGGGGGGGGGGGTGTTGACCCCCCCCCCCCCGATATTTTTCGATTTTGCATGTGCATATATACACGTAGACATACAAACGCACGCACGAACATACAAAAAGGATTTCTGGTTACGCTTCTGTTGTAGGAAACTATGGAATCCGGCACCCGTACGGCTCCGTCGGCACGCAATATGCTACATAGTTTCGTACAAAGACCACCAACAATCCAGCACAAGCGTATACAGTGTGCACAAGAACCGCCAATATGACACTTAAAATAAGGCAGTAATCACGACTGCTGAGTGGTACATACTCGTTCATTGCACAAGCATTGCGCGGTACGCTCACCAGCCTTCAGTTTTAGAATAGCGTACGCAAAGATAGCGTTCATTGCAGTCGCCCGCTGTTTCTGTCACTTAACGAGGGACCGCAAGAGGATAGCGTACGACGCATGCGCAGTGGCCACAAACGCTAACGCAAAGCTCTGCTTACGCTGTTCTAAAGCTGTCTAATATATATAGGGCTATACCGGATGTTGTGTAATCAAAGGCATTGTGTAACGACCTTCTTTCTTTATTTATTTATTTATTTATTTATTTATTTATTTATTTATTTATTTATTTCTCTCTTTCTTTCTTTCTTTTCATGTTTTTTAATGTAACTGTCGAGGCCTCCACGTGCGGCGTTGATATATAAGGTCGGCTCCTTAATGTAGCGAGCAGCTGATCTTACGAACAACCATCGCAGGTGGGTGTACCGGCGGCGAGCGCCGAACAAAATGAGCCATTCTGGGTTGACGCTGTTTTAGCCATTTCGCCCCAGGGGCGTAGCCAAGGGGGGGGGGGGTTGGGGGGGTTGAACCCCCCCGAAATTTTTCAGTTTTGCTTGCGTATATATACACGCACACATACAAACGCACACACGAACCTACATAAAGTATGGTTGAACCCCCCCCCCCCCCCGAAAAAAATTTCTGGCTACGCACCTGTTTCGCCCCCATCGAGATGAGGTCGCCGCGACCAAGAATCGAACCCGCTCCCCCGTGCTTCGCAGAGTTGCGCCATTGCCGCTAAGCCGCCGCTGTGGGTAACCGAGAGGAACGAGAATGTTCTAAGGTCGCGAGCGAAGGTTGACATTGGGTCTGCATCTTATTAGTTGCGCGAGCCACGAGTGACACTCTTTTTTCTTTTGCAAGCACTTCCTGTCGAGCATTTACTTCCGGTTTTCCAAATATTCAGAAAATGTTTCCTAAAAAATTCACCGACGACTACGATACTGCCTAAAGCAAATTCTGAGTGCAGCTGTTTAGATGGTTTGATTTTGCGATAAGTTGAGACAAACAATTTCAGAGAGACATGTATGTATGTACAGTTGCATGCTACTATTTATTCACATTGAGCATCTTCACACCCAGGTGTCTGAGTGCCTGCGTGTAATCCGTGTCGCCCTTCTCTTTGTTCTTGCACTGCCCGGTTCAGATTGGACATACCTCGGTTGGGCTTATTTACATATTCCACCACGTAAGAGGCACATGCGTACGTGTCAAACACTATATGAAGATCAGCGTTGGAATTTAGGATGGACGCCACCCATAGGATAAAGTAGTTCACCCACTTTTGCTGCACGGTACGGGGTAGCATGAGGGTGGGACGCGGAGTACCCACTCGGAGAGCCGAAATATACTCTGCCTCGTCTATGACGCCGTGATGTTCCCAGAACTGCGCCACTGACTCATAGTTGGTCGTTTCCAGGGACTGGTCTATGGCTTTTTACTTGTTTCGGAGGCTCTCGATGTGTTTCTTCTGAACGGCGACGGCGACACCGCTCAACGCAGGAACGGGCGCCTAAGAGCGCCTTCAACCATCGTACGTCTTCTTCTTTTCGTGTGGCACATACTTAGTTTTCGTTCGACACTCGCACCTGCTGTGCACGGTAGTGGGGTTTGCCCAATTCCTATGGCACGTACTCGTTCGCGCGGTTACGCACCCGACGGCGACGGCGACGCCGCTCAACGCAGGAACGGCCGCCTAAGAGCTTCGTTCTAAAAATAAAACTGGTACGAAATCGGTGGCCCTGGTTGAATTTAAGAGTTATGTTGGATATATATGATACTGGAGCATAAGCTTACTTAAGATAAGTGCCAATTATCTGTCAGTATAATCAATGAAAATTAATTAAATTAGCTAATTGAAATAGCAGGTTGTTTTCCTGTGAGCAGCTGGGATCGTTGCGACACCTGGCGGAGCAGATCCCAACCACGCGTTTCTTTCTTCGTAGACTCTGAGATCCGTTCGGACACTGCGACGACACACAAAGTTAACCCAAGGAATAAATACACCAGAGCGCACAAACGCTGAGGAGCGACTGACACTACCACACAGTATCGCCTCCAATTTCTATTTATTTATTTATTTATTTATTTATTTATTTATTTATTTATTTATTTATTTATTTATTTATCACTATCACAGAAGTCAAGATGGCGCCCACGCTGGGATATTGGGACCTGCGCGGCTTGGGCCAGCCGATCCGCAACCTACTGATCTACAAAGGGATCGACTTCGAGGACAAGCGCTACAAGTTCGGCTCGGCGCCCGACTACGACCGCGGGGATTGGCTCAAGGAGAAGTTTTCCCTGGGGATCATGTTTCCCAACCTGCCGTACTACATCGACGACGAGGTCAAGATTAGCCAGAGCTTGGCCATCATGCGGTACCTGGCCCGCAAGCACGACCTCGGCGCCAGGTATACATATGCACGTGGGCGGCAAACAATGCGCGCTCAACGAGAATCCACTTTTTATGCAACGAAATGCATCTTCGTCTATTCTTGTTTTACGTTCAGGAGAGTTACACTGACGCATAAAACATGGAAAAAGTGATGGGCAAAGTTACGGACAAAGTGATGTGCATCACTAAGCATCGGTCCGCGGATTAGAGAATTCTATTGGTTAATCTGCCGTATGAGTGGCACACACACAGAGCTTGATCTGTCAGTGCAACGTAACAGCAAATAAGCCGTAAAGGTTGACAAAAGTAACAACAAAAGACGCAAAAACGAACGAATATATAGAGGTTAGTTTTCGCACCACTGTTAATACGCATTATTTTATGGGCGCCTAAATAAAAAAGGTACCGCCAAAGATATAACAATATTTATAAACGGGTATGGTGAAGAGAACTGACGTAGAAGAAAGAAGAGTGATGGTGTAAATAGTTGGCCGACTGTCTCCCAGGTACCGTCGGCTGACAGTAGTAAAGATTCACTATAATGCACATGTCGCTTCAAATATCCCTTCCATCCCATGCGCAATAAGCGCACCTTCTCTGGGCTCATGGGCTTTCTGGAATTTTGCTTAATAATTTTGCTGAGAATTTGGCAATGACGTCACTTAGTTGTAGTGTATGGTTATATATATATATATATATATATATATATATATATATATATATATATATATATATATATATATATATATATATATATATATACCGGACCTTAAACCTTGCTGGCCGTGACAAGGCTTCGAAGATAATGAATGGTTTGTGTGTAGCGAAATTGCACCCCTTCTTGCTGCGGCGGGGTACAAACTTTTGCCGTTTACCCGCAATGTCCCGGTAATGCCCCTCGCGATAGGGTAGGCATCCAGAGAGGTAGTCAGACTCAAGTAATCGAGTGCCAGGTTTCATCACCTGCCTCCTCATTAAAGAAAAATGCCCCCACCTCCCCGAAGGGAATCGTGAGGAAATGCGCATGCATTTCTTGCGCCGAGAGTACACGGCGTAGTAATTTTAATGGCGTAAAGCTGGACACATCGACGCGCTCAAGTGTCTCCCTTTTGGGCGCCTCTTTCAACGAACGCTTCCTACGTGCGTTCGTAATCACCTCAGGGATGTTGCCACCGCCTTCAATGCAGCACAAACGCGTTTAGAACGCGCTGTTTTCAGGCTGTGCCAAGGCAGCACAAACGCTACAAACGCGTTTCAAACGCACTGCATTGAGGCGGTGGCGCAGGGAGGAGAGAGAGCGAACGGCGAGAGAAGGAGCGGCGAAGCACTGCACCTACCCTCTCCTACACTCTCTCCACACGCGCGGGAGCTCCGCCAAGCTCCCACGATGCGGGCGCCCTCACACGCCAGAACGCGCTCCTCCTCTCCACTCACTCTCCGCTACTCCGCCCGCACCACCTGCTCCGGTTGCTAGGGGCGAGGATAAGCGCGCGCGCCCGCAGCTGTAGCTATGGGAGAGGGAGTGAGAGCGGAGAGGCGCGCGGACAACGCCGGATGCCTTACATATCCCGACTAATAAATGCATTCGCATTTAAAAGCTTGATTGGCTCACTGGGCTCAATTCTCAATGCCCTGCCGCACTGAGAAGCGATCCTATAGGGCCTGTCGCATTGGAGGCGGACACCGAAATAAAAATTAATTACATCGGAAATGTTTCAAGACTTCCAGTTGTGGAACTCTTCTGTTTATAACAAAAAAACTTGTTAACGACTTTGAGTACGGCGTACTCTACTGTGGGAGAGCACTAAAACGTCCCGAAACAGCACGTGAACTACAAAGTGGTGTTTAGAAAACATAGAACATGATTCAGAACCCTATGTACTGTACTACAAGAAAGCGGCAAACTGTGCCTAATTGTATAAATAGAAGTATAAAAGCTCACGCGTGTGTTTAGAAAAAAAAACTGAGTCCATTTAAAGCACTATGCGCTCTACTACGGGAGAGTGGTAGACTGTCCCTAAAATTGTCAGTGTGAGATCAGTGTTTAGAACAAATTGTTTACGATTTCGAGTACTCTATGTGCTCTGCTATGGGAGAGAACACCGCGGAGCGGTGCCGACGAATGCGCTAAGACCAAACAGCAAACGATTTAGAGTACTGTGTTCTCAACTATGAAATAGCAACTTAGGCGTGTGTGTTTAGCAAAAAAATATGTTCCACGATTTAGAGTACTATGCACTGTACTATGAGAGAGCTCTTCCTGCCACTGACCCATGTGCTAACAGCATTGTCATTGAAACGTGTGCGTAGAAGAACGTTCGACGATTTAGAGTACAATGTACTCTTGTACGAGTGCGGTAAACTCTCACGACTCCAACATGGAGATGAACTGTGTTGTTTAGAGCAAATTGTTAGCGAATTAGGGTACTTTATGAACCCTACTATTGGACATCCTACGACCATCTTTCGTATTAAGGTATCATTGTCAAGGGCCACTAGCCTAATAGAGCTCATTTCACCCCGCAAGTATGCGTTTCTATAGTTGGTTACGGGTCAAAAACTTGAAAGTCCCGGCAAATTTTGCTTAAATAATCTGAGATTAGTAATCAGTTAAACGAACCATTTTAGGCAGGAACGACGAACCTTTATTTCCTAATACGCCTGCTAGTACTCGCAAGAGCCAAGAGAAAGCGTTTGCGCTTGAAAAAAAAAAATATCAGCGACGATTACGATACTGCCTAATGCGAATTCTGAGCGCAGCTGTTTAGATGCTTTAATTTTGCGATAAGTTGAGGCAAATAATTTTAGAGAGACATGCATGTATGTACAGTTGCATAAAACGCCGTTAGTAGCGTGACTGGCGCGCACAATTTCGTGCAGCCCAATTCACATAAATCGTCGCAGACAGAGCGTAGCGCGACTGCCTCGCTAACCGGGAGACCGCAGAAGGCAGCGCGTGGGCACGTTCCACAACAGCCGCCGCAGATAGGCCTCCGTTCATGCAGCGCTTTATTTTCATATATGGTATCGGTGGACGCCCTCGCCGCAAACTTTAGTGATGACGTCATCGCGATCTCACTTCAGCGCACACTACTGTGGCGCCGCGGGTCGCCGCCGCGGGACCTGTCCTCTCACCACTGTCGTTCCCTCCTCCTCGCGCTCTCCTCGCTATCGTCGTGTTTCATCCTCCGCTGCGATCCGCGTTCGCTCTCTTTCGTCCTCGTTCGCTCTGCCGGTTACGACGACGCCGCCACCGCTCAACGCAGGAACGGGCGCCTAAGAGCGGCGCTCTAAAAAAACGGATGCACGTCTCATGATGGGGCAACGCCAACTGTGTTTGAAGTTTTGGCTATCCGCAGTTGTAGCAATGTATAACATTTGTTACATATTGCCACAGAAACTGCCAGCGCTCGAGTGCTACGCACACCATTCTGTGCATTGCAGACGTCGCCAACCAAGCGAAACACCACAGCCTCGTTACGACAGGTGAAGCCAGCCGCAGTGCACCTGCCAGCCCTGCATGCGCACGAGCTCCCAACGAGGGGCCAGCGCGCGTGACGAAGGCAGAAAGCGAGGTTAGAGACCAGTGGCTCGTGCTATCGACAGACTCCGCATTCGCTCTCTTTCGTCCTTGTTCGCTTTATCGATTACGCCGACAGCGACGCTGCCCAACGCAGGAACGGCCGCCTATGGTCTGCGCTATAAATGAAAACAGCTGGCGCAATTCTCCTGCATAGATGAGGTGCAGGCGTGCCGCGGTCCTATGGGTAGAGCCTATATTATAAAAGCGTAAGCATTTCTGCGCCGACTATACGAGAAGAGTGTCAGTCTTTTTCTCAGTCACGTAAGACGAATCGCTATACTGAAATAAATATATAAAAAAGAAAACATATTCTTGTGGTGCTGTGGCCCACGCTGCGAAGGCAAGTGTCCGCTAAACCCTTAGATGCCTCGTCGAAAGCGAAAATTGACCGTCAACGTCGGCGGCATCAACGCGAGTGGTGCAAACAATCATGATGGGATGACGTCACCATATGACGTGTTATGACGTCACAAATCACCAATATTCGTGACATCACTGTGACGTCGCTATGAAATAACATGATGAAGTGATCACATGACATCGTCGTTGGGTCAAAGGTGGAGCCGATCCAGGAGGCTCTGAAAGTCACCGTAAGGTGAAGAAAGCTTGCAATGCCTGGGATTCCGGAGGAAATGCAAAACCGCGTAAGGTGCAGGAATCTTTCGGGTCGGGGTAGAGGGGGGGGGGGTATTGGTACAATCCACAGATGAAAAAGGTGGCTTTCGCCTTCGAGTCGTCGTAGGCCAATGCATAACAAACTGTGTGAATTTTCGTCTTGACTAGACACCTAAACTTTAATATGTGTGAACTGCATGAATGCGTTGTACCAGCCATAGAAAAAAGAAAAACCTATTCAGGATTTCTGGATATGAAATTTTCCAGTGGCTCTACGGGACATGAACATGTCATGCCATCTCTCGGCGGCGGCCAGGCGCCCAGCCGAACTGAATGGGAAGCACACCAAAAAACATGGCTGATTCCTCCGTCATAGGAATCGCTATAACACGAAAGTTAAACGTGTCTTCACAGAAGTAATTGATTGTTTATTGTGCATTGATCTATGAGAAATTGTACAATGTCTATTGGTGTTTAGCAGCCATAGCACTGTTTGACGTAGATGTACCCACGGTCGAGAAACGCGCGAAGGCGTTCCTCGTCCCGCTGGCCTCTGTCTCACTCCACGATGGCACGACATACGCAAGTAGACATCGTTGCCTTTCTGCGGCGCTTATTGCAGCAGTTTTATTATACGGTGCTATCACTCTCGAAGTAGTAGGCGGCGGAGAAACATCGTTGGTGCATGTGGAAGCTGCACTACTCCGACAACGAGCGATCACACGCCGACACGAAGCGAAAAGCAAAGAACGTAACTGCGTCTAAGGCGACTCTTCGATGCTAAAGCGGCCTGCACTCCTCGCTGGCATCGAGACGTTTTAACTGCGTCGTCGCCAAATTGCTCTATCAGCGCTGGTTAATGTCATGACGCAGTACTTCACTTCACCACTCACAGACGGAGGCACCGCCCCGCCCCGCCTAGCCCCGCCAACCGAGAGCACCGTGCGAGAGAGAATATGTGAGCGATATAATGCGCGTTTGTGGAGTCTAGTGCATGTGCGTTCGTGACGTAGTCGGTTGAGCGTCGGGCGCCTATCGTCGCGTACCGAGAGGTTGTGGGTCCGATTCCCGGCGGCGGAACTCTTTCTTCTAGCTTTTTCTTTCTCATCCGTTAGTGTGCCTTTTACCAACGTCATATCCGGGACGGAAATACGTCAGTGAAGTTTTGGTGGACCTCGGCATAAAACACTTTCGTGTTAAAAAAATCATAACTCACGAACGAAATAAGATATTGAAAACGACTCTCGGTTTCGGATACTAGAGAACAACTAGAACATTTTAGGCGTAATTCTAATAACGTGCCATAAAGCGCCTACCTTGCCAGACCATTTGAAGATTTTACCACACAGCCTATGAGATCTGCATCAATTTAGACCAATTTTGGCCTGTTTCAACTTCGATGGCAAAGCACAGAGAAGAGGTTTCAAAAACGTAGAGACCACGCAGAGACAATGCATCTATTCATGGCATCGTTACCCTTCAGAATGTCATACCAACAACGCAAGGTCCTTGTCCGTTTTGTGTACTTGTGTTATTCGTCTATGTGCATCTATGCAGTGCATCGTTACCCTTCAGGGACCTCGAGGTCCGCAGCAAAACACTATGGCCGTACAAAGGGACTACATCTCTCTCTCTCCCCTCGACATTACCCAAACTGTACTTCACAAAAAAAAAATGTCTCTTGCAGGGACAACGAGGAGACGACCCAGCTGGACGTGATGGAGCAGCAGGCCAGGGACCTGGCCTGGTGGCTCGTCATGGTCTGCTACTCGCCAAACTTCCAGGAGCAGAGGGCCAAGTACGAGGAGACCATGATGGGACAGCTGCGGCTCTGGGACGAGCACCTGCAGGGCAAGCTGTGGGTGCTGGGCGAGCGGCTCACCTACGTCGACTTCCTGCTCTACGAGGCGCTCGACTGGAACTACGAGTTCAAGCCCGAGGCCTTCCAGGGATTCCCCGTCGTGGTGGCCTACATGCGGCGCTTCGAGGAGCTTCCAAACCTGAAGGAGTACTTCGCCTCGGACAAGTACAGCAAGTGGCCCCTCATGGGACCACAGGTCAAGTGGGGCCACGTGAAGGAGTAGACCTGAACCACCGCGGCATGTTCTTTACACGCTCCATAAAAGCACGGCGTCGTTTATGAAAGGCGTACATTTTCACATTTTCATATGTCACAGGCCCACTGTTCGCCGGTGAATATAATGACAATACTCTGCTGTAAATAACGGTCATTTGACCGAAACGATGCTAAAGCAGTGCGATATTAATGACAACCAACAGACAGGCAGACTAAGAAAAGGATAAGGGACGTTATTTTAGTAATCAAATAAATGTGAAGAAATTAAAGTGTACGAAAAGACAACTTACCGCCGGCAGGGACTGGACCTGCAACTTTTGAATAACGCGTACAATGCTCTTGAGCATACTTTCCTGTACTTTTCTTGGCTTGATTGTCTGTTGGTTGTCATTAATGTTTTGTCTAGCAAAAGCAGTGCAATGTAACACGTGGCCAAGAGTTCACATTGATCGGAGTAAAATTTGCAGGAATTAACGGTATATATATATATATATATCACCGCGCATCCAGATGCCTTGCAACACACATTGCAACATGTGACGCCAATGTCTCGAGTAAAGTGTCTGTTGCTCCTCTAAATTTCCTTATCGTTATCGGTTCCGCAAGTTGAGACGTAACAAATACTGACCAAAATATCCAAGCCTGCCCTGTACTTTCCTTTTTCCGAAGGGCGTATCTAGCCTATGAAAATGTGAAAATGTTATCGCGCTTGCAGTGGATACCGTGAAATTGCAGGCCCCTTATCCCGGACCATCCATGGCACTTCGGATTGCCGACGTGCGGCGCCCCAAACGCCAAAGAACGATTGAATTGGAAGAAGCCAGTCAGGAACGCAGAAACACGAAACGATAGGCATTTCGTTTGTGAGATGCTGTTGGCGTGCGGAGTTTCGACGTGCTTTAACCTTGCAACCATAGGAAAACAAGTGGCCTTAACGGTAACGCGTGCACGGGTAAGAAACAGTAATCCTGATGAGCGCACTACGAATGCGAGGTAAAGATCTAAAAGCCGAGATGATTACGAGAATCCAATTTTTTATTAATCTAGAGTAATATTGAAGCTTTCATTATGCCTTCTCGTATATTTTATGTGCTTAATTGTGCCGTATGTAGCACGTATTATACTTGCAATAAAGAAACCCATACGTTCTTGTTATCCTCTTCCTGGGTGTATTTTTTTCTTTTTCGTGAGTAATCAATGGCACGTTTTTATGCCAGTGCCAAACGTTCGCATTCAATTGCGGTTGGGCCTGATCCAGATCGCTTTTCTGAATCGCGATCGACGATGATTCTTGCTGCACGGTACGAATAAAGGACGAAGAGTCGACGTTTACAATTGGACGCAGGAAATTAGCGCAAGGTGAAACAGAGCTACAGCCAGAAACAGACACCCATAACTTCTGAACAAGCAAGTATAATATATAGGCAAACAGATACACTGAATAGTTGATATGGCCGAGAAACGGGGCCAGGTGCCAGATAGAATGTATACCGACTTGGCAATAATACCCATACTCCATTGATTGTGCCTTGTGCGAACGGACAATTTGAAAGGCGCGGGGTTATTTGGTGCGCCCTAGACTAGGGGTCTCAAACACGCGGCCAGCGGGCCACATGCGACACGACCCCTAAATGAATCTCTTCTTCCTATATATATTTTTTTTTGTTTTTAATGAGTATGTTCATGAGCTACGCAGACGTGATCGGTGTCAAGATTTTTTTTTTTTCGTGAGACACTCCACGCGGTCACCATGGTTAAAATATAACCGTAGAATAAAAACTCTACATTTCAGAATCACCGTCAAGATTCCAGACATTCTGTAGATCAGTACTGATATGTTTCTGAAAACCTGACATCAAATCCCCTTCAGAAATGACCCACGCATGAGATATGGGAAAGACCTTTGAAATGGCAACGTTAGCTGACATATTGTATAAACTTTCCTTCCCGCTTGCCCCCGCTCCAACTATCTTCACAGTCCCGGCCCTTGCGTGAGGTGAGTTTGAGACCCCTGCCCTAGACTGTAGGCAGACAGAGAATGCCACGCACTGATTTTCGCCGATGTCACTATTTGTAACCTCGCGCCCCCGTACAGGAAGAAGTCAGATCGAACAGCGTGATAGCAAACGTGATTCTGTCTCGCGGATCTCCAGGCGATATCAGCGAATGAGTTGTTACTTTACGCCTCGCTATATCTAATGTTGTGGACCGACGGTAATGGTGCTTCTTGTCGTCCACATTAATTCGTTTCATTGTGCGTCATAATTACTCCGCTACAGTTAAAAAAACAACAGCTAGTCCTCTGTACTTCTTTTCTTGAATAAGAAATAGACGAAAAGAGAACGAGGTTAGCAAGTTCTCAGACCGGCTGGCTACCCTGTGCTGTGAAAGGGGTGAGTAGAATTAAAGGTGATAGAAAAGAGATGTTACAAAAAAAGGAAAGCAATGCAAAAGAAAAAAAAAGAATAAAAAAAGGGAGAATGATACGACAGGGCTTTTTAAAGTCTGTCTCTATAGAACCGGTTGTCCACAAGGAACGCAACAACGCTCTCAAAGCCTTTTGTGCGGAGGATGGTCTCGGCCAGTGTCCCAAGACCCTTTCCTCCGACAATGGGCGATTGTCGAGGTCATACTTGTCTGTTGGATTCGTTAGACCGCGTCTAACAAAGAAACGAGACCCTGCAGAGGAAGATGATATGTAACGTAGTGTTCTCTCAGTGTCGTAGCGCACCACGCATGCCGCTGTCGGCGACTCCTCCAGAGTCTACAGTCGAGCGGCTTGGCAACAGGCACCCAAAACCTCTGCCTAGACACCCGACGCCCACGAGATAGGAGTGCATGCACAGCAGGCACAGCTGAACAAAGCCCGGATGCGAAGCCGAACCAGCGGCGACAATGTATGCGCGGTTTCTCTGTGCGAACGCCAGCTGCGCGAATGGCTCTGCGTGCTATCGCGTTCATTTTACTTCCGTCTTCACGTAACAGGAAGGCCTATTCCTGCAGGATAGCTTACGCAGCTAAAGTGTCGCTACAGAGTTGCCTGATGTGGTCTCTGGTCTCCGAAATACTTGCTTGGGCGCCAGCACTCTCATATTTTGTGCTTCACATAGACTATTTTAGGGGTGGGTTTCGGTGTCGCCATATTAGGCAGCAGTAGAATAGCGTACGCAAAGATGGCGTTCATTGCGTATGCCCGCTATTTCCGTCACTTAACGGGGGACCGTAATATGATAGCGTACGATGCATGCGCAGTGGCGAGAAGAGCGCGAAGCTTTGAATACCTTATTCTTGGGCTGTAGCCTTGCCATTTTGTATCTTTAACGGCTAAACGAACAGTGCTACGGTAGATGCATACGCATAAGAACGGTTGGGTTGGTGTGTCGTACGTTTTGCGACCTCGTTAAAGGGGCCCTGCAACACCTTTCTTTGTTATATTGGAATAGTCCCATTATTGACGTATGACTCTTCACGAGCCATATGCCGCAAAAATTTTTCGAATCCGTCAAGTCTAAGTGGTGTTACCAAATTATAGAGATCACGTTCCGCAGCTTTCTCTCTCAACTCAACGCAGCGAGCGCGCGGAAAGCTGCGCGCGGCGTGAGGGGAGGGAGGGAGGGCGGAGGTGCGAGGAGGCGACGTCAGCGCCGGCGGCATTTTATTCATTTTTTTCTCTCTGGCGTCTCGGCGCAACCACGTGGTCTGTGCCGCCACTTCCGGTCGGCTTGCGTCGTTCTCGTCGAGCGGAGTCGATCGCGCTGTGTATCGCGCGTGCTTGAAAACTGCGCGTCGGTTTGGTAATGTTGGGTGTGCACCTCGAACGCCGTAGTGTTTTCATCGCTCTGCCAACCATGGAAGCAAACGTGCGCGCTCGTTTGGAACGAATGACAGCTGAGATCGGTTTCGGCCCATACTCCGATACACCGCCTCGTAAGACGGCACTGGCAGACGACCCCGAAGCGCCGCCATTACCGGACGCCAGCATTGTTATCGGAGACACGCTGCGCCCGTGCCTCGGTCGGTCGTGAGAACGTGCCGACGATGCAGTTCTCAGCTGACGAGGCAACACTCGAACGGCTGCCACTCTCAACGGCAACCGGCGATGGTCAAAAGCACAGAAATATTCACGTTTTCGGCACTGCGCATGGCGAAGAAAACGGAACCACGCAACTACGAGCAGACGAGCTGTCGGTGAGACCGGAAGTGCTAATATTAATGTTTGTTCGGTGTTTTTAACGCGATAACAGAATATAAACATACATATTATCTACTTATTGAACTCAAAATTAACAACGAAAGTAATAATGAGGGTGTTATCGTGATTATAACATCAGCCAATGGTGGAACTGCCGACAATCGCGTCATATTTTGCGGACTAATACATCATTTGTCGAGAGAAGAGGGAGCGATTTTCAGCTGACTTTGAGAATTTATTGTAAATTCCAGGCCGTGCGCATCGCTATAATATTTGGCTCGCGTGTTCTCGGGAGCCTCGACTACCGATCGGCAGCGCTTTTTGAGCATGCTCGAAAAGTGTTGCAGGGCCCCTTTAATTTCACGTCACGACATACAAAAATAAGGCAACATTCGTTTAACAGCCCAAGGTGGCGGCGCCCACGTGTCTTACGCAAAATCACCTATAGAAAAGCCTGCAATAGTCGCCTAGCGCCTGTTGCTGAGACAGGATGACTTGCGAATGGTGAGTGTTTCGGCCAGTTTTGAAGTCATTTTTTTAGATCTAATGCAAAATATGACGTTTACAACGGTACAGTAAAACACGATACGGTCTTCCACTTCACGATGCCACTTTGGAGTGCGTTCAATATCAGTGAACGTTGTGGGTGAATCAGACGCAGTAACGTCTTTTAGCTCTTAAAATTTTCAGACTTTATGATCCGCCCGACTCTTGGCCGATCCCCCTGAGTGGGTAGGTGCCATCATCCAAGGAGCATCATCATCATCATCATCATCATTTTCTTTCTTTTATGTAGCAAAGATATTGTTACTGCATACGTGATTTGGGTATGAGCATCTGTGTAGTGGGGAACAGGGAGGTTAGAGTAGAAGAGGACGTTCGGCTAGCGAGAAAGGAAGGTGGATCACACCGTACGCGCAAGTAGCTGCTGTGGCGGTGTTGGCTGAGTATTGAGTGGTTTTATTTCTTTTGGTCTCTAGTCGCTTATCTGCTTTTGAATTTACCTCATTCTTCGGTGCCGATGTCGACAAGTTCACCTGGTCAGGCGCGATCCGCCTGGTCAGCGTCACTACCGTCTAATGAATTACCGTTAGATTCATTTTTCCGCAGTGGTGTCAGCAGCATTCCTGTTGCACTGGTGCCTACAAACGGAGGCTTCATCAGGCTCACTAATCCCCAGGCTGTCCAGAAGGAACTTAAAGCCACGTCAAACCATTTCCAGACCATCACCGATGTGCGTCAATTCGGACGAGGAGGCATAGTGTGTAGGTCACCGGACCAGACCTGTGTGCAGGATCTGCTTAAGTGTACCTCGTTTGCTTCAACCCCGGTGAGTGCTTTCATTCCGCCTCACCTTGCGTGTACCAAGGGCCTCGTACGGGGCGTCGACTCCAAGTTAAGTCCAGCTGAGACCCTAGACAGGCTTTCTGGAGCAGGCGTCATTTCCGTGTACCGATGCAGTCGCGTTGTTAACAACGAGAGGATCCCTACTGAATCTGTCATTGCGACATTTGTGGGCACAACATGCCCGTCAGAAATAAAGCTATGGCCTCTCATCTTTCGCGTAGAGCCCCTCGCTTCTCGTCCAATTCAATGCAAAAACTGGTGGAGGTTCGGCCACAGTGCAGGAGGATGCAAATCAAACATTCGTTGCCGCGCCTGCGGAGAGAGCCATTCTTCAAGCGAATGCTCCGCAACATCAGAAAAGTGTTGTCTCTGTGGCGGGAGTCACTCTGCCGACTACTCCGACTGCTCTGCTCGTGTTCAGGAAGCACGCGTGCTAGAAATCATTGACCGCCGCCGCTGTTCGCGAAGGGAAGCTATTGACATGGTTAAAGACAGGGCCTTCGGATATTCTGGTGTTGCAGCACGCCACATTTCAAGCCTAGATTCCAACCTATCACAGGCAATTGAGTCTGCTGTGGAGAAGGCAATGACTAAGGCTATGGATAAGCTAATATCCAACCTATCTGAATGTTTGATCCAAATCATTTCAAATCAGATGACGCAAGGAAGCCAGGTTCCTCCAGCACCTCAGTCAACTATCACCATTGACACCACTGAACTACATAGCCTAGTGCTGGACAAACTTTCTACACCTGTAGATAAGGCTAAGCAGTCTGTATCACAAGTGCAATCAGACCGTTACACGCCTCAGCCAAGCACAAGTGATGCCACAGATATGGAAATTGAAGTTCGAGCTCATAAACGTACCAGATCTCCTATTTCTGCCGCTCTAAAGTCAAAAACTAAAAAGAGTGAATCGTCGCATACGAGCAAAGATAACAGCAAGGAAGGGGCAAGTGCCTCTGCGGTGCACCCAACACCATTGGCCAGTTGAGGGTACTTCAGTGGAACTGCCGATCTATATTCTCAGCCTCAACCGACTTAAATTACCTTTGTACCCAAATTAATCCTGATATTGTAATTCTCCAAGAAACTTGGCTTACACCGGATAAAAATTTCTATCTTCAAGGGTTTCGTTCTTTTCGATTAGATCGCCAAACACGTGGTGGTGGTTTAATGATTCTTGTATCAAGTAAAATATGTCATAGGGCGAAAATTTCTTTCAGAATGTTGGACTCTGAATGTGAAATTATAGCATTAGATTTGTGTCTTCCAGGTTACCACCCTTTTTCGATCATAAACTGCTATTTCCCCACCGGTGTGCAAAGTACGCGCCACCTTGACAGCGTTTTGACAGCCTGTAGAAAGGAAATTGTACTCACAGGAGACTTTAATTCACATCATTTGTCTTGGGGGCTAAGAACAGATTTATGTGGGAGGCGACTGTGGGAGTGGACTATTGACAAAAATCTCTCGTGTATGAATAAAGGGCAGGTAACTTTTGTTCGAGGTCAGGCTCGCTCAGTGTTAGATTTAACGTTTTGCACAAATGCAATTAATGTTTTGTCATGGTCCGTGGTTGATTCTGCCACTAACAGTGATCACCTTCCTGTAGTTTTTGATATTACTTGTCCAATAATAACTTTAGATCAGCCAGAACGAATATATGTCAATCATAAGAAATTTCAAAGCTGTCTGCGTTCGGCCCTTTCAAAACTTCATAATGCCAGTAGTCAGGAAATTGTGTCTAAGATTGGCTCAATACTAGACGGATCTCGGAAGAAATCAGAGTTCGTTATCCCATCGAGTAAACGATCCTCTTCTCGTTGGTGGAATGATGAATGTACGCGTGATTACAGAAGGCGAAAAGCTGCCTGGAAAAAGCTGCTCCATAATCAATGCCCAACAAATTGGAAAGACTATCAGTTTCTTGCTGGCGTATTTAAGCGCACTGTTAACCGCGCGAAAGAAGAATATGACAGTAGACATTACGATTACCTTTCCAAATCAAAAAATAAGCGTGCTTTGTTCGCATATCTTCGGACAAGAAAAGTACTACCAACGCCTTTAACATTAGAATCATGTATCTTGACTCCGCAAGAAATGAACACCTCACTGGAAGAGATAGCCAAAGGTTTAGAACGTCGATTTACTACTAATCTGTCGGCTATCCGCGACATGTCGGTATCTTCGCTTGAATTTCCGGAAATTTCTTTATATGAATTGAGTCAGAATGTACTATGTTTACCGAACACAGCTCCTGGACCAGATGGAATTACGAATTCAATGTTAAAAGTGTTACTTCAGGAATCGCCTAACGTTCTTTTAGAACTTGTGAATTATTCCTTAAAGAACGCATGGATACCGTTAGAATGGAAAGTTGCTAAAATTATATTGTTGCTTAAGAAACAAGATGGAGGGTATATTTTGGATAACATAAGGCCAATCGCCTTGACATCAAATCTAGTGAAATTGATTGAGAGAATTATCCATACTCGAATCAATGGTTTTATTGACGAGAGATCCATTCTAAGCCCCTGTCAAATTGGATTCAGGGCTGGTTGTTCAATTTGGAATGCTCATGTTGATTTAGAAAGTCGTATACACTTAGCAAGACTACGTAATCAATATGCGGCTTTAGTTACTTTAGACATCGCTAAAGCATATGATACTGTAAAACATGGTATTTTATTAGATCGATTGGAATATCTCAATTTTCCGGCATACATAGTAGCGTGGATTAGGAAATTCCTTATGGACAGAAAATTTTATTGTTTCAAACGCGGCTTTTCATCGAATACTCACACACAAACGAGAGGAGTACCGCAAGGCTCAGTGCTTTCCCCGGTGCTATTTAATATACTAATGAGCACCATTCCACGACACGAGGAAATAACAACGTATGTGTATGCTGACGATATCGCTTTCTTTGCAATGGCAGATAATATCCAGACATTATATGAACGGATGCAGCATTACCTTAATACCCTGGAGAACTGGCTCGATCACAATCACTTTCTGCTTAATCCGAGTAAATGTGCCCTTCTTGTTTTTCCACTGCAATTCCCTGTGCACATCTCACTGAGTTATCATTATGAGGACATACCACAGGTGGAGTCTATTAAGTACCTTGGGGTAATTTATGATCCATTCCTTAACTGGCGACCCCACATCGAATATACTGCTGGAAAAGGTGCGCGTGCTGTTGGCATGTTGCGTAGGCTTAGCAACTACCGCACAGGTATGAGAAGAGACACACTAATAATGATTTATCGCATGTACGTTCGCCCTATTTTGGAATTTGGTTGCGTACTATTCTCTGGTGCTCCAGCTTACAAGATACGGCCGCTAATTCTTTTGGAAAGAGAGGCGCTACGCTTATGCCTCGGCCTCCCTAAAACGGTTTCTAACCATGTTTTGTATTTAGAATCGAGGGTTCCTTCCCTTCCATGCCGCTTTCGCCTTCTGACTGTTCAGACATTCTTAAGAATTTACGAGTCACCACTACGACAATCAGAAACAGTTTTTATTTCCAATCCGGAATTATTTTTTGGGGCTAGATGGCCGCGGTTTCACACACCACAAATTATATTTGTACAACGTTTACTGGACCCTCTGAATGTACGTATCTGCGATATAACCCCTACTCGTGATAATTCGGAACCTATTGATATTCAATTTGATGATATTTTTCCTAATAATGCAAAATTACTCCCCCATCATACTTTAGACGGTTTACTACAAGAACACCTGCAGAGCATTAGAACTAGCGTTATTATTGCTACAGATGCATCACAGTGTGACGAAAAGTCAGGTGTCGGTATATTTAGCCCGAATTTGGATTGGTCGTATTCCCTTCGACTACCCGATTTCATACCCGTTTTTGTGGCTGAATTTCTGGCAGTTGTGCTCGCATTGCGCAAGTTAAACTCGGCAATTAAATCTGCCGTTATAATTACAGATTCTCTATCTCTCTGTGCTGCACTTTCTGCTGGGGCTGAATCCTACGTAATAAAGGCGTTTCGTGCACTGGTACCCGCGCATTTGAGAAAAGTTCGCTTAGTTTGGGTTCCTGGACACAAAGGGTTGTTGCTAAATGAAATTGCCGATTCTTTAGCGAAGTCGTCGATCAGTGGACCGATTTTACCTTATTTTCCAACATCCGCTTATGTGACGGCTGCGCGATTTCGCAGGCGTAGCATTATGGAAGCCTTTGCAGACACAGCACTGACAAGTTCCACAGAATATCGGCACTTATTATATCCTTGGCGGCGGTCATTTTGTCAAACCCGTAAACTGGAAGTGTCAATTACGAGACTGCGCTGTCGTGTACCGAAACTAAATTTCTATCAACACAGGTCTGCTCAGGCACCTTCTCCACTGTGCGCTTTCTGTGGTGAGCTAGAAACTATTGATCATTTCTTTCTGACCTGCAGGCGATATACTACAGCACGAAAAATCCTTTTGGAAACACCTTTACGTGCTATAGGATTGAATTTATCTGTGCCTGTGATTTTGTCTTTTGGAGCCTCTATTTCCGGGTTCTCCAATGCGAAGGTTTGCGTGGCTGTGCGGGATTACCTCAATGAAACCAATCGGTTAACTAGATAATCTATATTATTATCCTTGTGTGTCGAGACATGGATATATTTTTAAAGATTCGGCCATTGATTTTTTTTTTATTTCATTATTACTATATATATTCATATTTGATCGAGCGCCAAAATTTTCTATCAAACTTGTGAAGTTTCTATTCTGTAACCTCCTTTCTAAAGTATTCTAACATGTTATAAAACCACTCACTTCTTGGCCAATCCCCCGCAGTGGGTGTGAGCCATAGTTGAAGGCAAACAAGAACAAGAACAAGAAAGGCCTCCGGGGCGCGTTTGTTCAACACCTTCGCGTCTACCGGTACTTCGCAGCTAAATAAACCCTTTCGTAGACGTAACAATATTGCATAGTATGAATGGACAACCTCGCGACGATGTCACGATCACGTTGACGGTCTGGTGATGACGACCGCTTGCAACATAAATGACAGGCGGCGGCACTGCGGAAATAGTTGTGCTGGTTTCGCACGGCCCCCATCCTCTACACTGTACCGCGAACACAAACCCCTTTCCCGCCTTGGCCAATCTGAGTACGGCCACAGCAGCTTCTTGCCGTGGCCGTACTCACATCGACTTCCTTTGCGGTCACAAGTCCGCAGAATACCATACAACCTGGAGATGCCAGAGCGGTACCCATTGTGCACAACGCCACGCCAGAGAAGCGAGAGGCTGCGCTGTCCAGTACAGAATGGGAGGACCAGACCTTCCGCTTGAACGCGCGATACTCGGACAACTAACGCTGCGGGAGTCCTGGAATGAGGACACACCTACGGGCGCTTAGCAAAACTCCACTGCTGGAGAAAACAAAGACTCTTTCTTACAGCTTCCTGCGCGCAGGAGGACGGCAAGCATGATCGAGAGAGAGAATTAAACTTTATTGAGGGACCAGGCGCGCGTGCTCTTCGCCCAGAGGTGGGTGACTTCCTCATTCCAGGTAGCCATGGCTTGCAGCTGACGCTCGAGCCCTGTCCACCAACCGGAGCTGGTCCTCAGGGTGAATTCATAATTTTATGGTGCTAGCTTCTAGCGACATAAGGCTTTAGCGGAGAGGTTGACCTCTCTGGACTCCAAGATAGCGCCATAAAAGGTGTAACGAAAGTCTGATAAATAAAGGAAAACCCTCATAAAAAGATAGTAATGGTTCTAGTTCATGGTTGTATAGGATACACTGGTTAATGAAGATTACGTTGAGTGACGAGAAAGTTGAGTTAGCCCCGTGTTTAGTTAATTAAAACTCAATTAGTGACGTTTGGTGGTTAGTACCGAAGTGTTGGACTCGGAAGGAGTAGGTATGTGCCATCACGATGGCCCATACCCACAGTCTTCTTTCACTCATCAGTTGACCTATAGAAGAGGGCGACGGTGAGGATGTTGTGTGTACACGCAATCTATGCAAGTTACGACCAAAAGTTAACCTAAAGTCTACCAAGTCAACCAAAAGTTCACCAAACAATAGGGGTTATAGCGGCATTAAAAACAGTTAAATAATTATTTAGGAAGCTTTCAAAAAAGCGCTGGACGAAACAAAAGAAAGATCTAGTGGGGAACAGGCAACACGCGAACTGAAAGGTCACATAGTGGCGCAAGAGAATTCGTACATATGCTCAGCAATACAGTGCCACTGGCCGCCGAATTTTTTCCCCTGCTGCGCGATTTTTCAAGCGCTATTCCGGCCTATGTGTTGCATCTCTCCTACACAAATCCTACCCCACTATCTAGCCTACCTACAATTGCCCACATTGTAAACACAAAGGTCACCTACTGCACACCATTTGGTTTTTTACAGGCTCTACGATCTCTCACTAAAAAGAATTACGGACACTAACAGGAACATAGCCCACCCTGCTCAACCCGCAGTCTGACTGCCAAGAGCGGCTGGAGGACTGGGCAATCGGAGCTACGGCAAAGCCAGCGGTAGCCCCGCACTGGAGGACCCGCCCGAGTTCTTAGTTTTGTAATAAATAAAGTGTTCTCTCTCTCTCTCCCTCTGCTCGTTTCCCCTCGCCTATGTGAGTGTCCACGCGCCTGTCTTCACTACTTAGAACAACTGACTCTATACTTATACCATCTGGTTCAATCACCTGTCGTTCGCAGAGCTATTATTGCAATTCGGTGGGGCCAAGCTGTTTCGACCATTGGCCCGGAAAGGTGGCTCTACACCAATCTCCAGAAACGTTCCGTCTTCGGCGATTTGTAATCGTAAGAAGTCCTTTATCATTAATCCTTACTTGTGCGGTATTCGTTAGGTGAATGTCCAAAGTAATGAACGACGCTTCCGGCGCTCGCACTCCAAGAAACAAGAACGCACGTGCTTCTCTTTCCGGTGAGTCCTGACTTGACACGTACATGAATCTCGTTAAAGGGGTCATGAAGCACCCCTTGGGCTTGTTGAAAAAAAAAAAACATCCTGCGGAAAGCTGACACGGCTATGAACTGCTCTGCCAAATATTACAGTCGTGCGCGCCGCGTAATGGCCACAAGCGGAGCGCGAAGTTGCCGTTTCCCCAGGCACCCTCTTTTCAAACAGAGGCCGGTTCTCACTCTCGTCGGTGGGCGGGGCGTCCGTCCGTTTACGTCGCGGATCTGTCCCTTTACGTCGCAAGAGACATAGCATGCTTATTGGCCGATAGCCGACGTAAATCGAGAGCGGCGTTCGGATCAGATGCGCTTCTTGCCGCGGGGTGCCGCCACTTGCCGGCGCCGCACTCCTCAGTACACGGTAGCCGCACTCGCGCAAGCGAACCACAGCGGGAGAGCGATCGCGTTTCATGACGCGCGCTGACGTAACTTCTTTCCCCCATGCCATCCCTCCCTGTCTAGCTTCCAGTGCGCTCGTCGGCACGAGAAAAGAGAGAAAGCGCTGGAAGCGTGCGCCAAACCCCCGTAATTCCGCTGATTCTTGACGGATTCGAGAAATTTTTGTGGCAATCGATTCGGGAGGCAGTACACTCCGATACTGAGATCATTAGATCATTACTTGGAAAAGTGGTTCATGACCCCTTTAAAGAGACGCGTTAACTCTCTTGTGCGTCACACGACTCTCCGAAGAAAGTATAGTGATCTCCAAAGAGAGTACACGAGTCTCTTTAAAGAGTCATGTACGTGGAGTCATATACCTGGAGTCAAAAAAGAGTCAAATGACTCTTTTTCTTTCTGTCTTTAGAGTGCGTCATGACGCTGCCTGTGACTTGAGCGAGTGAGCGTATACATCGAGTTTACTGTTAGTTAATGGTACAGCGGGTTTGTAAAAAATGCCCCCTAGACATTACGCAGCTTACAGCGAAGTTGTTTAGGGAGAAGATGACGGGAGAAACCGCTACTGAAAGTAGCAATATATTTGCGTTCAGTGCGCCGCAGAAATAGTTGAACGCCACTACTTCTATTTTATTTCTTTAATGATGAAACTAAGAACTACGATGCCGCTTACTTGTTTTACCTTTTTTTTACTTAGAGTTGCTCGGACATTTAGTCACAAGATAAGGGAGGGGATGTTGAATTTGTGGCGACATACTTAGATCGGCTGGAGGCACGTACACAACAAGTATAAGGACGTACGTACTTGACGACAATACAGAAGCTGACCTGGCCGTTTCGCCTGGTCTCCTTAATTACGGAGTAAACTTGGAACACTACCGTTATCGTCCATTCACGTCGCTTCTGCTACGAGGAGGAGAAGGAACAGCCGCGACACCGCAGGTCGTAAAGCACACATATCTCCACTGCAAGTGAGCGTATCTGCGCGACCTGTGGACGAAACGTCAGCGTTAGACGACCGTAAATAAAGCGGTAAACGTTTCTCCGCTGTCTCTAGGACGTCCTCAGTGATACTCGTCTCCGACGGCTTGCGACAAACGTGCGTAGGACCGATCTTTTAATGGAGCTGCCCGCTAACTTCACGATACTAGAAAAAGAGTCTTTTTTAAATGGTTTGCCCTTGTAGTAGTAGTAGTAGTAGTAGTAGTAGTAGTAGTAGTAGTAGTAGTAGTAGTAGTAGTAGTAGTAGTAGTAGTAGTAGTGGTTTTGGTAGTAGCAGTTGTGTAGTAGCAGCAGCACTAACAGCACTAGCTTTAGTACTGTAGTAGTAGTAGTAGCGATGGTGGTAGTAGTAGTAGCAGCAGTAAACATTGCTTGCGAGCCCCTTCATATTACGTCCTATAGCACCTTGTGTCTTCGAAATCACTGATGCGCTTCAACTGGGTCATAAGGAACGACACTTCAGCTTCAAATCTGAATGATCAAATCTGAAGCCTTTGATACTGAAGTCGTGCAATCCACAGTGTAAAAGCATATTGTGGCAGCCTCGAAGACACTGGGTAGCGTGCTGTTCTTTAGCGTGCAAGAATCTAATCTGAAAGTCGGCTATGGCTCACCTAACAGTGTTTACTCTTTTCTCGACGCCCAGCTAGAAAGCATGAAACCCTTGCTCGCCTACTGGAACATTCGCTCGCTGGGACAGCCCTTGCGGAACCTGCTCATCTACAAGGGCGTGGAGTTCGAAGACAAGCGCTACCCGCACGGGCCGCCGCCGGAGTACAGCCGCGAAGCGTGGCTGCGGGAGAAGTTCACCCTGGGCTTTCCCTTCCCAAACATCCCGTACTACGTGGACGACGACGTCAAGATCACCCAGAGCGTCGCCATTCTTCGCTACCTGGGCAGGAAGCACGACCTGGCCGGCAGGTGAGCCACCGATCTCTCAACGTATGACGAGAGCGGACATCAGGGCCCCGCTATCATAAAAGTGTTTTTACGCTGCAGACTCGTAAGAGCCGATTCTTTTTAATCCCGTGGACGGGCCTTTTGTACACGAAGATGGCCTGACGATGACAAAAAACAAAGAAAAAGAAGCAGCTTACGCCGTCTGCGCCGCCGCCGCTGGGAGGCGGCCCTCAAAAGCTCGGAGCTGAATTCGACCAGCTTTGGGCCGTCCGGCCGGCCGAGGATGCCGTCCGAGTCCAGGGACTCCGAGCCGCCACCTGAAGCCACCAAAACTAAACTGCTCTCCCATTTTTCACAATGAAGTCTATTTCTTCTTATTATTACGAACAAGAAAGCTTTGTGAAGTCGACCTGAGAGAGAAAACATATTATTAAAAATTAAACGTTAAGCATGTGGGAGGGACCTCTATCTAGTCCAGAGTCTTTAGTATGATCTCGGCGACTACAACGGTCTTGACAGCATAATATGAGTTAGGGTAAAGGCTGAATGCTTATTTCGGGAACCCGGTAAATGCAAAGAGGAGAGGACTAAACTATACTACTCGCTATGCAAGCCTGATACGCCAAGCTCCACAGTGGGCTGCCTGTCTCTCCGGCCTAATCCCGCGGCCTGACCAATGGCGTGTCAAGTTCGCAAGTGTTGAGCGAACGCCTCAACGCTCAATTGTCACCGCTAAGGTGATACCCATCGGCCTTGCATGAAAACGAAGTCAAATACAAGAGTGTTTATTAGGCAAACAAGAGAACCAGCATTAATGCTTTCTTTATCGAATTTCGAGTTGCAGCAGCTTGACAGTACACATGAGTGTGGCAATAGAGATGAAGTATTTCTCTCTTTTTTGTGTTTAGGGCATTTCTGTAAGAAAACAATGTTATGAAAACGTGCTAGGATTAGACATTGGTTCTTTTAGAACGTAATGCACAATACCGTCCACTGTTAAACGGTGCACTCTAATGCACGGCTCTCACCTTACTGATGCTGCAGGTCAAACTCTCGGGTGATTAATAATATGCTATGTCATGACTCAGAGCGCGTATACTGTGTAAAATGGTGCCACCATCGCCAATCGCAAATCATATGCTGCAAAACTGGGAGTTTGTACATTTGCCTGGACAATGTACAGTCACATATACTTTTAGACGATGGACAACGCTACATTTTTTTGTTATCCACAAAGAGCCGGCAGATATCGAGCTGAAGTAGCGAAAACTTATAACGTATCATAGAGTCACGGAAACTCCAATGCGACGTCGCAACTCGTTTCTGGCTTTCCTGCAGTTTGCAATCCTGTGATAGTACTTGCCAACCAGCTTCACTTAGTATTCCCTTTTTGCGTTCATTTAAAAGTTCACTGGGCCTACACTGCGCCATATGATGTCTAGTGGCACTAGTGCTGCCAAAAATAACCTGAGATAGAACCTAGAGACCTGTCAGCCCGTGCCACCGTAAGACCTGATAAGAAGCTTTGTCCGATAACAAAGTGCATGTGTGCTCTGGCTGCCGATGTATTTTCGTTCCAAGCGATAAAGTCTAGACAGTACAAGTAGGACACGATGACTGATAGAAAAGCGTGCTAGTGACAGTTCGTTGAATGATAGAAAAGAAAGAAGCGGGTGTCTTGAAACCAAGAAGTAGCAAGATGCAAAAAGTGCACATGAAACAAAAACACGAGTAGCAAATGCAAAACACGAGGGAAAGAACCAACGATACAAGAGTGTTACGATAAACGAGGTTTAGTAAAACATCGCAGAAGGAACCCTTTTTTTTAAAAAAAAAAAAAAAAACTCCTGACATCAGCTTACCAGACAAGCGAAGGCAAACATGAAACGAAAAGGTATTCGAATAGTGAAATTAAAATGTTGGCTATTTCCTTCGCGTGAAAACTTGAACCATGAACCATCGATTTCGTATCAGTTTTATTTTTGAAAACACATATTCTGAATGTTCGGGAAACCGGAAGCAAGTGATCGGCCGGAAGTGCTCGGATGAGGAGCAGGAGTGTCACTCATTGATCGTGCCACTAAAAGTAAAAGATGACATGACTGATGAAAGATGACTCCTAATTGTTTGTGTCCACTGCGCAGAGATGACCAGGAGACCACGGAGCTGGACGTACTCGAGCAGCAGGCCCGGGACATGTTTCTGGCTATACCGTACCAAGCGACCAACGTGCCGGGCTGCAAGGGAGGCCTAGAGTGGTACGCCGAAAACATGGGCTACGTACTCGAACCTTGGGAGAAGCACCTGAGTGACAATAAGTGGGCTCTCGGGGACAGGCTGACCTACGTCGACTTCATGCTGTACGAAGGGTTCGACTGGCACCGGGAATTCAAGCCGGATGCCATGGAGCCATACCCGAACATAGCGGAATACCTGAAGAGATTCGAGGAACTGCCCAACATCAAAGAGTTCTTCGCATCCGACAAGTACAACAGGTGGCCCATCCTGGGGCCCATGCGGCCGTGGGGAAACAGGAAGTGAAAAGAACTGAAAAGACGAACGAAACTCAAAAGGAGAGCGAGAAATAAAAGTTAATTTGTGACTAGGCGCACGTTTGCTTCGCCCTCAGGTGCATGGCCTCCTCATTCTAGGTAGTCATGGCCATAGGCATGCGCAGGGTTCCCCTTCAAGGGGGGGGGGGGGGGGGGCGAAGGTTCGTCGCAGCGCCCCCCCCCCTCCCACCCTGTATACGAAGTGTCTCTCGACGGGGATGATACCAGAATCTTGAAAGAATGCCAACATCATCTTGATCCATAAGAAAGGGGACGTCAAGGACCTGAAAAATTACAGGCCCATCAGCTTACTGTCCGTTGTCTACAAGCTATTTACAAAAGTAATTGCTAACAGAATTAATACGACATTATAGTTCAATCAACCAAGGGACCAGGCAGGATTTCGTACAGGCTTCTCAACGATAGACCATATTCATACTATCAATCAGGTGATAGAGAAATGCGCGGAGTACAACCAACCCCTATACATAACCTTCATAGATTACGAGAAGGCATTTGATTCGGTGGAGACATCAGCAGTCATGCAGGCACTGCGGAATCAGGGCATCAACGAAGCCTATATAAAAATAATGAAAGAAATCTACAACAGATCCAAAGCCGCTATAGTCCTCCATAAAGAAAGCGACAGAATCCCAATAAAGAAGGGCGTACGGCAGGGAGACACGATCTCTCCAATGCTATTCACCGCGTGTGTGCAGGAGGCTTTCAGGGCCCTAGATTGGGAAGAATTAGGGATAAGAGTTAACGGAGAGTATCTCAGTAACCTGCGATTCGCTGATGACATTGCATTGATGAGTAACGCGGGAGACGAATTACAGCTCATGATTACTGAACTGGGTACGAAAAGTAGAAGAGTAGGTCTGAAAATTAATATGCATAAAACTAAAGTAATGCGGAACAATCTTGTCAGAGAACAGCGCTTTGCGATAGGTGGCGAGACACTGGAAGTTGTAAAGGAGTACGTCTACTTAGGACAGGTAGTAACCGCGGAGCCGAACCATGAGAGTGAAATAACTAGAAGAATAAGGATGGGATGGGGCTCATTCGGCAAGCATTATCAAATCATGAATGGTAGTCTACCACTATCTCTCAAGAGGAAGGTTTATAACAGCTGCATCTTACCAGTACTTACGTACAGAGCAGAAACCTGGAGACTTACAAAGAGGGTTCAACTTAAATTGAGGACGACGCAGCGAGCGATGGAAAGGAAAATGATAGGTGTAACCTTAAGAGACAGGAAGAGAGCAGAGTGGGTCAGGGAACAAACGGGGGTTAAGGATATCATAGTTGAAATCAAGAAGAAGAAATGGATATGGGCCGGGCACGTAGCACGTCGGCAGGATAACCGGTGGTCATTAAGTGTAACTGACTGGATTCCAAGAGATGGCAAACGCGTGAGGGGGAGACAGAAAATTAGGTGGGTAGATGAGATTAAGAAGCTTGTAAGTATAACGTGGCAGCAGAAAGCACAGGACCAGGTTGATTGGCGGAACATGGGAGAGGCCTTTGCCCTGCAGTGGGCGTAGACAGGCTGATGATGATGATGATGGCGCTGCCATTGCGCCCCCCTTCAAGTCGCAGCGACCCCCTCTTCCTATTATATCAATGTGTGGGGCTGACTTTGCGCCCCCCTCTTAGATGAATAGGGGGGCGCCCCCCCC
The DNA here is from genome assembly GCF_013339695.2 of Rhipicephalus sanguineus. Classification (NCBI taxonomy): domain Eukaryota; kingdom Metazoa; phylum Arthropoda; class Arachnida; order Ixodida; family Ixodidae; genus Rhipicephalus; species Rhipicephalus sanguineus. Next base: position 62,497,033 of record NC_051179.1, read on the forward strand.
CCCTCCCCCCGTGCGCACGCCTATGGTCATGGCTCACTGTAGTCGACGCTTGGACTCTGTCTACCGGCCAAAGCTGGTCTTAGGTGCTCTGTGAAAACATCAGTGCCTCGTAAATTCGTTTCGGATTTTCTTCTGAGCAGTTTCCTCCCTGTGATGCAGGTTCTTCTTATTGTTGGTAGTAGCTCTCTGTGGCTGAGCCTCCGAGAGTTTTAATAAGGACAAGGCCGTTTGTTTAACAGAAACCACACAAAACATTCAATAAACAAATAAAGCCAACAACTATGCATCTAGATAAATTTAAACATTTTACAAAAAAAGTCAATGCACACAATAAAACACTCCTAACGACAAGCAAAATGAAAGTTTAGAGGCTCAAACTAAGCCTTACAGTTCATCGCGGACGAGCGGCGGAGCGGCGGAATAACTGGTGGTCAGTCTCACCATGTCGTTTATGCCGGCTGACGTTTGAGAAACTGGAACGCTGTGGTTCCCGATTGTGGAGTGGACGCGGGCTGGCTGGCTGCGACGGGGAAAAGGTGGCTACTGGGCGACCCCTTGAGATGCGCGGAGGAGCAGGCCCAGGCACTGGGGTGCACAGCTCGGACCCGTAGCCCAACTGCTGCTGCTTGCCTGTCGGAACGGAAATCCGCAGGCCTTGAGGTAGTGTTCGAGTACCATGGTTAAGGTCTCCTCGCACAGGAACAAGGCGGCAGGAGGCTCCGGCCGGTTGAAGCCCTGGAGGCTCGGGTCCGCAACCCGACTACCCGTCTTCAGCGCCCGGTCCGGAGACAACCTTCTGCTCGCCACGTATCCTCGAACTCCCCTGGCTCTTCTTCGACCCAGGCTTTTCCTCGGTCTCGGGTCAACTTGTCCCGTCCTGATTGGGGATGCTGAAGTTTCGTGGTGCCCAACTATTGGCACTCTGAAATCTCCGTGGTGACTTCCTATTAGGCCACTTGTCCGTCGAACCTTTGCGCCGCGCGCTCTCGTGCTGGACGTTATTTCGACGTCGTCGTCGTCTTTCATGTGGCCACCATTTTCGCGCGCTATTCTTTCATGTTGCGCACTTTTGAAAGGCGCACACTTCGAACGCGCACCACACATCACACTCCCTAATGGTTCACAGGGTCCCTTCCGCATCCTGAAAGAGCTTGACGGTGAAAGGCATTACGTACGCACCGCTTTAACACCTGTAAAATTTGGACGTCATTTTGAATTACACGCAATTATTCTAATTGATCAATTACTTTTCAATTACTTCTTAATTACCTTCACATATGCTTCTTATTCCCTCTCAGTCACGTCTTACATCACTTTGTAGTGTTTTAGTGGACGCTCTAGGTGTTTGACTTTTTGCAGAAGGGTTGATAGGCGGGCTAGTTGGTATAGATTCATTATGGAAACTCGGCAGCGCGAACGAAAGTGTTCCGCTCCTTCTGTGTCCCGTTTGTTCGCGTTGCCAAGTTTTCATAATTTTGTATTTTTTCAACCATTCATGTTGACGCCGACGGTCACCTTTCGCGTTCGATGAGGCATCTAAGGCTTTCGCCTTGCTAGATGGAACGCTTTGGTTATTTTGGGGTCCCCATATCACGTGGTACAAGGTGTTTGCTGTCTCCTGACAGTGCTTGCAGTTCCTGCCGTGGGTCTCGACATAGAGGGCGTAGAGAACTGTCCCGTATGGACGTGTTCCTTCCAGAAGTCTTCTCCGCTCATCGTAAAGCAGTAACATGAATAGAAGAGTTGAAATTCTCCGTTAGTGCTACGATGATTCGTTTATCTGGCTGCAGTTCGACAAATATTTCATGGGAAATACGGGCTCTCTGTCATGAGAAGACTGCGCAAATGGAGAAGCCAGTGAAATACGCTTAAGTCTTGTGCCGAATCTGCTTTCGGGTGGGCCATTACTGAAATAGTACACGCACCGTGGGTTGATTTCAGTCGACTTGACTGTGGCACAAAAGAACGGGCACCGCGGGGTCGCACATTATGTTATATCCAAATTACAAAGAAATACAATTACGTCATAGATAATCGTGCCAGAGCAAGCTTGTTGGCTGCTAGATGATGGTATTCGTTCTGGTAGCCCGAAATTGAAACTCACCCGCATCTAAAGACAAAAACAAAGCATACTTAATAGAAATTACTGAGCCTCTTGTTCAGACTAGCGCGACCGGCATGAACGCAACGTAAAGGAACGAGTCATGGCGCTTTCAAGCGCGATAGCTATACACTTATTCGAACTGTGGTCACTTGAGACGGGAAAGCGCTTCGCAACAGGAGTGAGTCTGACCAATACCGGTCGGTCGAACTGCGGCAGAAACGACGGTGAGAGAAGGAGGCGGTGACACAACTCTAAACTGAAGCGAACAAAAACGGCGGTTATCAAAATTTAGCGGCGGTGTTACGGAACCTTAATATTCGGTATATATACTACAGTCACGAGCGAAAACTTATGGAACCACGGCCACAGGAACAATTTTTTTTTAATTTTTAAAGCACTGCTCCACAGCGTAAAACTACTTCATAACATTACATCGGTAGAACATAGGTTGTACCATTTGACTTCAAACAACATATTCAGCCTGGAAACAATGTCTGTGGCACCAGTTGGTCCCCAAACTTTTTCTCGCGACTGTGCGAAGTACTGACATCAGAAAATGTAGCGGTGGAGTGAGAGCTTCGATTCGCCACGTTGAATGTCAAATATAAGCTGTTTAAGACCCACCTGTTTTTGAGCGATAGCACTGGAGCGTCTCAGGCTTGTCTTTCAGGCCGGCAATCGTACCGTCGAAGACAAAGCACACGGGGCGAATCGGCTTATATGTCTATCCACCCGTACTATACCGCATACAAACAAGTGTCAGCTGACGGCTCCGGCCCAGAGTTCCCCCCAAAAAATGCTCTCTTATGCTAGAACCATTCATAAGAGAATCTCTCCGCTAATCTCAACATTGGCTGGACATATTACCGATGACGGCCCCGCCAAGAGCAATGTGTACTTACGAAGTATAAGTTTTGTGCAATTTCCGCTCCTTCCTCTAAGGAATAATCAAATAATATCAGCTACTATAAAATATGACGAAAATACGGGGGTAAAAAAAAACTTTATTTCTATAACATTTTATATCCTGGACTCTTTTCGCCTGCAGAAAAAGCATTCGAGCTGCAGCTAGAAATGCTTGTATGCAAACTAAGAGCATCCAGAATCGCTGTCACATCATTCTTACTAATTAGCCCAGGTGAGATTTGCAGGCTAGGTTTTGAGATAATGGAAGCGTGCTTTCCAGCACAAACATATTTTATTTATGCCTGCATATTTTCGCACTTAACCAACTCAGACTTGGAAGGTGAACCGGTCTCTCATTTTATGGCAGTCTGTGAAACGTTCTACTCTAGGGAGATGGTGCCTGAATGAATACATACGCGTGAATGATTTTTTTTTCTTAACATCCCCCTTGGAAGCACCACGCGCAATATGTTTGCTCAGAGGTTGCAAACGGCGGCATGCTGAGTGGTTATTTCTACACGGCTATATATGATGTCCAAATGAAGATTTATTTGTCCTGCAGCGTCTCATTTGAATACATCGGTTCAGATTCGATATATCGCGAAATCGCTGCAACGGAGGCTGATGAAACTGGAGGGAGAGAGGGATAAAGAGCAGTTATTTTCTCAAACGCGCAGACACACTTACAATTTACTCCATCGTGGTGCAGCTAAAAAGCCCGATCACATAATAAAAGGGTAAATTGGCCTTCGCCAATGCCGAAGGCGCCACTCTCGTCGCAAGAAGAGGCGAAAATACGGATGGGCACGCCGCCTTGTATTTCGCGCACCAAGTAGCTGTGCAGCCGTAGATTTTGACGGTGTTTACTATGACCTACATACTTTATTAGCGGTAAAGATGTATTAAAGGGGTCATGAAGCACCCCTTGGGCTGATTGAAAAAACACATCCTGCGGAAAGCTGACACGGCTATGAACTGCTCTGCCAAATATTACAGTCATGTGCTCCGCGTAATGGCCACAAGCGGAGCGCGAAGTTGCCGTTTCCCCAGGCACCCTCTTTTCAAACAGAGGCCGGTTCTCACTCTCGTCGGTGGGCGGGGCGTCTGTCCGCTGTACGTCGCAAGAGACATAGCATGCTTATTGGCCGATAGCCGACGTAAATCGAGAGCGGCGTTCGGATCAGATGCGCTTCTTGCCGCGGGGTGCCGCCACTTGCCGGCGCCGCACTCCTCAGTACACGGTAGCCGCACTCGCGCAAGCGAATCACAGCGGGAGAGCGATCGTTTTTCATGACGCGCGCTGGCGTAACTTCTTTCCCCCATGCCATCCCTCCCTGTCTAGCTTCCAGTGCGCTCGTCGGCACGAGAAAAGAGAGAAAGCGCTGGGAGCGTGCGCCAAACCCCCGTAACTCCGCTGATTCTTGACGGATTCGAGAAATTTTTGCGGCAATCGATTCGGGAGGCAGTACACTCCGATACTGATGCCATTAGATCATTACTTGGAAAAGTGGTTCATGACCCCTTTAAATTGATTTCTGGTCAGAGCCTAAACATGGCAAGATTCGGAAAAGTCTATCGAGCCAATCAGGCTAAAGTACCAAAAAAAAGTAGGCAACAGAAGTTTCTCTAGTCACACTGACCTTTAGTTGTCAAGTTTTGTGCGCGAAATTCAAAATTAAGACTTTGACTGTCACTTCTTCTGCCAATGAACCTCTCACTGGTAGAATTAACGACGGTAGAGTTCTCAAAAAAGGAAGTATTAAGCGAAGGCCTTAGAAGCCTCATCAAACGCGAATATTGACCGTCAGCGTCTCGCGGCGTCAGCGGGTAATACAACACGAGTAATGCAAAAAATCGTCATCATGAGATGACGTCACCATCGTCCTCATGGCGTTACTCTATGACGTTACACCACGTGCCGTCACGTGATGACGTCATCACATGACGTCGTCGTTTGACCAAAGGTGGGCTGATCACGGAGGCAGTACAAAACCGGGTGAGATGCAGAAAGCTTGCAGTGCATCCGATCTTGAAGGCAGTGAAAAACCACGTTAGGTGCAGAAAGCTGTCGGAAGGGGGCGCGAGAGGATTAATACATCGACTGAGAAAGAAAAGAAGACGGCTTTCGCCTTCTCGTCGTCTTAGGTGAATGCGTAAGGGACTTATCTGTAATCTTTTTTTCAACCTATGAGCCGATTTAGTGTGGCGACCGCAGTGTCCCTTCAAACTAAAGCACGCGACTTTGCACTTCACTTAAATCAAACGACCACTTGTATGCCTTCACTTTACACGGGAAAGTTACCAGTATTCTTCCGGGGTCCGGACAATGAGAGAGATAAGAACTAGGGCAACTTAACTGAGGGTCACCGTCGGAAAGTGATATCGCCGCGATAGTGGAGCGCTGACCTGCGTATGCGTGAGTTCTCCGAGATTGCGCGGCACGGACATTTTTAGGTCTGACTTGCTTTTGTATGTTCTTTTTTGATAGCGCCTCGCGACAACAACAGCGCAATATCCCAGAAAGCCTTGCGGCTGCAGGTCGAGCGAATATGCTGTCGCACTGAGCTTTCAGCTATATCCTGGCCTTTCACCGTAGCGGCGTTGTTCTTCGGGCCGACGGGCACAAATAGTGCCCGCAAAAAAGTACTTCCCAGCTCTGTACAGGTAAGTGAAACCGGTAACATATTCATAGCGTTCGGGTGTTAAGCCTCTCGCCAATACGATTCTCTCTTAGTTTGTATCCATAAGCGTTACCGAATTGCTTCTATGCCTAAAGACGAAGTGTTCTCTTAGGTAGCGTCAGTTTACCGCTGTCTTGTGTCAGCCAAACTCATACAGGCGGTGGTGGTGATGGTGGGGGTGATGATATTTCCACAGGCGAGGGTTAGCCTGGTAGACCTGGCCGGCAGTTGCTCCGCCTGAGCGACACTTTCCACGTAGTATGTCTCACCATGTGTCACTTAAACCGGTCTCTCGTAGAAAGCGTAAAAGAATAGCAGCCACTTCATTGCGAATAATCCGCACGCCTTCCGGAAACACAAGGTCTTCACAGCATCCGCGGGAAAACCCTCTTTTTCTTCTTATTGTCGATTAGCCTTTCTCTTTCGGAGCAAAAGCGCTTGCAGGACCAGATGTAGTGATGTATACCGCCAGTTTCCTTGCACTCAGTGCACAACGGAGAAGGGGCGTCCCTTACTATAAACAACCAGCCAGGAGTGTAGGCCGGTCGTGTTCTTACTCTATACAGCAGGGTTGACTCGGCGCGACTAAGCCACTTCATTACGAATCATCCGTACGCCTTCCAGAAACCCAATGTCTTCACAGCATCCGCGGGGAAACCCTCTTTTCTTCATATTGTCGATTAGCCTTTCTCTTTCGGAGCAAAAGCGCTTGCAGGACCAGATGTAGTGATGTGTACCGTCAGTTTTCTTAAACTCAGTGCCCAATGGAGAATGGGTGTCCCTTACTATGAAAACCAGGCAGGAGTGTAAGCCGGTCGTGTTCTTACTCTATACAGCAGGGTTGACTCGGCGCGACTAAGTCCGCTTGTGACACAGGGCTGATGGGGTGAATTCCATAAAAGATCGAAAATGGAATCGAATTGTCTCTCTTGGTAGATGCTGATTCACAGGAGCTCTGACTGTCGGTCGTCTTGAAAGTGCTTCGTTGGCCTGACTGCCATAACTATTAGCTTATTCGTCGCATCGTGTCATCACATGCCGTAGCCACAAGTATACACCGTCAGACAAATAGGTTTTCTAAGACAGCGCCTCTAACCACTGTTCTTTGTCATTTCCCTCGCCGAGAACGCGTGATCGCTGTTAGAGACGCTTTTCAAGACAAACACTAAAACTCGCAGTGTCCCTTGAGCAGTCGCCTAAGACGAGTCGATGGCGAACTCCATCTTCTACTTCTTTTAAGTGCGGAGCACTTTAGGGGCCCGGGCTGTCGTATATGTAGCTTTGCGTAACGCTGGCAAAACCACGTATAGCATAGCCATCTGTAGCATACTGAGCGCGCGCTCGAGCTAAGTCCTCTTCCTCTTGTTCTTCGAGCGCCTTGATGATGATGAAAAGTGCGGAGCACTTTAAGGGCCTGGGCTGTCGTATGCTGCCGTCGCTTGGCGTAACGCAGGCAAAAGCACGTATAAAAATAGAAAAAAAGAGGAAGCAAGCGAGAAATAGAAAGAGAGAGAAAGAAAGGGAAAAAATATCAAGCAAAGTAGAAATAAATCGAAATAAACACGGAAAAAAAGACAGAAAAAAGCGGAAAAAGAGAAAAACAAAGAAAGAGGTGAGGAAAGAAAGAGAAAACTGGAGAGAAACAAAGAAGGCTGCCCAGCTCCGCACTTCCTGCAGGCTTGGCGCTACTAGTGCGAAGCCGCCTCAATTTTTTCTTGCTTTCTGCAACAAAAGGAGTTTTGCACCAAGCTTTCTAAATCAATCAATCAATCAATCAATCAATCTGTTTATTATTCACAACAAAATCGAGTACAGTGCGTCATATTTATACACTTGGGACCCCAAAGCTCAACGTGAGTTGTGGAAGGGGTCCCTAGACAGATATTGTTATTTATATCCGCATGAAAAGATTTTCTACGTAGGTGTATACAAAATAAAACAAAACGTTATCCAATGCGTAATAGGAAACTAAACTATGCAAGAGGGAGCGTTGATCCTAACCTGGATTTGCACTGCCGCCGTAATCAGCCCACCTTTGACCAAGCGACGATGCACATGATGACGTTATTGTGTGACGCCACGTTATGTGGCATCATAGTGACGTCGTGATGACGTCACAGACTTTGTCGTTATGTGAAGCCGTATGGCGGCGCAATCACGTGATGATTTTTGCATCGCGCTTGTTGACGCCGACGCCGGTCAATTTTTCGCATTTGATGAGGCATTTAGGCTTTCGCCTTAATAATTGCTGGTTCTGTTTTCTATATCAGAGAAGGCAGTCGTTTCGCATGCTCGATCTGGCGGAAATTATAGCAATCACATGCAATGTTTCTGTAGCACTCGCAGCGTTTCACGCTTGCTGCATAATTGGGTTCACATTAGCGCATATGAACGCTCCCATTATTTCCCTGCGAAGCAGATAGAAGAATATTACATATTGCGAACTCATGTGCTTATGTGCGCGATTACGAGTGGCAAACTATAGTCGCAGTAAAGCTATTATACAAACATATGGAAAAATTAGAATTTTATACACTCACACTTCCTGCGAGCTTCTTTAGTTTAATTTCTTATTTATTCTTATCAAAGTAGCGTTAGAAATACTTTACCTTGTGAAAGCCAGCTGCTCCATTTTACAAGGTACTTGCTGAAGTTACAGTAAAAGCTAGTTTATTCGGATTTCACGGGACAGGAAAAACTGTCCCGAATTAATCGAATGCCGAATTATAGAAAGTATCAAGAAAACAATTAACAAATGCTTGCTTCATCAATGCACTTTCATTTTCTTGAGGAATACGTAAATCCAGTAATTATTTTGCATAAGAGCAGTGCAAAAGCCGCAATTTTCGTCATTTGCGACTTCGTTTCCAATGTGAACGCGGCTCAATACCCCGTGTCTTAAGCCGAAACGTGCTCTCAACCCATACCTTATTACGTACCAACAACGTGATTGTGGATGGCGACCACGTCTTTCTGAAAGCCCTCGGCTGTTTCGGCTGTCCGCGAACGCCCTTTTCGCTCCTTTGCGTCGCACATTTGCGGCGCTTCGTTCTTGGCGCGCCCCGAGAATCAGAGTCCTTCAATACTTTGCCGAGAATCGTCCGAATTAAACGAATTGCGGCCAAATATGACCGAATCAACGATAGTTTGATGCGATTGAACAATGGATATGCTGGTCGAGACCAGAGAACACGTCCGAATTATCCGAATTTCCGAACGAACGAATTTCGAATTAACGAGCTTTTACTGTACTTGTTACGGATCGTTGAAACCTGACTTATTATGTACTGCATTTTCCAGATTCTGCAACGATTTTAGGTTCTGTTTGAAATAAATTATTTTTCTAAACGCAAAGCGACCGCATACGTCGATATGAACCTGAACTGAATTAAATTCTTTCCCTCCAATTGTCCACAGCACACGCTTACAGGGATTGTAGTTTCGAGTTGCGCTAGTGGGTCCCTTTAGTTAACTCGGTGCATTTGTTCTGGCACCACTTTTGTTAACCTACGTTGACGAGCTCCTCATTAAGACTACATACAGTGTCGAAATGCTTCCTGGCAGCTGTTGTTGATCGAACCATCTCTTCGGATAATGACATATTGCAGTGAAATCTTGAAGAGATTACTCAATAAATAAACCACATGAAGTCAGCAAAAAATGAATCCAAGCAAAGCATATAGTGAGTGTTAATTTCAGTTATTTAATTAAAGTGTAATAATTATGAGGAAAAAGGAAATGATAGCACATGAAAAGACAGCTTCGGAACCAAACCCACAACCTTGTGTTATTGTGAGAAAGTTGTGAGTTGTACGTTCGATACATTGAAATGCTAAGGAGTAAACGGTGCCTTCTTTGTGCGCCAACATCCCCGCACGTCATATCGATAAAAAAAAGGAAAAAAAGAAACTTCGAATTATGCGCGCTACGGCTGCGGCTGCTACACCGTCCATCGTTTTCTTTTGTTGTTATATATGTTTGTGTAACCCTGGCAGTGTTAGCTCAGGCTAAGGTTATATACAGGTTATATACAGACATCTAATTAAATGCTTTTCCTGTCGGTAACATTTCCCCGTTATATCTTTCAAGCTAAACGCCATAATCATGGCCCCTGTTCTTGGCTACTGGGACACGCGAGGCCTGGCGCAGCCTATTCGAAACCTGCTCGTCTACAAGGGCGTCGATTTCACGGACAAGCGGTTCAAGTTCGGACCGCCGCCCGACTGCGGCCGCGGGGAATGGCTTAAGGAAAAGTACACGCTGGGACTGCGGTTTCCTAATCTGCCCTACTACATCGATGACGACGTCAGACTGACCCAAACTTTGGCCATACTGCGCTACCTTGGCCGAAAGCATGGCCTGACCGCAAAGTAAGGAGCCAATCGATTTCGCTTGCTTCTAGACTATAGGCGGATACAACTTAAGAAGTCCAGAGAGGCCCCGCCCTCATGACCGAAGCGCGGCAGGCGGTCAGCTCCGCGACTAAAGAAATAGTCCCGCGCATTCACTCGGCAATGTTCTCCAAGGCGGAGTCACCGGCGGTCCAGCTATTGACATCAGTGTATAGTGCGCGCATTGGTGCAGGCATGTATGCATCTGCCTTTGAGGAGAAAATGCCGCGGACTTCTAAAGTTGTATCCGACTATAGTAATGGAAAACCAGTTTTCCAAGTTTAGGTATATGAAAGAGAAAATAATTACTACACGTCGTGTTGTAGCAAGGTACTACAACGACAATCCCGGACCGCGCAGGACGAAATTTTAAACTGCTAAGCTTTGTTTCTCCAAAAATAAATCACAGAATAAGTCCGTGTGGATTTATTTTGTGTCTAAATACAAACTAGTGGGTGACCATTCTTTCCTGGTGGATAAATGGATGTATGGGTGCTATGAGCGTAGCCTTTGTAAAGGCCTAGTGACGTGCGAGCCACAAAGATTAATCTTTATATTGGCCAATACCTTGACTACGTTGACTTCCATGCTATTTGGTTTTTGTTCTTTCCCAATACATTTCCGCCACCGTATGTGTAACGTATGGAGATGGAAGAGAGCGAAGGTATGTTTTCTTTTACCCGTGACTCTATATGTACACCGTTTCAGTGTCTTGTTTTTCTCTCTCTGTCTCCTCTGTTTTTCTGCATGGGTCATCCTGACCACAGGAACGACAAGGAGATGGTCGAGCTGGACGTCCTGGAGCAGCAGGCCAGAGACCTGGTTCTCATCCTGAACTTCGCGGCGAGACCGCAGCCTCGCTACCGGGAGGGCCTCAGTTCGTACGCCGAGAACATCAAGGACATGCTCGATCCGTGGTCCAGGCACCTGGCCTCCCGCGAATGGGCCTTGGGAGACAGGCTGACGTACGTCGACTTCGTGCTCTACGAAGGCCTCGACTGGCATCGCGAGTTCAAACCGGAAGCACTGGCAAAGTATGCGCCGCTCGTCGACTACTTGAGGAGATTCGAAGAGCTACCAAACGTGAAGGAGTACTTCGCATCGGACAAGTACAAGAAGTGGCCCATCACCTGTCCGGCGAGGCCCTGGGGATACACAAATTGAAGCAGTACCCATGTTTGGCTTCGTTCGTTACATCTACAAACCCGGTGTACATCATACGCGAATTAAGGTTGCCGATTCTCTTATTTTGCACCCTATGAGTGGGCTCAAAGTTGATCTACTTGACTTCAATGTACTGAGTGTATTACTAGACACTGTTACGTTACACGGGATGTTGTTCGGTGAGCCTGGTTCCGTTAGAAATGGCAAAAGATTGTTTTTTTTTTTTTGGCTCTCTCGTGCAATTGCAGAATATATTAAACTTGCTAGTACATGTGCTTTCACCCAACGATTTGACTTTTCTTCTTTTTTATTACGATATCAATTATATGGACACTCTCGACGGGTTTTTGCCGCCGCCGTTGACGTTGGCGTTGTCGTCGCCGTCGCCGTCACTTTCCCTATAAAGTCCAAATCGATGGCATCACCACGCGCATCGCATGTTCTACCCGCGAGTAAAAGCTCGCGAGCGCTGACGACGAACGCGGCTGAAGCATAGCTGAAACGAACCGGCTATCGCTCTCGCCGCTTCCCGTTGAGGCGACAGACTGCAAAAAAACCGCTTCTATCCATGGAGCGGCGGTATTCATTTAAAGAACAGCTTTGTAGAGTTACGCGTGATCAGATGCAGAAGAGTTAGCTGCAAGCCTTTCTTCGCAGAGCACTACAATTTGTTGCTATCGCATTCATTGCTTCACCCTTAAGCGAAACTGATATCTTTTTACGAAAACACACAGTACGTCTGAATGTATGATCAATCGATCAATCTTTGGCGTATCCCTCGGCATTAAGTCGCAATTCATTGCTCAAGTTATGCTTAACAAGGCGCCTGGTATGTTGAATCGACACTGACTCAATGCTCATAAAAAAGTGCCATTGCACGGCTGGAAAAGTGCAGAACAATCTACGTTTACGTCAGGTTTTGAGATCCTTGGGCAAACAAGCTCCGTAGGGGTGGTTCAGACTACCTTCACTGAAGGAACCATGAACCGTCCCTCGGGCTTGGCGATAAAAAAAAAAATCCTGCGGATAACAGACACTGATATGAACATCTCGTCCAAATCTTGCAATCGTGCGCGTCAGGAGTGTTGGCAAGCGGAGCGTAAAATTGCCGTTTTCTCAGGCGCCCCTTTTCGTACAGAGGCCGGTGCTCACTTTCTTCGGAGCCGCATGGGCCTGCTGTTTGACGTCGAACAACAGATAACATACTATTGGCCAATAGCCGGCATAAATCATGAGTAGGTTTCCATCAGATGCGCTTATTGCCATGGGGTGCCGCCGCGTGCCGGTCCTGTGCTCCCCTGCTAACATTACACAGTGAACCACACTGGCGCACAGGAATCGCAACGGGAGAGAACCATCGCGTTTCATCACGCGCGCTCAAGGTCACGATGCGGCTGGTGTGACTTCTTTCCCTTGTTCCATCCCTCCCTGTGTAGCTTCCTGCGCACTCACCGTGACGGGAGAAGCATAGAGTTTCCTACAGTTACCTAGAGGGAACTCTGGCGTTGCGATCGTTTAGCCACCATGGGAATGATGGGTAGTATACGGATTTGCCTACTCTTCGCGCTTACGGCTTCGAACGCACTTGTGGCTTTGTTTATTGCTGTGTTTTGGCGTTGCTTTCGGATAGAAGAATAGAACGTTGTGACCCTTGTGACCAGATTGAATTGGTGAGCCTAAAAAGATTAAAATGGTGAAGTGGAGCTGCTGACTTTTGCTGAACTTCATTTTGCGACAAAGCGGATGCTGGCGACGCGGAGCGAAACGGAGCCGAAAGAACGAAGTTTAGACAAATCCGTGTAATGCCCATCATTCCCATGCTGGCTGAAGCGCCATGCGGTGCAGCTCCCATAGAGACTAGCGCCAGAGTTCCCTCTAGTAAGTATTGTAGGAAGCTCTATGAGGAGAAGGGAGAAAGCGCGTACAGCGCGCGACAAACCCCCGTAACTCAACTCGTCCTTGATTGGTGCGAGAAATTCTTGCGGCAACCGATTCGTGAGGCAACAAACCCCGATGCGTAGGTCATTCGACGACTACTTGGAAAAATTGTTCATGACCCCTTAAAGGTGCTAAGAAAACGAGTAGGCGGAATGAAATTACGACGTCATCGCGATGACAGTAAGATGACAGTGCGAAGAACGACGTGTGCAAAGACAAGACGTCGCACATGCACGACTCCACGACGGCACAAAAAAAAAAAATCACAGCATATCCACGTGGTGAATGATGATGAGTGGGGCGAAGCTCCGGAGAGAATCATCGGTAAACCGTGAATCTTCCGTGTAACGCCCCATCAATCATCATATAAAGAGTGAGAAACACTGTGTATATTACAAACGTCAAACTTTTATTTTTCTTAATTAGATTATGCTTGGCTTGCGTTGTCCCTTCATTATCACGGCTTTATGGCCCGTGAAAGGAAGGGATAGCGGTTCCTGTACGGGTTGCAATTAGAAATTTGAAAATACCAGGTCTATACACGTCCCTCGGATGCTCGTTGGTTTCATATGATCAAAGGACGTGCACGTGAGAGCATATTTGGCTGCCATATGTTGTATTAACCACTCATAGTTCTTTTCGGTAATATCGACATTCAGGCCACCAACTAACACAAATGGTCTATTCTTGTACTTGTCATAATTACACAATGCCGTGTCAATGAATGTCTTCATATTCCCACTCGACAAATTGGGTGCAAGGTACATGGTCATGATGATGCATCCATCAAAATCGATGGAAGCATATTCACCGTTGTGGCTCTGTGTCGTTGGTAGTTGTTTCAGATCTTGTGCCTTTTCTGTTTGTTTGACGTATACGGCCACACCACCTGCAGGACGCTCTGCATCATCGATGCACACGACTGGAACGTATCCTTTGATATACGGTCTTTTGGCGTTCCACGTCTCGGTAAGACAGAGAACGTCCACCGCAGTAAGTATGGGGTCCCGTTCCACACCGTATACGTGGTCATGCAAAGTTCCAACGAAAGCAGTTTGCTTTCAGCCATATTATCTACATTCCTTCTGGCTTCTTCTACCTCTTCTTCTAGCCTCTTAGTTTCCGCCTTCCACAACCAATTCCTTTGGTTCCTTTGGAACTATACTAAAACTAGCACCATCTAGCGATATTATATATATATATATATATATATATATATATATATATATAATATATATATATATATATATATATAGATATATATATATATATATATATATATATTATATATATATATATATATATATATATATGTGTGTGTGTGTGTGTGAAGAAGCTTTTCCAATGGGCCAAACGTACTTGGGAAGAGAAGAGACACAACTAAGCGGTTGTCTTAATTTTATTTGCCAACGGTTTCGACCGGAGGACCGGTCTTCGTCAGGGCTTATGAGCAAATACAGCGCTATACGAGCATCCAAATCGTCGTGGGCACTCTTAGTTGAAGGAAGGAAGAGAGGAAATAATAAAACAGTCAAGTTTGTCAGCGTGACGTATAGTGTGTCAAACAGTTCCTCTCGGCTCATTCGTAGAGCAAGCAAAGAAGAGAATGGGGAACGGGAAACAAGCGCCGTTTCGGCGGAGTAGAGCAGGTGCCGTAGAATGGGAGGAGGAAGGAAAAAAAAATTGAGATGGCAGAAGCGCAACAAAACGCAGAGCGCGGCTTCCGCGGCGCGCCGTCGAAGGTCGTGGGGAGCATTGTTGCTTTGCTTGCGTGGCAGCAATTACTTGCTGCGAGGGGTGCATCCGTGGCAGAGTAAGCCCGATCCCGCGCCTTTTGCGGTCACTTAAAGAGGGGAAAAAAAAAAGAAGGGGGGGGGGGGTCGGTGTTCTTTTGACGCTTACCCGTTGCGTGTGTGTGGGGGCACAGATTGTGCATGCGCACGAGGCCCCTTGTGAACTACACGTTAATCCTCGTGTCTGTGTCGAAGTGGCGGCGTGAGTACAAGAATCCTGCCCTGTTAGCGCGGCTCTCCGAGGCGCCTGTGGTTGAAAAATGTAGTGCGGGTCAGCCTATCCCATTTAAAAAATGAATTAATAAGTTAAGCAAACTGGTTAAAATATAGAAAGAAAGGAAGAAAATGAGAATAAAACGAATAAAACGTTGAAAAATATAATAATAAAAAGGCAAAGGTAAGATGTGGGAAAGGTATACATTGAATACTGAAAAGTCGGAAAAAAAATAAAACATACAAAAGCACATGTCAACAAAATTGCACAAAAGTACAGAATATGCAAAGGTTTCCGGTTGGTCCGCTCCCCCAGATACTTGTTCGATACCATTTTAGCATACATGACGAGTTACAACTGTCAGGATTCCTTTTCCCGTCTACTAACTTTTGCATGACCGACGAAACGAGAGGTTCCCCATGTTTTCATTTATGCCGTGTGTCACTGTTTCAAATTTGTGGATGAAATAGGACTCTCGTTGTTCCCGTTCACGAGTGCTGCGGAAGCCTGACTGCAGGAGGGTGACGCGTATTTTGTCGAATGAGTGTTCTGGCAAACTCAGATGTTTAGAGAAAGGGAGATCTGGCAGAGTACGCGCGTGAGCTCTGTGGTTATTCAGACGTAGTCTAAACGCCGTCCCAGTCTGGCCTATATACTGCTGGTCACAGACATCGCAATGTAGCATATATACAACATTCTGACTGTCACAATTTAGAGGTCCCTTAATTTTGAATGTGAAGTCAGAGGACGAAGCCTTGGCAACACAGGTTGTGGTCATATGTTTGCAGACCTGGCAGCGCTGTTTTCCACATGGCCTGCAACCCGATTCCCTGTTTTCAGACTCGGTCGTCTTAGCTCTTACTAGGATGTCCTTTATATTCCTTCCGCGGCGGTAGACCACTCGCGGCGGCTCCGTGAAAACTGAGGACAGGCGCGTACTCTGCTGTATAATGTTAAAATGTTTAGAGAGAATGTTGTTGAGGTGCGGTAGTGTGGACGAGTACGTGAGGACAAGGTTCGTTTGGTTTTTTGAGTGGCATTGTTTCGAGCCCGACAAAATTTCGTTTCTATCTAAACTCCTCGCCCGGCTTATAGCATCATCGATGATACTCTCTGGGTAGTCCTTTGCCACAAGGGCCGTTTTAAGATCCTCGGCATGACCTTCGAAATCTGACACGTCCGAACGAATTCGGCGGTATCGATGGGCTTGTGAGTATGGTATGGCTGTTTTGCAATGACGTGGATGGCTACCTCTTAAAGTGAAGGTATTGATGGCGATCCGTTGGTTTTTTGTATAGATTTGTATGGATGCGATTCTCATTAATTTTAACAGTGACATCAAGAAAGTTTATGGTTGATTTCGAGTAGCTGTGTGTAAAAGATATTGAAGGATGTGTTGAATTGAAATCATCTATGAACGAAAGGAGACTTTCCTCTCCGTGGTGCCAAATAATGAATACATCGTCTAAGAACCTTTTGTAGACGACAGGCTTCAATGTTCTGGTTGCAAGAAAAGGTTCTTCAATAGATGCCATAAAAATATTCGCGTAATTAGGAGCCATCTTTGTACCCATTGCTGTACCGTTTATCTGGAGAAAATGTTTATTATCAAATTCGAAGTTATTGTGGCTAAGTACCAACCTCAGAAGTGTCGACAGCGTGTCCTCATCTAAGCATAAGTGTGTACTAGCGTTCTTGAAAGCTTGCACCGTTGCAACAATGCCATCTGACTGTGGAATGTTTGTGTAAAGTGACACTACATCCATTGTCACAAGGATGCTATCCGCAGGAACCTCGAGTCCGGTGATTTCGCGGAGAAAGTGGTTCGTGTCCTTAATGTAAGAGGGGATAGTTGGAACTATGTCCTTAATGATAAAGTCTAGCGCGCTTGACATTCTTTCTGTCACCGTGCCGTTGCTTGAGACAATAGGACGGCCGGGGTGGTTGGCTTTGTGGATTTTGGGGAGCAGATAAAAACGGCCTGGGCCAGGTTGAATCGGTCGCATTGCTTTGAGCATATCGGCCGTGATCTTTCCGTTCTTATGGAGCGAGTTTAGTTCGCGGTTTATTTCTGATTGGAATAATTTAGTGGGGTCCTCATCAAGTTCCGCATAGAAGTTCTTGTCCTCAAGTTGCCGGTAACCTTCTCTCAGGTAGTCAGCTTTATCTAGTATTACTACTGCGCCACCCTTATCTGCAGGCTTAATTAACCAGATCCGCTCGACGGCCCAGGCACTCCAGTGACTTTCGCTCTTCCGAGGTGAGATTGTTTCGATACCGTTTTGCTTTTGAGCAAGCCGCTATGATGTCCTTTTGTACGGCCGAGATATACATATCTAGGTGTTTGTCCCGCTGCTCAGGCGGCGACCAGTTTTTCTGATGAACCGAGGAATGCTGTTCGGCTCGGTTTATGATCGTGAAAGTACTCCCGTAGGCGAAGGTTTCTGGCAAAATTATCCAAATCCTGATATAACTGAAATTCATTAAATTTGCCACTTGCCGGACAGAATGTAAGACCCTTTGAAAGGAGGCTTATTTCGGACGCAGATAACTGTCCAGAAGAAAAATTAATCACACTTGGAAGAGCTGTTTTTACGTTCTGGTTGTCCCTTATCGGTGTCGCCGGTATAGTTGCATGTGTAGTAGTGATTGTCTCAGTTACCCCATCCCGTTCTAGTTTGCGACGCTTGCGCTCTGTTGTCATTGCTGCTTTTTGATTTTCATATTCCACCAATTCATTAAGGTCCTCCTCGCTGAGATCGGCCTGACGCCTCATTGAAAGCTCAGCCTCTTAATTTCGAGAGATTTGCGTTCACTGTGCTGAATAATTATTTTCATGAGCTGCAGCGATGCATCTTGAAGTGTTTTCTCCCACTGCGCTTGTTCTTTCTCGATTTAATGTTGTCATTGCTGGATTAGTTTCAGAGACAAGCACTTCGGTACCGAATTAGAATTTAAATATGCAGTCAGCGTCGAATAGTGGAGATCGTACTTCACCGTTTTTCAATTAACTTCCTAATTTTCTGAATGGGCGGGAGCGCAGTTTGGGGGAACGGACCATACCTGAATTATTCGGCAGTCAGTTTACTTTCGGCTGCGCTGGTCGTCGGGCGGCTTTCAGAATAGCTCCGGAGGTTGTACGTCGTCGTCGGCGATGTTGGGGCAATGACGGGCCTCGGGACCGGTGGCCGGGAGTGCGCGATGAGGAAGAGTCCGCGGGTGCCATGTTTTCGCCAGGCACCGGAGAGCCGGCACCGGCCAGGGCACCGTTCCTGCCGGCTGTGAAACCAGCGGGTGCCCAGCGGCGGTCCTAGTGGTGAGGCAGGCCTCGGTTTGGGCGCGCCAGCAGTCCGCCACGCCTTCGAAGCTGGGGTGAAGGCCGTCAGCGGCAAAGGGACCCTCCAAGGCGGCATCTCGTGAAGGGCGGGGTCGAATAGAAGACACCGCGCCCGTTCCTTCCGATGGCACTAAATTATTCCAATCAGAAATAAACCGCGAACTAAACTCGCTCCATAAGAACGGAAAGATCACGGCCGATATGCTCAAAGCAATGCGACCGATTCAACCTGGCCCAGGCCGTTTTTATCTGCTCCCCAAAATCCACAAAGCCAACCACCCCGGCCGTCCTATTGTCTCAAGCAACGGCCACGGTGACAGAAAGAATGTCAAGGCGCGCTAGACTTTATCATAAGGACATAGTTCCAACTATCCCCTCTTACATTAAGGACACGAACCACTTTCTCCGCGAAATCACCGGACTCGAGGTTCCTGCGGATAGCATCCTTGTGACAATGGATGTAGCAGGCACGTAGGCAAGGGCGGGGGGGGCCCGGGGGGCCCGGCCCCCCCCCCCCCCCCCCCCGAAATTTTTCCGGCCTTCTACATTCGCGGGCAACTTTTGTTTTATTTTTGCCACGGAAAGACTTTCTTTCGAACAATTAGGCCTTGGGCCCCCCCCCGAAAAAAAGTCCTGGCTACGTGCCTGGGATGTAGTGTCACTTTACACAAACATTCCACAGTCAGATGGCATTGTTGCAACGGTGCAAGCTTTCAAGAACGCTAGTACACACTTAAGCCTGTTTCACATGCAGCGATTTTGCTCCAAGAGCGGAGCGGCTGCCGTCGCGGAAGCCCAAAAACAGGTTTTCTAGAGCGACCAGTGGACGCTCGCAACGCCAGCGACCGAGATCGCCGGAGTTGGAAAAATTCGCTAGCGGCAGCAGCGGCAGCGCGTCTGCCCAAGGTCAACCAATGATCAACCAATGGGAGAGCACTGACGTGCGGAGCACGTGACTGCAGGGGTGGAGTTGAGGAACGGGCGCGCGCGCGCCGGGGCGCTTTTACAATCCCGACCAACTCCAGCCGGCGACTGCAACGCCGCGGCGCGTACCGGCACGAACTATTATGAGCAGCGCAGGGCTAGGGGCTTTTTTGACGACCGCGCGTGGCCTAGGCACTAAAATGCGCGAACGTCCCTAGCCATTTTAGTCCCTAGCAGTGGCTGGAGCGGGGAGCGATTGTTAACGCCATG
The DNA here is from genome assembly GCF_013339695.2 of Rhipicephalus sanguineus. Lineage (NCBI taxonomy): Eukaryota > Metazoa > Arthropoda > Arachnida > Ixodida > Ixodidae > Rhipicephalus > Rhipicephalus sanguineus. Next base: position 62,516,755 of record NC_051179.1, read on the forward strand.
GTTGCGCTGTGTGTGTTGTGCGCCAGTTTGTATTTTTGTAATATTGGCGCGTCCTGCGAATGTGATGATACGTGAGTGTTGGCTGTTTCGTGCAAGTGGTAGTGTTGAATGCGCACTGACGACGGGTACTTGCTGCTGTGTGGTCGCTTTTAAGTGCGATCAGGACTGATTGCAGTATGGTTGCAATTTGAGTGGCGGTATTTGTTACGGATTACTTTGGACCGTGCAGCAGGGACAGGTGTCACACGAGCACTTTTGAATCGCTGGCGGCGTGAGGAGCGCTGCTGGCCGGCGTCCCCACCGGTCGCGTTGGTCACCGCCGGTCTTCGCGTGCCGCTGCGCCGGGACTACCAGCCCGCAACACAGCACTCGTGTTTCCCGACGTATTGCCAGATGGTGTCCATATCTCACGCAGCGCCTCTTCTATCGTCTTTAGACGACATTTGCAGCGAAGCACGCAGATACGCGGCCAATTTTTTTTTCTCAAAGGTTGCATTAGTAAAAGGACCGAGGCAGTTGCGCGGCCTTGGCACTTCTATCTTCTGCTCTGGAATATTGCAACTTTGCACAGCCACATTAATGCTTGCCTAAAGCCCTAAATTATTCCGGCGCAGTACTAGTACTTCGTTTACGGTGCTTCAAAGCAAGTTATTTACAAATAGATAATTTTAGTGAAATGTGCTGGCGTTCTATTTTACCGTGTGCTGGAGCCTTCCGTAGTGGTTATAACTCATCTAAGTGCAATATTTACAATATTTAGCACCGATGTACTACTTCGTTACACATACACCCAGACTAACCATATTTATCCATTTTTGTGTGTCTGGGCATTCTGTTGGTTTAACCACGGTGGAGGTTTGAATAAGGACGTGCCATTGCAGCATCTAGTGCAGGATGCAATACAAACACTGAGCAAGACTGTGGCAATCGTGTTATTTTAGTCTGCCTTTGTGTTGTGTCCTGTGCTAGATTCTGAAGCATTAATAGGTCATGCTCCCAAATGCAATGTTTGTGAACTGTTGCTGAAGACAGAATGACCCGCATTAGGATTGACCAGTCCAACATTTTTGCATTTCTTACTTGATAATGGGATACAATGCCAATGGTAACATTTACACATTTTTCTCCAGGGTCTTTAAGGGCTATTGGATGAGAGATTAGCTGCTTTTTAAGCACTCCTCTCGCAGACGCACAGGAAAGTGCATGTCAGGTGGCCATGTAATATAATACACAGGAACAGCTTTTGGGAATGCCATAGTGCACCATATTTCATCTAATGTCACTTCCTGTATCAAATATGTTTGTTTGCAACAGGCATTGTGGACTGACTGCATTTTCTTTATCAAGTAGCCATATTCTGAGATGTGTACTTCAGTATGCCAGCTATACTGCATTGAATTTGCTTTCAGACTTTGAGAAAATCATTTCCTAGGTGACTTAATTGTCATATTTCACTGACTCCCCCTTTTTCCCTAACCATTAAATAAGCTAAGCCACGACAGTTTTGTATTGTGGCACTGCCTGGTGCTGTATGCGGGCGTATTGTTGATGCACTTTTATATCGCAACTGCATGACTCATGCTCAAGTGACAGGGTAAATTTGTATGTAGTGGGTGAGGTGCGAAATTTCAATGAATGCTACGTTCTGGTGCGGTAATAATTCGCTCTGTGAGACTTGATAACTTTCCACAAGGCATGTGGCAAAATGGTCTGCAATGCACTTACTTTGTGGGCAACTGAACTCTTGTCCATTTATTGATATACTAGTTGTAGGAACACTGACTCTATGCATAGACATGTAACCATTGAAACACACAATGGTGTCCAAGTGTGCGTAAACATTCACTTCTCAATGCTAGTACTGAACACAGGCTTAAATAAATGGCACACAGTGCAGCAGCTCCTGGAAGTACATACAGGTATACACAGAAAGCATATTTATTTACCAAAGTAATTCATGAAGCAAGAGTGCATATAGGACTGCTATTATGTTTGTATAACTTTATCTGCCTCCAAGAGATCCCTGTGACAATGGACAACATTCTGTTAGAATCACTATACTAACACATGGTTCAAAATTTCAGGGACACTGCATTTAGATAAAAAAAAAAACAAATCTTATTTATCTATCGCTCATTCAACACAATTGTTTCTTTACAACACCTGTCATACAGAGTGGTGCTACATGGAAATTGTACATGCAATTACGTAGTGGGTGCCAATTGCATAGCAACTCTCTCAGATGAGTTGGTGCTCTGTACTCGGGCAGCAACTACCAACTTCACCTACCCCTGTACAGTAGGTGAAGTTTCATCTGTTTTTAGCTCACAAGTACTTGGGTTGCATTTTACCCATGAACTTCGATGACGTTCGGTTTTACGGTTTTTAGACCTTAAGATATTCTGCGAAGGACATGCTTGCTGGGGCTACTACCCGAGGGCTAAGAAGGGATTGCTTCCCTTTGATTCAGCACATTTTAAGACAAATTAGAGAGCTACAGCTTTGATGTGCCTGGAATCTGCTCTAAAAAATCGTGCCCACATCAAATGGTGCCCAATTTTGAGAACCACATATGCAGTCTTTCGGCTGCAGGGTTCCCCAACTCAGTCTTGACTGCTCTTCCTGAAACCCTCCGCTAAAAATTGAAACGTGGAACAGGATGCGCAACCACGAAGCATCACCGGAAGACCCTTAGGCCAGAGGTTGTACAATATGTTCATATAGTTTCCCACTATCTTAAGAAGATGGGAAGTAGGCACGGTGTCACCATTTGTTTTGTCTACTCCCAATAAGGTGGGAAAGCTGTGGCCATGCATTTGCAACACCAGTAAATGTGGATGCTGGAAGAACCACAAAACGCTGTTGGTCAAGTGTTCCACAGGAGTGCCGTATTGCATTCCCATGTCATGTGGGATGTTCTACGTTGGCGGAACTGGGCGCTTTGTCAATCACCATTTGGGGGAACACGCACAAAATTGCAAAAGGTAGATTACAAGTACGCACGTTTAGTTGCTCATGTCAGCAAAATGTGTGGCCCGGTTTAAAGGGTCGACGGTTTGCGATAGGAGTGAAGGCAGCACTGCACGTATCAGTTTAGAAGCCTATCATATTAAGGCATTTGATAAGTGCACTAGCCCCATCTCTTGCCCTCTTTAATGCTGAGTTTCATCTTCTGGATGCGGCTGTTACATCTTGGATCTCAAAGGAAAATAAAAATAATGTTTTTGTGTGTTAAACCTTGTTTTGTATCCCTCTTTTTTTTCCCATGCTTCACTCTGGCATATATAAGGTGTGTCATTCTGCCATCAAAGGGGCCCTGCGACACAAATTAAGCGTGTAGTTTTCATTGCTTCTTCTCGAACTATGGAATGCACTGATTTCGATCATTCTTTTTGCATTCACCTCAGTATTCAGCATTACACGCACTACAGCGCTGCAGTTCGCAGATGAAAAGGCGTTCCAGGGCTCCTTTAATCCAGTTGTTGGTCAGCACTAGTGTGTCCGTGTCGTCTCTAGTGCAGTGGTTCTCAGCTGTGGATGATCTGGGAACCCCTTGCAGTGAGAGACAAAGGGTCAGAGTAATAAATTAACACAACATGCAGCTGAAACAGGTGGCTTTTATTTCTCCCTGGCAAAGCATGGTCAGAGTAATGTGCCACGCCGATTCGATGTCAACAGCTTGTTAACAAGCTGTGCTGTCTGCAGCCACCTTCAACCTCTTTTTTAACAATGTTTGTTCTTCAAATATTGAAAGCTAGAGAAAGTGTGCTCGCGCACATATGCCGAAGACAACTGCAACAGAAGCTTTGAAGCCATCTCATAGAGAAGTGGAATTATAGGTTAGCTTTGCCGCAGTGCAGGAGTTTTACGCGGCGAAGCATACCACAAATGAAAAGGGGCCGCTGTCGCAGGGAATAGTCAGCCTCCAAAAAGTTTTTTTAAGTGCGAATGCACTTTATAAGCGACCCTGAATCCGCCGTCCCATAGCAACGGCGCGAGGAAAGGAGAGGAGCGTCTGTAGCAACGGCGCAGCGACGTCACACCTCACGTGACTGCGCGCGCTCCGCCTCCTCACCGCGGTTTGCGCGGGCGCGCGCCGGCTCCGCACCGCTCTTCTAGGTGGCATTGGGTGCAGTTAGGGGTGTGCGAATATTCGAAACTTTCGAATAACGAATCGAATAGCATACTATTCGATTCGGTACTCGAATCGAATAGTACATACTCGAAATACCGAATATTTTTCGAATAGTTTTCGAATAATTAGCGCCGACGGGAGGATCCCAAAACAATGAAATTTTGGAACAGTTAAAGGCCATTTTTCTTCTTTTAATCGCTAAATTACGAGTATGCATGCAGCCCAAGCTTTTAGGAAACTACCGACGCTATATTGAATACCAGATGAAGGCGTTTTTTTTTTTTTATTGAAAGCTCCACACTCACTCAGTTTTTACTATGCTGCAGCTGCATCGTATTAATCAGTTCCTGACTTCATCTTGTAATAACTGAAGGTGCACCTGCATTCAGCTTTATGAATAGCAATAGATGCAAGGGTTGTGTTTGCGTAAATTGTTCTTGCAGATACAGCTTTCAACACCGATATCTACATGCCTTCAGTGCCGAGGACCATGTTGCGATGGCAGGTTCATGTTTCATTACCGCCTTAGCTGTATGGATGGCGTTCGGTTCAAAATTGTTTAGATATTATGTCTCAGTTTTATTTAAAAGCAGGCGACAAAGTATCTGCCGTCACTGCTATATTTCAACCTGCAGTTACAAAATATTTCGAAGGCTGGGTCGCTGCTGCGTACGAGCTTACCTCAGTTTTCATAACTGTGGTATTTTGAGTCTGTTAAAAGTAAGCGTAATGCTCCTTGGTGAAAGTTTGTGAATATTTCTTTAAAAAAAAATGTTGTGTAGTTCTAGTACCGTTTTGAGAATGGTTGTCTTACTATTCGAAAACTATTCGAAGAGTATTCGATTAGTATTCGTATTCGATTCGGTGTCATCACTATTCGATTCGTATTCGATTCGGTTCCGAAATTCACTATTCGCACAGCCCTAGGTGCAGTGCTTCGCCGCTCCTTCTCTCGCCGTTCGCTCTCTCTCCTCCCTGCGCCCCACTCTCCCGTCCGCTGGCTGGGCGTCTCTCGAAATGTGTGCTCGAGACGCCGCTGTGAAACGCCAACGGCGACCACAAGGCTGAGATTATGGCCGTCAGGTACAATGACAACACAAACAGGTGCTGATGAATGTGTAATAAATGGTTAAGGTACAAATCCTCGTCTCGTCATTAATTTACGCCATTAAAATTACTGCGCCTTGTACTCTCGGCGCAAGAAATGCATTCGCATTTCCTCACGATTCCCTTCGGGGAGGTGGGGGCATTTTTTTTGATGAGTGTCGCGGACCCGTTGGGGTCCGTGGACACCCAGTTCAGAACCACTGCCCTAGTGGGTGTGTTCGCGCGGTTACTCGTCAACAATGAACCAACCTGCCCAAAAGGAAGTATTGACGATGTCTCGTTCTGTCTTGGCGATTTGAACATTGCGCGCGTTCTTGCTGTTAAATGGGAAAGAGAAAACGATGAAAACAAGAATCTACACGGTGATCAAGGTACATACCAGTTTGCTTTTAATGATGGGAGTTCAACAAAACAGCGCACAATGCATTCGCACTGGCTTTCCAGGCGAATTAACCGACCAAGCACAAATGATTGGAAGCAGCGACGCAATAACCCGTCTGCGGCTACAGCCTGTTGCCACACTACAGTCTGCTGAACGGCAAGGAAACGATTGCGGATCGTGTTTGCCGCAGAACACTCTAACATAATTTACTTACATAATTGGCATGTATGTACAGTACATTACTCGTCCGTAAACAACTGGAAGCTGCCGATGCAGTCGCTTGCCGTTTGCAGTCGTTTGCACGCTGCAAAAAGAAGCCTCAATACAGGGCATAACGACACCGACTGGTTATCTCATAGCAACGAAAGTTCACAAAACAAGAAGCATACCGGCTTTGTCATCGAAATGACCGCATGCTCGTGTGCATGGCAGATGGACGCGTAACAAATGGCGAACACCTCCTCACACGAAACAACATCGAATGATGACGGGCCCGACAGCGACCGAGCTCTTTTCCGACGTTCGTATGTTCCACGGAGAAAGGAATGTTGATATCCGAGGATTTCTCTTCCACACAACACGGGACAACATCTACCTATGATTACTATGATCTACCGCGTGCTTTCGGTTTTCGCCCTGACTTGTCTCGCCTTCAAACGGGCTTCAGATGGAAAAACAAAAACAGAAAAAAAAGCTGCCGTGACGTGTATAGTGACTTTAGGGACTGAAACGGCTAGGGACGTTCGTGCATTTTGGTGCCTAGGCCGCGTGCGGTCGTCAGAAAAAGCACCTAGCTTGCGCTCTTGTGATAGTTCACGCCGTGACCGCGCCGCGGCGCTGCAGTCGCCGGCTGGAGTTGGATGGATGGATGGATGCTATGAGCGTCCCCTTTAAAACGGGGCGGTGACATGTCTGCCACCAGGCTCGAAGGAAAAAAAAAAAAAAAAAAACTTCCTTGTTTCATGTTGGCCTAATACCTTATCTACATTGATTAAATCTATGTTATTATACCAAATCGGGATTGTAAAAGCGCCGCGCCGGGAGGAACTCGGTTTGCTAGCAGACGACATCCGCAGCAACGAGCTGGCAGTGTAGAAGTGCCGTTCTTTTCCGTTTGTTGTCCTCTACGGCGCTTCCGTTAAAGCAGACAAATCGTTTGCACGTGTCATTTTGTTCTTTTGCATTTTTATCGAATCGTGGCACCAACATAGGTCCGGTCAGGGGGACCCTACGGCACTCCGCACTTATAGCTCGCAGCACATGCTGCTGTTTTTTCTTGTTTACCACTCTGGCCCAGCATGTTCGAAAAGTTTGCTGTTTTCTTTTTTTGAATGGTCACGGACCCCGATGACGACAAGTGCCGCCGCCTCTTTACTGGAATGCCCATGGGCAAAAAGAGGGACGAGCTCCTTCACAAACACACAATATCGTCGACTGGGCCGCTTGCATCTGGTTGCCGGCCCATACGGCGCACCAACGCCTCGCGGCATTCGAGAGCAAAAGCCACCGAAAGCCCCGTGAAAGCTTAAAAACACAAAAGCCAATTCTTTCTTTTGCTTTTTCATGGCCAAGTGTATGTGCGTGCAACATGACTTGCGTGGTAAAAAAAGAAAGCTGGAACAGAAATAAACGTGACTACTGAAGTTGTTTAATTGCACTCTGATACACTGCACATTTTCATCATTCAAGGTCTAGGCGCGTGAAAATCGATCACCGAAGTAGAAGGCTGGTGAAACTTGCAACCTAAGCGCACCAAAACAAGCGAGCCCGGAGAAAGGAAACCCGCGGATAACGGGCGCTTCCCACAATCATCACTGCGCTTCGCAGAGGCGCGCGCCGCGCAAAAGCGGTGCATGTGAAACGAAGCCGCGTCCGAGCGTCCTGCTGCCGCTCGATCGCCGCGGGCCCCGCCGCTCGGTCGCTCGCATGTGAAACAGGCTTTATGCTTAGACGAGGACACGCTGTCGACACTTCTGAGGTTGGTACTTAGCCACAATAACTTCGAATTTGATAATAAACATTTTCTCCAGATAAACGGTACAGCAATGGGTACAAAGATGGCTCCTAATTACGCGAATATTTTTATGGCATCTATTGAAGAACCTTTTCTTGCAACCAGAACATTGAAGCCTGTCGTCTACAAAAGGTTCTTAGACGATGTATTCATTATTTGGCACCACGGAGAGGAAAGTCTCCTTTCGTTCATAGATGATTTCAATTCAACACATCCTTCAATATCTTTTACACACAGCTACTCGAAACCAACCATAAACTTTCTTGATGTCACTGTTAAAATTAATGAGAATCGCATCCATACAAATCTATACAAAAAACCAACGGATCGCCATCAATACCTTCACTTTAAGAGTAGCCATCCACGTCATTGCAAAACAGCCATACCATACTCACAAGCCCATCGATACCGCCGAATTCGTTCGGACGTGTCAGATTTCGAAGGTCATGCCGAGGATCTTAAAACGGCCCTTGCGGCAAAGGACTACCCAGAGAGTATCATCGATGATGCTATAAGCCGGGCGAGGAGTTTAGATAGAAACGAAATTTTTTCGGGCTCGAAACAATGCCACTCAAAAAACCAAACGAACCTTGTTCTCACGTACTCGTCCACACTACCGCACCTCAACAACATTCTCTCTAAACATTTTAACATTATACAGCAGAGTACGCGCCTGTCCTCAGTTTTCACGGAGCCGCCGCGAGTGGTCTACCGCCGCGGAAGGAATATAAAGGACATCCTAGTAAGAGCTAAGACGACCGAGTCTGAAAACAGGGAATCGGGTTGCAGGCCATGTGGAAAACAGCGCTGCCAGGTCTGCAAACATATGACCACAACCTGTGTTGCCAAGGCTTCGTCCTCTGTCTTCACATTCAACATTAAGGGACCTCTAAATTGTGACAGTCAGGATGTTGTATATATGCTACATTGCGATGTCTGTGGCCAGCAGTATATAGGCCAGACTGGGACGGCGTTTAGACTACGTCTGAATAACCACAGAGCTCACGCGCGTACTCTGCCAGATCTCCCTTTCTCTAAACATCTGAGTTCGCCAGAACACTCATTTGACAAAATACGCGTCACCCTCCTGCAGTCAGGCTTCCGCAGCACTCGTGAACGGGAACAACGAGAGTCCTATTTCATCCACAAATTTGAAACAGTGACACACGGCATAAATGAAAACATGGGGAACCTCTCGTTTCGTCGGTCATGCAAAAGTTAGTAGACGGGAAAAGGAATCCTGACAGTTGTAACTCGTCATGTATGCTAAAATGGTATCGAACAAGTATCTGGGGGAGCGGACCAACCGGAAACCTTTGCATATTCTGTACTTTTGTGCAATTTTGTTGACATGTGTTTTTGTATGTTTTATTTTTTTCCGACTTTTCAGTATTCAATGTATACCTTTCCCACATCTTACCTTTGCCTTTTTATTATTATATTTTTCAACGTTTTATTCGTTTTATTCTCATTTTCTTCCTTTCTTTCTATATTTTAACCAGTTTGCTTAACTTATTAATTCATTTTTTAAATGGGATAGGCTGACCCGCACTACATTTTTCAACCACAGGCGCCTCGGAGAGCCGCGCTAACAGGGCAGGATTCTTGTACTCACGCCGCCACTTCGACACAGACACGAGGATTAACGTGTAGTTCACAAGGGGCCTCGTGCGCATGCACAATCTGTGCCCCACACACACGCAGCGGGTAAGCGTCAAAAGAACACCGACCCCCCCCCCCCCCCTTCTTTCTTTTTTTTTTTTCCCTCTTTAAGTGACCGCAAAAGGCGCGGGATCGGGCTTACTCTGCCACGGATGCACCCCTCGCAGCAAGTAATTGCTGCCACGCAAGCAAAGCAACAATGCTCCCCACGACCTTCAACGGCGCGCCGCGGAAGCCGCGCTCTGCGTTTTGTTGCGCTTCTGCCATCTCAATTTTTTTTTCCTTCCTCCTCCCATTCTACGGCACCTGCTCTACTCCGCCGAAACGGCGCTTGCTTCCCGTTTCCCCATTCTCTTCTTTGCTTGCTCTAGCGAATGAGCCGAGAGGAACTGTTTGACACACTATACGTCACCGCTGACAACTTGACTGTTTTATTATTTCCTCTCTTTCCTTCCTTCAACTAAGAGTGCCCACGACGATTTTGGATGCTCGTATAGCGCTGTATTTGCTCATAAGCCCTGACGAAGACCGGTCCTCCGGTCGAAACCGTTGGCAAATAAAATTAAGACAACCGCTTAGTTGTGTCTCTTCTCTCTCTCTCTCTCTCTCTATATATATATATATATACATATATATATATATATATATATATGTGTGTGTGTGTGTGTGTGTGTGTGTGTGTGTGTGTGTGTGTGTGTGTGTGTGTGTGTGTGTGTGTGTGTGTGTGTGTGTGTGTGGAGAGAGCGCCACCAACGCCATCTAGTGAGCACTTCACGATCTATAGGTGGCTACTACAAACAAACAAACGGAGGATGGACAGACCGACGGCATAAGGAGCTTCGCCCCTAAAACGCGAAGAAAGTACCATTAAAATGCAAGGACTACCCTGTTAAACACGGTTTTCGCTCCGACAATGTCGCTCCGAGATCCTCCGGCATTGTTCTGCACTTTCCCTGGTCACAGAAGTAGTGTTGTGATGTTCGGAAGCCGGAAGTGCCGTTTCCAAGCACTGCCTTCCCTAATGCCGCACTAACATAACCACGGCGCGTTTGAAACGGCGAAAGCTACCGTTTGAAAATGTAAACTGCCTCAATTAGCGCTATTTATTATATACATACTAAGTACAGTTCCTTCTTCACAGCGAGACTGTAAATGGCTAGGCGATGCTAACGTTCGTCCGTCCTATGTACGCAAAAACTGCAAGCGCCTATAAGCCGCTGCAATTGGGAAAGCTCTACCACTCACCCCTGATCGACTAAAAATGAAGGGAACACAGGGGTGGCAAACACCAATTAGGATTTCTGGACAGACGTAACCAATAATTGAAAAGAGACTTAAACAAACGGTCGGCATTAATCCAGTGATATAGACACCGAGGCCGCACATTTGAACTTCGCAGTTTAGAGAGAGTCATTTACGTGGCAAATCAGGACTCACCGGAAAAGAGAAACACACGCGTTTTTGTTTCTTAAGAGTGCGAGCGCCGGAATCGTCGTTCATTGCTTTGGACATTCACCTAATGAAAACCGCGCAAGTAATGATTAATGACAAATGATTTCTTGTGATTACAAATCGTCGAAGAAAGAACGTTTCTGGAGATTGGTGTAGAGCCACCTTTCCGGGCCAACGGTCGAAACAGTTTGCCCCAACAGAGTTGAAAGAATAGTTCTGTGAACCACAGGTGGTTGAAACTGATGGTATAAATATAGAGTCAGTCGTTCTAAGTAGTGAAGACAGGCGTGTGGACACTGACATAGGCGAGGGGAAACGGACAGAAGGAGAGAGAGAGTACACTTTATTTACTACAAAACTAAGAACTCGAGCGGGTCCTCCAGTGCGGGGCCACCGCTGGCTTTGCCGTAGCTCTGATGGCCTGGTGCTCCAGTCACTCCTGGCGGTCAGGATCCGTGTTCAACAGGGTGGCCTCCCATTGTGCTATGCGATCCCTCACTCCTTTTAGTGAGGGATCGTACAATCTGTACAGAACCAAGTGGTGTGCAGTATATAGGTGGCCTTTGCGTTGACGTTGTGGGCAATTGTAGGTAGGTTAGATAGTGGGGTAGAATTTTTGCAGGATAGATGCAACACATAGGCCGGAATAGCGTTTGAAAAATCGCGCAGTAGGGGAAAAGAAATACGGTGGCCAGTGGCGCTGTATTACTGAGCACATGTACGAATTCTCTTGCGCCACTATGTGGCCTTTCAGTTCGAGTCTTGCCTGTTCCCCACTAGATATTTCTTTTATTTCGTCTAGCGCTTGTTTGAAAGATTTCTAAATAATTATTTAAGTGTCTTTAATGCCGCTACATCCCCTATTGTTTGGTTGACTTAGTAGACTTGAGGTTAACTTTTAGTCGTATAACTTGCATCGCTTCCGTGCACACACAACATCCACTAGGACTGCCTTGTTCCCCGTCACCCACTTCAATAGGTCAACTAATGAGTGAAAGAAGACTGTTCTGCAGTGGGTATGCGCCATCGTGATGGCACATACCTGCTCCTTCCTAGTCCAGCACTTGGGTACGAACCACCAAACGTCACTTTCCTATGTTCACTTACGGCGGAATTCTATGTGCCTTCAGGGTGTAAGTGGTCTTTTAAATGCGAAGCATTTCTTAGCGAACTTCTGCGACTTTGAGCGAATCTATCTATCTATCTAGCCGCCTATACGACTTTGTGCTCTCCTGGCCGTTTCGTTAATAGGGCGTACACCGTACACCAAAACTGATATGGCATAACATGACTTTATGACGAACATAAATCACAGGTCATAACATGAAAATCATGATATCCATGTCATGAACGACATGATTTACATGCCACTGTCTTGGTGCTCCTGCAGCCGTTTCGTTAATTTGATATATACCAAAATTGGTATGGCATGACAATAGTGTATGACTAACATAAGTTACAGGTCCTAACGTGCAAATCATGACACGCATGTCATGCACAGCGTGATTTACATTCCACGCTCATGGTGTGCTCGCGGCCCTGTCGCTAACTTGATATACAATAAAATTGGTATCTCGCTACGTGACTGCGTGACAAACATAAATAACAGGAGTTAATATGAAAATCATGACATGGATGTCATGTAAACCATGACTTACGTGCCACGCTCATGGTGCGTTGGCGGCCGTTTCGCTAGCTTCATCGACACCAAAATTGGTATTGCGCGACATGACTATGTGACGAACACAAATAACATAGATTGACATGAAAATCATGACACGCATGCCATGTAAAGCATGATTTACATGCCACGCTCATGGTGCGCTGGCGGCCGTTTCGCTAGCTTGATATACACCAAAATTGGTATGCGCGGCATGACTATGTGACGAACAGAAATAACAGGAGTTGACACGAAAATCATGACATGCATGTCATGTAGCGTATGATTTAGACGCCACGCTCATGGTGCACTCGCGGCCGTTTTGTTAACTGGCTGTATACCTAAATTGGTATGGGATGACAGGAGTGCGTTACGAAAATAAATAACAGGTCACGCATCGTATGCATGTAGCAGAATAAATATGTTTCATTAGCATGGCATATATCAGATTGTACACGCATGCATGTACGACAATCTCGCGACATATAGCGAACTAGATGTCACGACATCATTAGATGTGACTTCATTAGCCTGAATGACAAACAAGACAATGTATGCCGCTGTTTGCTGGCTGCTTCGCATTATCGACTCTCACATTGCGTGGGATCTGCCGGTTTTTTAAATTAGGTTTTAATTAACTAACCACGGGGCTAATTCAACTTTTTCAAGTTAATCTTCACTAACATATCTATTTTATGCAACCATGAGCTAGAGCCATTACTACCTTTTTATAAGGATTTTCTTTGTTTATCAAACTTTCGTTACATCTTTTTTTGTTGTCAGACGTTCTTAAACTGCGCGAAATGACTATGACACAAGCAAGAAAACGCATCTTTTATGGTGCGATTTCGGAGTCCAGAGAGGTCAACCTCTACGCTACAGCCTTATGTCGCTAGCAGCTAGCGCCGTCATGTTGTGAAGAAAGAGATTTTTTTTTCTCTCTCTAGAGGTGGAGTTTTGCTGACCGCACTATAAGTGTGTCCACAGTCCAGGACTGCCGCAGCGTTGGATGTCCGCGTCTCGAGCGTTCAAGCGGAAGCCCTTGTCATCCTGTTCCTGGCTGGACAGCGCAGCCTCCCGTTTCTTTGTCGTGGCGTTGTGCATGACGGGCACCATTCCAGTATGTCCACGTCACTCCGCGGGATTGTGACCGCAAAGGGAGTCGGTTTGAGTACGGCCACGGTAAGAAGCTGACTTGAGCGTTCGCACATTGGCCAGAGTCGGAGAAGGGTGTGCTCGCGGTACAGCAGAGCATGGGGGCCTTATGAAAATGGTGACGTCCTGGAAGTGTACTGTATGGTTCCCCGAGGCAGCATGAGGACACAACCTGTATGTCTCCCAGATGTCGCGATTTGGCCGCTTACTTTCTGTGTCCTCCAAGTGTCCATCCTGTATGTGTCCCATTTGTGACCGTCCTGTATGTATCCCATATGTAACCGTCCTTTATGTCTCCCAGATGTCGCGATTTGGCCGCTGACTTTCTGTCTCCTCAAAGTGTCCATCCTGTATGTGTCCTATAAGTAGCCACCTTTTACGCAGACCAGAAATTAGGCCATTGCATTGCCTGTATGATGCAGCATATTACGGCTGCTATAATTTGGATGTACACGCATACAAAACTCTGCAATATTACTCATTTATTATCATTTACACTGTACAGTTTAGAGCACTTCATAGACAATATTCAAACTGGCAACGTACATATGTCGGCGGTTGAAGAAAAATAAGATTAACAGATCAGCCTTAACCCCATAACGCCTCAACACATCATTAACATTTTGAAAGGTTTAACTTGTTCTGCATCTTTTTTGGTAATGAAGAGTACATTCATTTCTGAAAAACACAAAAACAAATGTTTTAAGAAACTCATCATGACAGCAATTTATGACCAAGAGGCACATCCTAAGGCATTATAAACACTATGGGCTTCTTAGACAAGCTTTGCACACCTAAGTGTATCAGAGTGACTTGTTGGGCTTCATGGGTTAATTACAAATGTATGCAACTTTCTAGAGTGGAAGAAGTGGAACAATCATAACTTCACAACAAACTCAGAATAAATACACAAATAAAAAATACTGCAATAAATGAGGAATGTGACTAACGTCAGTGCGCTACCCAGAGCTGCTCACAATAAATGCATGCTAAAATTAAATACTGCAATAAATTAGGAATGTGGCAAACACAACATCAGTGCACTACCAGAGATGCGTGGTTGGCACCAAAATGCCATACTTAGCATGCATAATTTAAAGCAAACTATAGCCCACACAGAAGTAGTACACTGTAAGTCACCCTTGACTGCTGAACCGAAGGCCACGCGATCAAATCCCGGCCGTGGTGGCCACATTTTCGATCGAGGAAGAAATGCTTGAGGCCCATCTACTTAGATTTAGGTGCACCTTATAGAACCCAGGTGGTCGAAATTTCAGGAGCCCTCCACTACGACGTCCCTCATAATCATATTGTGGTTAAATCCAAACACTTATTATTACTATACTTCACACAACTAAAGCAAGCAGACAAAACAGTGTAGTTTAAAAAATGTCGCCACCATTCATCTCCCAATGCCGAGACTTACATTTCAATATTTCAGAATGCCTTCTGTAAGTTATCATTAACAAAGTTAAATATGATTAGGCATCATAGGACATCACATGATTGCACTTAGGAAATGAATTTCCGAAAGACAATGGAATATGTATGATTAGAAAAGCATTATTGCAGTTCCCCCTGCAATAATGCCCTCGTGGCGCTGCAGTTACTTGTATAAATAAAATAAAAAAATTGACTCTGATGAAAAAAAAAATATTACAAAATGTACGGTGAATATTAAGGTGAAAATAAAATAGTGAATTGATGCACTACTGCCTTATCACAAAATTGAAAGTTCAATTTTAAAAATGATAACTGCACATAAGATAAGGATTAAAACATGACACACGAGTCGAGAGAGCCGCTCACTCAATAAATTTTGAAAAGACAAAATACAAAGCTAAGGAAGCAGCATTGACACATTCAGGATTGTGCTTTATGGTTGCATTAAAATTCAGCCCTGGGAAAAACATGAAAACCAACTTTGCAGGTAAGTTATGTGTCAATGGGGACACAAAGTAAGACATTACTGCTGTCAGCCGCCCAATTAACTAAGATTAAATGAAATTTTTAGTGACTACAGCAAGCGGGCATCTTTGTATTGAAAAGTTGGAGGCAATCGTGTTTCTACACAGTTCCACTTGGAAGAATTCTTCTAGCATGTCTGTGCTGCGAGATATCCCGCTGCAAAGTTTAATTGTGGTTTGCATGATGCAAGGCGCTGAGGATCAGCAAAATATTACTCCCTGGTGTGACGAGCAGTCACTGCTTGCTATCACCAGCTTGCAGGAAAAGGGTAACCGTTATCATGTTTGCCTATGCCTTCGACCCGCTGTAACATTAAACCTGGCACATCAGGGAGGAGCTATGTGCCAGTGCTCAAGGTCCTGCATGTGCAATGATGCAAGCCAGATTTAAACTTTGCAGCAGGATATCTGAGCCCACACCTGCTAGAAGAATTCTTTGAAGTGGAATCGTGTAGAAATGCAGCTGCCTCAAACTTTTTAATACATACATGCCCGCTTGCTGCAGTCACTAAAAAAGTTCATTATTAAATCTCAGTTAATTGCACGGCTGACAGCGATAATTATTGTCCCACTTTGTGTCCCCCTGGATAATAACTTATCTGCAAAGGTGGCTTTGACGTGACTTACAGTGCAGACTTTTTTATAAGAAAAACAAAAAGCTTAATTTTGAACACCCTCTACATGTGAGCTACTTGAATACAGCAAACAGGTGGTTGAAGTGCCCACTCCGGTGTTCTCAGTGCAGTTCCCCTTGTACAGGAAACAGAAGCCATGCGCAACTGCTGTACATCAGCAACGAACTTGTCCATGAGCCACCATTGATGACAGGCTTGTCCGGATTTCTTTCACACTCACTTTGTACAAGGAGCACGTATAGGCTGCAATGGAAACAACAAAATAACAATTTAGTGACACTAGTGTCTGTTAGCAAAGCTGAATTCCTCACACGTTCTTTTTTAATTGATCTGGAACATTGTTTTAGATAAGTTTGAACAAGCAGGACGTACAGAAACTAGAGAAGTTACAAGAAAAACTTGTTTGATGCATTCTTGGTGAACACAGTCGCATCCTTATGAAAGTATATGGAATTTCCACATCGCAGATGTGTAAAAAATATGCTTGAATATTGCTCCTGCATAATGTAGGGTGCGCTAGGGTGTGCTTTCTCTACAGTACATTTGTACCCTGAAGCCTAAAATACAGAAGGAGTAGTCACGAAATGTTTCACAAGAGCTTAACGTACAGTATGTTCCCATCATGCTGGAAATTGTGTTCATAGTTCTGTGTGGGTATAGATGCAGTGCACGGCCACCATATTCAGTGGCACCTGACTCCACTCAGTGAGATATACATAAAAGGAATGCTCCAAAATAAATGCAATAAAATGCGTGTTGTGGAAGAACTTTTTATGCTTTTGATGTCGAGGATCTAACCTTACCATCTTAGCTTGCTCACGTACTAACGCAAACGTTACAGCTCTTAGGAAAAGATGACCCCTGTTTGCTGTATGTGTCAACCACGTGTAATTGAAAGTTCTGTGCGTGAGTAATATCATTGGCTGCTATCGGTAAATCCTGTTCTTGCAGCTAGCCAAACCTATGTGTGAGTATGCATTCACACAGGCACATTTGTATTCCTGTAACTATATTATGGTACTTATACGATGTGTTCCTTAAAGGGAATGCAATGCAATATGCACCATATGAATATTTTATTTATTGCACAATAGCACTGCACATACATGACATTATGCACATTCATCATGTATCCATTGCAGGTAACATGTAAAATTAAATTATGTCTGCTTGCAAACACAGCTAACGTAGCTTTCTTCAGGCTGCTCACATTGGGATGATTATATAATGTCAGAAATTGGTTTCACTCTACTATTGTGTGCTGCTAAATTGCGGTCATTAGTTTCAATGATTCTGGTTGGCTAAAAAAGCAATACTCCTCACTAATGCATCACAGGCTGTCTAATGGCCATGTGGAGAAAAAGGTAGAAATGCTAAGACTTACAAGGCACCAATCTTGAACCACATGCCATCCCAATAAAGCATGTAGGCTTCTGCAACAATCTCTGGCAACCAGAATCCTGGAAGCTATTGACCACAATTTAGCAAATACACAATAAACATTCGATGAACGTTATTTCTGAAGTTGTATAATTGTTTCAATGCCAACAGCGTGAAAAAACACAGTCTAGATTTGTTGTGTTCTCAGATAAAATACATTGTCTAATTTCACATTTGAACAGCAACACATGCATGACTTATGCATGCATATCGTGAAGTATGTATAACATTATTGCGAGTTATGAGCAATAAATAAGATGTTCATATGTTGCACATACCACAGATCCTTTTTAACATCTGTAGCGCGTGCCTAGAGAATTTACTTTATCCGATAGACTGTTAAGCTTTTCATCTGCCAGAAAATGTCACTGGAGGTGGTGGTACAACCTGTTTATAATGTCCGTACCCGTACAAGTAAGTGTTTAGCGAAGTTTTAACGCCAAGGTGGGGCGAGGCGCATACAATTCTTAATAACCAGAACAAAATAACAAAAGCCAAACACGACAGAAACAAGCAGAATAAAAAAGTTGTGCTCGAACGCGTGGACTGATGCTCGAATTAGCGCTTGCACTGTTTAGGTGCGACAATTCTGCCCCAAATAGACATGAAGGATTCGCTGGAGTACAGTTCAAGTTTAACGTACGGCTTAAAACGCACGGGTGCCGGCCGCATCAGGCAACCTATGTTGCGGGTGAAAACATCGGCCGAATTTGACGAAACAGGCTGTATGAGCACCTAAGCGTAAGTTCAAGCTTCGCGAGCCGTACCTAAGACGAAGCAACATGCTATTTTGAGATCACGGACACGCATCAACCCCGAGTATCACGGCAGTGCCAGCGCGGATACGTGCCAGCGCGGATGCATACACATGCACACGTTTGACCACCCGCAAGAAGGAAAACACATCTCTCTGATAGTAGTCAAAACATTGCTATTATAACGATCCTGTAGCCATTGAAAAGAGTACGTGCAGCATATCGAACTGCCGTAGGAGAGTTCAGTGCGCTAAAAAAGTGAGCATGAATTACTAACAGGTCCAAGCATATGCGCATTAGGCACGATCGACGCTTACAGCTAACAAACGCAGTCTTCGCCCATCTATTAAGCCAAAATAGTAGTTTACCGCGAGCGGGGCCACCCTCCAACAACACTGCCGTCAGAGGAGGGCACCGCCACAACTCTGTTCAAATCCCCCGCCGAATCACAGCCGCGCATGCGCACTCTCCTTTACGCGTCAAACAAAAGAAAAAGCTCGCCCGCGCTTAAAATCACACAAACGTGCCTTGATCCTGGTGAAATGATAGACACAAACAAGCTCGCTACGTTAATAAAAGCTCGTTTATCGTATACTGGTTAAGAAAAACTTGGTTAACGGCGTTATTATCGCGCTCTCGGTGTTAACCAAGCGCTGACAGCAGCAACGTGGTACATACCTGGTGAGTGCTCCACGATATGAAGCAGCCGGTCTTCGCTTGAGTATAGCGCATCCTCGTAATACGCAGCACCGGCAGAACACACAGGACGAGCACAAGGCGCAAGCACACTTCAAACGAGGGGAAAATTCACTCAAACTCGGCCTGCTCGGCCCTTCGCGACGCGGCGAGGCGACGTGCAGCAACCGCAAAACAAGAAAAAGTGATACCACGTGGTATCAGCCCCGCAGACGTATACCGCATTTGCGCATCGCGCTTTCTAACTAAAAACCTGAATTTACGCTTTCAAATATTAAAAAAAAATTAGGCAAATATAATGCACATAAATAGTTGAGGCGTACAATGTCTTGACTGAAAAAAAGTCGAAATCTAAGCGCGCGAAATTTGAAAAAAATTTGAACACATGAACAACGATGTACATAATCGCCACAAAACGTTCGTGTGTCGTGAATTAATGTTATACAACTAGTGCAGATGTCTACACGCGAGATTGTTATGCAATGATTGCGCTTATGTCAAACTAAAAAAAGTATCAAATACAACTTTTATCTAGTGCGACGACAAAAAGAAAAATATATATATATATATATATATATTAGTTTTTTCCACAGCCAGGACTTTTTGGGGGGGGCCTAGGCCGCCCCCCCCCCGAAATTTTGATGGAGGGGGTGTTTATTATATATACCCCCGAAATCATCAAAACCATCAAAATTTTGGGGGGGGGGGCTAGCTCCCCCCCCCAAAATAAGATATATATATATATTTATGTGTGTGTGTGTGTTATAATGCAAAAATTTTGGGGGTGGGCTTCGGCAACCCCAAACCCCCCTCTGGCTACGGCACTGACAAAAAATGTTTTTGTACTACCACATGTTACCCACTTATGAGCTCGGGTGCTCCTGCAGGTAACATATAGTTCGCTGCCAGGTAACATCCTGCCGTAAACATAAAGGACACATCCTACAGGAGACATGAAGGAATCCTTCCATAGGCCGAGGAAGGGTTTCGTAAACATAAAGTAGCGTCCTGCAGGTCACAAAAGGGAAGAGGAACCATAAAGGTCATGTAGGACGTCAATGGGAAACAGAAAGGACATTTCCCGGACATCACCATTTTCATACGGGAAAACCAGCAAAACTTTTCTCAGTGTCACCGCCTGCAATTTATGTTGCAAACGGTCGTCATCACCAGGCCGTCGACGTCATCATGCCATCGTCGTGAGGTTGTCCACTCATAATCTGCAATATCATGGCTACAGAGAAGAAAGAGAAGAAGATTGGTCCATAACTTTCATGAGATGGAACGCACGCAAAAGTGGCATCGTGAAGTGTAAAACCGCATTGTATTTTGCGTTACCGTTGTAAACGGCATCTCTTGCACCAGATCTAAAAAAAAAATGACTAAAACTGGCCGAAACACACACCACATTCGCAGGTCATTCTGTCTCAGCAGCAGGTGCCAGCCGACTTTTGCAGGCTTTTCTATAGGCGATTTTACGTAAGACACGTGGGCGTCGCCACCACCTTGGGTTGTTAAACGAATGTTTTCTTTTTTTTGTCATGACATGAAATTAACGAGGTCACGAAACGTTCAATGCCCCAACCCAACCGTTTGCATGCGTATGCGCCTACTCTAAAGATACAAAACGGCCCAATATGGGGCCACCGAAACCCATCCGTAAAATAGTCTATACGAAGCACAAAATGTGAGTGCTTTCACTTGAGTACGTATTTCGAAGGCCACATCAGGTAACTCTGTAGCGACACCTTAGCTACTATAAGCTATCTTACTCGAATGGCTTCCTGTTACGTGAAAACGGACGTAAAAGAAACGCGATAGCAGGCGCAGCGTTCGCGCAGTTGGCGTTCGCAAAGAGAAGCCGCGCATACATTGTCGCCGATCGGCTTCGCATCCGGGCTTCGTTCAGCTGTGCCTGCTGTGTATGCACTCGTATCTCGTGGGCGTTGGGTGTCTATGCGGAGGTTTCGAGTGCCTGTTGTTGCAAAGGCGCTGTGCTGTAGGCTGAGGAAGAGTCGCTGGCAGAGCCGTACTGTGCTGCAGTATGACATTAAGGAAAGCAGATGATTTTTCAAGGGCTCGTTTATCTTTGTTAGACACAGTATTAATAAGAACTAACAGACAATAACGCCAAGGAAAGTACAGGGGGTGTTATCTGTAGTATTTAGAATATGTGAAGAAAGTAAAGTGGGCGAAAAGATGACTTGCCGCCGGCAGGGACCGAACCTGCGACCTTCGAATAACGCGTCCGATGCTCTACCACTGAGCTACGGCGGCGGTCATCCTCCCGTCCACTTTCTGGGGTATATATGTTGATTTAAACCTAGGAGTGTTAGTCAGCGCCAATCGCAGCCATGGCGGCGAGTGTGGAACACTCTTTTTTTTTTTTTTGCCTGTTGGCGTCACGTAGCACGTGATCGTTTTACGAGTTGGCAGCTGACCAATAATCCCTCGCATACTACCTGAAGGCATTAAGTCTGCCAGGACGAGACCCTCGCTATGAATGAAGGAAAGCAGATGATTTTTCAAGGGCTCGTTTATCTTTGTTAGACACAATATTAATGAGAACTAACAGACAATAACGCCAAGGAAAGTACAGGGGGTGTTATCTGTAGTATTTAGAATATGTGAAGAAAGTAAAGTGGACGAAAAGATGACTTGCCGCCGGCAAGTCATCTTTTCGTCCACTTTACTTTCTTCACATATTCTAAATACTACAGATAACACCCCCTGTACTTTCCTTGGCGTTATTGTCTGTTAGTTCTCATTAGTATGACATTTAGAGAACATGATGTTACGTATCAGCTTCCTCTACAGCAGGGGTCTCAAACTCGCCTCATCTAGCGCGCCACAGTCACGAAATTGTCTCCCGCAAGGGTAGGGACAGTGAAGAAGGCAGGGGAGGGGGGGGGAGGGGGTTTAACAAGATGTCAGCTAACGGTGCTATTTGAAAGACCTTTCCGATATCTCATATATGGGTAGTTTCTGAAGTGAAGCGTCAGGTTTCGAGAAACATGTCGATACTGAGGTATGTTTTACCAGATGGTGACCTCGCGGGGTTCCTCACGAAAAGAATTGCTTGCCAGCAGCCACGTCTGTGTAGCTCATGAACATACTTATTAAGAAAATGTGTGGGACCAAGACAGTCATGTGCGGACCGGATCGCTTGCGAGATGCCCGCGGGCCGCGTGTTTGAGATCCCTGCACTACTGTAAGAACGAAAGAACGGGAATTGTTCGAGGGGCCCGTTTTTTCGTTAGACGCGGCCTAATGAATCTAACCGACAGTTAAGCCAAGGAAAGCGTTAGGGTATTCTGTTTGTTTTTAACTGTAGCATAGTAATTATGCCAAATGCAAATGAGTTGAAGTTGCCGAAAAAAAAGCACCTTTGACGTCAACGGGGCCGGAAGCCACAACCTTCGAATTTCGTGTCCGACGCTGTACCGGTTGAGCTATACGTACGACGGCGGGCGCTCAGTTATCCACTTTGCTGGGAATTTCCGTGCGTGTAATCCGTGGGTGTGTCAGCCAGCGCTACTCGTAGCCAAGGCGGCGAGTGTGGAACATTCTTTTTGCCAGAGGACGTCGCGTAGTGCGTGATCTCTTCACGAGGTGACCGCTGACCAATAAACTCTGGCATGTTTCCTAAAGATATCAGGTTTGTCGGGACGAGTCCCTCGCTATGAATGAACGAAAGGTGAATTGTTCGAGGGGCTTGTTTCTTTGTTAGACGCGGCCCAATCAATCCAACGGATAATGAGGTCAATGAAAGTGAAGGATATATTATTTCTTGTTTTTAGCTGTAGTGTAGTAGTTATGACATACATTGAGATCAGTGTTGCGGAGTTACCACTCCGGAATCGAAATGACTCCGGAATCATTCCACATTTTCGGGACCCCGCAATGGAATGGCAATGGATTGTGGACAACGCTTTGAGGAATGGAATTAAGCGCCTCTTGCACGGAATGAAGTGGGAATGTAATTGGGTCTTTTTCCGGAAATAGAGCACGTTTTCGCCAATGCGCTGTTTTTCAAACTTGGCTTGGCTTGGCTGATTACAAGCACCGTACATTTATAAGCAACGCGCCTACCACAGTTCTGTCCTTATATAGACTGTGTTGCTCCGAAGTTTGTCTATTCGCGCAACCGCGGCTGTGTGCCGTTGGCATCCGTCGTGCGTAACTATGGTGCCGGTATACACACCCCCCACCCCCACCCCCCCTTACGCCTTGTGATTTTCAGATGCGAAGCAGCTTATGAATGAGGCCTGACCCCCCGGCGTCGCGTCGGCGTAGCCAGTGCGCCGCTAGTACTCAAGGCGCCCACTAGATGGCTCTGCGGTAGAGCGCTCGCTCCACTCCGGTAGCCACCCTAACTCCGGCGCGTGCTCTAGTTCGAGCGGAGACCGCTACCGGCGCTGTAGTTCAAGAGATAAAAGCGCTCACTCTCCCCCGGCGCGCTCTCTACTACAGCAGCTGTCATGGAGTGCGCTTCGACGAACGAAGATCCCATCACGGCGGCGCGGGCTCGCAAAGCGGTGCACCATACTACAGAACATATGTTAATGTGGTTCCTTCCCGACATGAAGCCTGTATGCAGGGTCTTTTTGCAAAGCATTTTCAAGCACCGGCATGACTCTGAGGTAGAATACTGGGCTCCCACGGAGAGGACCCAGGTTCGAACCTCGGTCCATCCTCGATATTTTTCTTATTTCGGTTATTTTATTTCGCGCGATAGTGGTCACGGACACCGGCGGCGGCGGCGGACAACTACGGCTAAAAAACAGCCCTTGTTGTGATCTCATAACAGCTTTCGCTGTAAAACGAGTTGAGACGTCACCTTGGAGTTTCTTCACGAACTCTATGTGCCGTCATAAATTATCACCGCTACATCTCGATATCTGCCAACTCTTTACGGATAATAAAAAAAAGCGTTGTCCATCGTCTAAAAGTATACGTGGCCCCGCCACGGTGGTCTAGTGGTTATGGCGCTCGACTGCTGACCCGAAGGTCGCGGGATCGAATCCCGGCCACGGCGGCTGCATTTTCGATGGAGGCGAAAATGACTGAGGCCCGTGTACTTAGATTTAGGTGCACGTTAAAGAACCCCAGGTGGTCGAAATTTCCGGAGCCCTCCACTACGGCGTCTCTCATAATCATATCGTGGTTTTGGGACGTTAAACCCGGGCCCAGTAAAAGTATACGTGACTGTGCATTGCCCAAGCAAATGTACAATCTCCCAGTTTTGCAGCATTTGACTCGTGATCGGCGATGGTGGCACCGTTTTACACAGCATAAACGCGCCATGACATAGCATATTAGATGCGAAGTATCTTATGGCGGAGTTCAATCCGGTGGTGGTGGTGGTGGTGGTGGTGTGCGGCGTGACCACCCTTACTGCGCATGCGCATGCCCTCTCCACTCCCCCTCTCCCCTCCCCCTTTCCTCTCTTAATCTGAAACGCGGGCTAGACATGCCGAAATTCTCTCCTGCGCAACGCCGCGATGAGCACCAGCGCATGGGCGTCCCCTCCCCCTCTCTCTCCTCTCCTATGCTGCCCCCCTCTCGCATGCCTGTCGACCGCGTTCCCCGCTCGCCCTGTGAGAATTAACGGCCAGGCTAGAGGGAAGGCAAGACGCGCGTAACGTTCCTCTTCGCGTTCCGCGACGCGAGGTCGGTATAGCATGCCCAACGAGCGCCAACGGAACCCGATCGTGCAAGTGCTCCGGCTTCGCATCGCCTCATGGTCCCCTTTAGCGGGAAATGGTGTAATTTTTTATTAGTCACACGACAGTTCGACCTGCAGCATCAGCAAGGTGAGAGCCGTGCATTGACTGCACCGTTTAATAGTGGAACGTATTGTGCATTACATTCTAAAAAAACCAATGACTAATCTTAGCATGTTTTCATAATAGTGTTATTTTACAGAACTGCCCCAAACCAAAAAAAGATATACTTCATCTCTATTGTCACAGTGACGTATACTGGCAAACTGCTGCAACGCGAAATTCGACAGAGAAAACATTGTAGCTGGTTCTCGTGTTTGTCAAGTAAACACTCTTGTATTTGACTTCTTTCTTATGCAAGGTTTATGGATATGATCTTAACTATGACACTGGAGCGTTGCGGCATTCGCTGAACATGTGCGACCCTCACACGCCGCTTGTCAGGCCACTGGAAAGAACCAGAGGGCAAGGCAGTTGATTATGGAGTTTGGCGTATCAGACTTGCATAGTGACTAGTATAGGTTAGCCCTCCCCTCTATGCATTTGCCCGATTCCTGAAACAGATATTCAGCTTTTATCTCAACTCATATGCTTTCAGGCCCGTGTGGTCGCCGAGATCATCCTAAAGACCACGGACGTCGGTCCTCTCTCACATGCTTAGTTTAATAAATTAATAAAATGTTCATTCTCTCCGGACGACTTCACAAAGCTTTCTTATTCGTAAGTTGTACAAGAAGGGAAATCTGGGCTGTAAGCTGATCGTAAGTTGTATTTTTCGTGATCAAAAGGCCCATCCACGGGATTGGCTAGAATCGGCTCTGACCAGTCTGTAGCGTAAACGTTCTTTAACACGGAGACCTGGAGTGCCATTCGTTACGTAGCGAGACTATAGCCGCTACCCGGCCGGCCGGGTCGTGTTTTCTTCCCAGCAGGCCCGTAGCCAGGAATTTTTTTCGGGGGGGGGGGGGGGGCACTTGCTGAAAACCTTCACTTTTTGAGAAAAACACCTATTTTTATTATTTATTCTTTAGTAGAAACACATACATCACCAAAATTTCGGGGGGGGGGTGCCCCCCCCCCCTGGCTACGGGCCTACTTCCCAGGTAGCGAAGAATGGCGATACGTCTACAGTACTAAAGCTAGTGCTGCTGCTGCTACACAGCTGCTGCTGCTACTACTACTACTACTACTACTACTACTACTACTACTACTACTACTACTACTACTACTACTACTACTACTACTGCTACTACTACTACTACTACTACTACTACTACTACTACTACTACTACTACTACTACTACAGCTACTACTACTACTGCTTGTTATGAGTGAAGTGCGCGAGTGTGGTGCGTCCGATGGTTGGAGCAGCAAAAACGACGAGGATGACGTACAACGTGCCACTTGCGCGAGAATCATCGGAGCATGAAAAAAAAACGCAAAATAAAGAAATCACCGAGCGCCACTCGGCCGAAAAGAAAAAAATCACAGCATATCCACGGAGTGAATGATGATGAGTGGGCGAAGCTGCGGAGGTTCATCGGTAAACCGTGTATCTTCCGTGAATTCTGCCCAGTACATCATCACCGACGTGAGATCGGGCGCGTTTAAACTAAACGTTCGATGAGTTATGACGACTTGCAGCTCACTTTAATTTTACATGTACGCTGTGAATTTTTATTTAGAAAACCATTGCTTTAGAAAACATCTGGCGTCTTTCGTTAAGCAGCTGGCGTCTTTTCGTTTTGCTTTAGAAACATCTGGCGTTCTTTCGTTTTGCTTTTACAAAACATCTGGCGTCTTTCGTTGGTTTATTTCATCAATCAACGGCGTTTTGAACAAATTTTTTATTGTTTAATCACGCACAGGAGAAATCTCACCAGGCACTACCTTGGAGGCAAACAATGGCTGCTAATGGGAATGAGAGACAGAAGAAGTCGGCTTTTAGCTAACACTTACACTTCTACTTCTACTAACGTTTCCTACTGGAACATGCCAATGGCTGCTAATGGGGAATGAGAGACAGAAGAATTCGGCTTTTAGTTAACGCGCACGCAGCGAATTTTTTATTGTTCAACAACGCACAGGAAAAATCTCCCACCGGCACCACCTTGGAGGTCAAAGCGTAAGACTGGTTACGCACTACGACTACGACTACGAGGGACGAACGGGTGCCGCCTTAAGGAGCTTCGCCCCTAAAAAGAAGAAGAGCTGGGCTGGCGGTTCGAGTAGAGAAAAGTTATAGGATCTACTCTACTCTACTCTACTCGAGTAACGTGGCTAGGGTGCGGAATGCGAGCTTGTCGGGCGCTTGTACCCGGGCTCTGAAGGCGTCCACCTAGCCGGCGCAGGCCTTCACGTGGACCTGGCGACCATTCTACCGGCGTGGCTTTTGCCGAGGTCCCGGCTTGGCTGGTTGTGGTTCTCGGGCGGGAGATGGCACCGCCGATGACGGCATCCACCGGGAGCGGAAGTGAGTCGTCGGGCTGAGGGCCCGAGCTTGGAGACTTCCACCACCGCGTCCTCCTACTTGACTGTTGGTGTGTCCAACCCGTTGGTGAGCCGTACCGCTCTGTTTTCACATCAGGACTCTCCTGACGACGTTAGCGTGTGGACTTGCACGATTTTAGGCTTATATGATAAGATTCCCTTGTTTAAGGAGAACTCTATGTAGTTGTGGTCAGGCTGACGCTTGTTAATTTACCTTTTGTTCATTCTAGTGTTACCATTTCGTTTACTTTTTTTTGTGTGTGAAAATATATTTTCGTTTGTCTGAAAATCAACCGCTCACCTCCGTCTCTTATTCGAGAATAATATTGCACAACTCATTCTAGTTGCTTTATTAAACGAACCTGTCACACTGCTACAGTGCTAAAAGGCACCAGCAAGTGACGGCCGGCTTCTTCCGCGGCTGTGTGCTGTCAGTGGTGGATGCTATGCAGAAGGTCTGCAATCCACGCCAGCACACGCCCCAGAAGACCACTGATGGCGGTGGCCCCGGAAACGAACATTTCCCGCAGCTGCGGTAGGCCGACCCGCACATCAACGTTCCGAAGGTGCACCGTGACGGTACCGCTCTGGTCGTTTGCTGAAATACACAGTTATATGACTTCTTGGAGATATATATATATATAAAAAAAAGCGAAAATAACGTGCGACAAAATTCATTTCATCCATACATTTCATCAGGTAATATTATGGTGCTTTTAAGTGTGTGGATTATGATTCAATGTGCCTAAACTTTCGAGAGACGTGGAACGCCAACAGGGTACCCCACTGTCCTAAAGATACCAATGAAGGCAGGAACTTCCAGGAATGGTAGCCTTGTGAAGCGCGAGTTGACATTTTCAAAAACTCATGCATGCTGAACGATGATTCCACTAGCATCATTAGGCCATGGCTCGCGCCAAGCACGAATGAACAGCGCAGTCTTAAAAACAGGAATAGTCTGACTAAAAGTAGCGCTTTCGTTAAACATTGCTGATAGAAACAATACAGTAATACGGCATAGCTGCAAAGGGGGAGGGGGGGGGTAACGCGGGTGCACGCGCATCGCCTTGGTGCGGCTCTTGCCACATAAGCCATAATAACCGAAGTGGCTCACCGTCTTGGAAACTGCTTCAGTCTCTTCAAACAGATCGGCGTAAAGTGTAAAGATTCGTCGGCGTCTTCTCCGTGTCTGTGTTTTGTTCCTGATAAAATTCTGCTCAGGAGCTAAACCTAATCACTTACTCAAAAAAATTTCTCTTCTGATAATGGCGGTGAAGGGGAAATGTCATTTCCGGACGTTCTACACTGGGAGGCGGAAATCGTGGGTGCCGTCTCCAGGACACTTTCTGCGTGCACCCAGCCTTCCTTCAATGCCTCTCTCGCGTCCTGTGTGCATTAAGGCTGAAGAAACTGTTGCATGCAAAAACCCGGCTCCAGTGTGCATCTAGACGAACTTTTTTCCATAATTGCTTTCGCCATGAACAATACTACGACGAGTAAAAACACGGATATGTACAAATTTGCACTTTAAAGCAGCTTTTCGTCTTCTTTCGGTCAATTTGATGTTTCGCGAACATGAGCGGACATACTTAAGACCTAAAATTTACTTTGGCAACTGTAGCTACATGCTCGCTCATTTGAATGGTTGCGGATGAACGTCAATTTGGACACTTTGGCGGCTTTGTAACTCCGATCTCACAAAAACAGTGCAACATGTTTTTACAGATTAAGTTAGAGCACATACTAGGCTTTAATTCTGGGGAGTTTAAAGAAAATGCAATATGGCTTTTTTTAATTGCATTTCAAAATGTAGCATTTATATAGACATGCCTTCACTTATGCATCTTTGGTTTGCGCTTAGCATCATTATCGGCAATCATATTTAAGAACATCGTTAACCTAATGTGTGGTAACACTGGGAAATTTTGGAAATTCTGAGTATTATAGACGCGAAGCAAACAATCTGAAACTAGAACATTATTTAGCAATGTGCTGTATTCGCGATTTTTTTCATAAAATACGGGCAACAAAATTGCAAGATAACATTTTGCAAAAACACGTTACCTTTGGTATGCCAAGAAATATTTTGAGACTCACAGCTACAATAGTTATTTTGTAGGACCTCGTGAAAGCCCCATTTTCGCGCAATTCGCATAAAGCGGTTCTGCTGAGTGGAGTCA
Organism: Rhipicephalus sanguineus; assembly: GCF_013339695.2. Classification (NCBI taxonomy): domain Eukaryota; kingdom Metazoa; phylum Arthropoda; class Arachnida; order Ixodida; family Ixodidae; genus Rhipicephalus; species Rhipicephalus sanguineus. The sequence goes on from NC_051179.1 coordinate 62,546,211, forward strand.
TCAGAATTTTTTTGAAAAAGGCAAACATTTTTTTTGTCAAACTAAGAAGGATCTTGAAGAAAAGGAATAAACGCCGACCACAATAAAAACACTTTAAAAAGAAACAAGACGTTTCGGCTCCCGCACGGGAGCTTTGTTCACAAAGAAGTGTTTTTATTGTGGTCGGCGTTTATTCCTTTTCTTCAATGCCTCCTCCCGACCAGACGGGATTCCGTCAAACCTTGGATTTCATAACAAGGCTTTTGTGGCCCTGGGGAATAGGACAGCAAAATATATCTCTTTTCAGTCAAATTAAAATGGGTCCGCGGACATGCACCGAAGTGCCTATCGGTACACACCCTTCACTAAAGTCCCGGAAATTGACTCTTGGTGCCCGCCGCGGTAAGAAAAAGCAAAGCTGCACACAAGAGTCCGATCACGTGTCCTTTTACTGGTGTACTCGATTGTCTCATTAAGTGTTGAAAAGAAACGGTCAGAATTATTCTGTCCGTCCGCCGTCCTTCAAGGCTTTGCCCCAACTGAAATCGTCCTCCACATACAGCATTCTTACGACAACAGCTAAATTTTGATATGTGCAAGGTAGGTCGTGTTTTCTTCTAAAGCTAGTGCTCCTGCTGCTGCTCCTACACAACTGCTGCTACTACTACTACTACTATAGTACTAAAGTTAGTGCTGCTGCTACGACACAACTAGTACTACTACTACTCATACTAGCACTACTACTGCTACTACAACAGCTACCACTACTACTGCTACAGTACTAAGGCACCTGCAAGTGACGGCCGCGCGCGGGTGTGTGCTGTCAGTGGTGGATGCTATGCAGAAGGTCCGCAATCCACGCCAGCACACGCCCCAGAAGACCACTGATGGCGGTGGCCCCGGAAACGAACATTTCACGCAGCTGCGGTAGGCCGACCCGCACGTCAACTTTGCGAAGGTGCGCCGTGACGGTACCGGTCTGGTCGTTTGCTGAAATACACAGTTATATGACTTCTTGGAGATATATATAACCCAAAACAAGCGAAAATAAAGTGCGACAAAATTCATTTCATCCATACATTTCATCAGGTAACATTATGGTGATTTTAAGTGCGTGGATTATGATTCAATGTGCCTAAACTTTCGAGAGACGTGGAACGCCAACAGGGTACCCCACTGTCCTAAAGATACCAATGAAGGCAGGAACTTCCAGGAATGGTAGCCTTGTGATGGGCGAGTTGACATTTTCAAAGACTCATGCGTGCTGAATGATGATTCCACTAGCATTATGAGGCCATGGCTCGCGCCAAGCACGAATGAACAGCGTAGTCTTAAAAATAGGAATATAGTCTGACTAAAAGTAGTGCTTTCGTTAAACATTGTTGGTAGAAACGACACAGTAATACGGCACAGCTGCAAAAAGGGGGGAGGGGGAAACGCGGGTGCACGCGCATCGCCTTGGTGCGGCTCTTGCCACAGAATCTATAATAACCAAAGTGGCTCTCCGTCTTGGAAACGGCTTCAGTCTCTTCAAGGAGATCGGCGTTAAGTGTAAAGATTCGTCTGCGTCTTGTCTGTGTCTGTGTGTTTTGCTCCTGATAAAATGCTGCTCAGGAGCTAAACTGAATCATTTAGTCAAAAGAAATTTCTCTTCTGATAATGGCACTGAAGGGGAAATGTCATTTCCGGACGTTCTACACTGGGAGGCGGAGATCGTGGTTCCCGTCTCCAGGACACTTTCTGCGTGCACCCAGCCTTCCTTCAATGCCTCTCTTGCGTCTTGTGTGCATTAAGGCTGAAGAAACTGTTGCATGCGAAAACCCGGCTCCAGTGTGCATCTAGACGAACTTTTTTCCATAATTGCTTTCGCCATGAACAATACTACGACGAGTAAAAACACGGATATGTACAAATTTGCACTTTAAAGCAGCTCTTCGTCTTTTTTCGTTCAATTTTATGTTTCGCGAACATGAGCGGACAGGCTTAAGACCTAAAAATTTAGCCTGGCAACTGTAGCTACATGCTCGCTCATTTAAATGGTTGCGCGAGAACCTCAATTTGGACACGTTGGCGGCTTTGTAACTCCGATCTCACAAAAATAGTGCAACATGTTTTTGCAGTTTAAGTTAGAGCACATACTAGGCTTTAATTCTGGGGAGTTAGAAGAAAATGGAATATGGCTTGTTTTAATTGCATTTCAAAATGTAGCATTTTTATAGACATGCCTTCACTTATGCATCTTTGGTTTGCGCCTAGCATCATTATCGGCAATCATATTTAACAACATCGTTTAGCTAATGTGTGGCAACACTGTGAAATTTTGGAAATTCTGAGTATTATAGTCGCGAAGCAAAAAATCTGAAACTAGAACATTATTGAGCAATGTGCTGTATTTGCGATTTTTTTCATAAAATACGGGCAACAAAATTGCAAGATAACATTTTGAAAACACACGTTACTTTTGGTATGCCAAAAAAAATTTTGAGACTCAGAGCTACAATAGTTATTTTGTAGGACCTCGTGAAAGCCCCGTTTTCGCGCAATTCGCATAAAGCGGTTCTGCTGAGTGGAGTCATCCAAATTTTTTTGAAAAAGGCAAATGTTCTTCTTGCCAAACTAAGAAGTATTTTGTGGCCCTGGGGAATAGGACAGCAAAATATATCTTTTTCAGCCAAATTAAAATGGGTCCGCGGACTTCCACCGAAGTTCCTATCGGTACACATCCTTCACTAAAGTCCCGGAAATCGACTCTTGGTGCCCGCCGTGGTAAGAAAAAGCAAAGCTGCACAAGAGTCCGATCACGTGTCCTTTTACTGGTGTACTCGATTAATTGTCTCATTAAGTGTTGAAAAGAAACGGTCAGAATTATTCTGTCGGTCCGCCGTCCTTCAAGGCTTTGCCCCAACTGAAATCGTCCTCCACATACAGCATTCTTACGACAACAGCTAAATGTTGATATGTGCAAGGTAGGTCGTGTTTTCTTCTAAAGCTAGTGCTGCCGCTGCTGCTGCTGCTGCTGCTACTGCTACTACTGCTACTACTACTACTACTACTACTACTACTACTACTACTACTACTACTACTACTACTACTACTACAGCACACACCCGCACGCGGGTGTGTGCTGTCAGTGGTGGATGCTATGCAGAAGGTCCGCAATCCACGCCAGCACACGCCCCAGAAGACCACTGATGGCGGTGGCCCCGGAAACGAACATTTCCCGCAGCTGCGGTAGGGCGACCCGCACGTCAACGTTGCGAAGGTGCACCGTGACGGTACCGGTCTGGTCGTTTGCTGAAATACACAGTTATATGACTTCTTGGAGATATATATAAGCGAAAAAGCGAAAGTGCGACAAAATTCATTTCATCCATACATTTCAACAGGTAACATTATGGTGCTTTTAGGTGCGTGGATTATGATTCAATGTGCCTAAACTTTCGAGAGACGTGGAACGCCAACAGGGTACCCCACTGTCCTAAAGATACCGATGTAGGCAGGAACTTCCAGGAATGGTAGCCTTGTGATGGGCGAGTTGACATTTTCAAAGACTCATGCGTGCTGAATGATGATTCCACTAGCATTATGAGGCCATGGCTCGCGCCAAGCACGAATGAACAGCGTAGTCTTAAAAATAGGAATATAGTCTGACTAAAAGTAGTGCTTTCGTTAAACATTGTTGGTAGAAACGACACAGTAATACGGCACAGCTGCAAAAAGGGGGGAGGGGGAAACGCGGGTGCACGCGCATCGCCTTGGTGCGGCTCTTGCCACAGAATCTATAATAACCAAAGTGGCTCTCCGTCTTGGAAACGGCTTCAGTCTCTTCAAGGAGATCGGCGTTAAGTGTAAAGATTCGTCTGCGTCTTGTCTGTGTCTGTGTGTTTTGCTCCTGATAAAATGCTGCTCAGGAGCTAAACTGAATCATTTAGTCAAAAGAAATTTCTCTTCTGATAATGGCGGTGAATGGGAAATGTCATTTCCGGACGTTATACACTGGGAGGCGGAGATCGTGGTTGCCGTCTCCAGGACACTTTCTGCGTGCACCCAGTTTTCCTTCAATGCATCTCTCGCGTCCAGCTGAAGAAACTTTGCATGCGAAAACCCGGCTCGAGTGTGCATCTAGACGAACTTTTTTCCATAATTGCTTTCGCCATGAACCTCTCGAACGACCTCTAGTACGACGAGTACAAACACGGATATGTACAAATTTGCACTTTAAAGCAGCTCTTCGTCTTTTTTCGGTCAGTTTGATGTTTCGCGAACACGAGCGGACATACTTAAGACCTAAAAATGTACCTTGGCAACTGTAGCTACATGCTCGCTCATTTAAATGGTTGACGTGAACGTCAATTTGGACACTTTGGCGGCTTTGTAACTCCGATCTCACAAAAATAGTGCAACATGTTTTTACAATTTAAGTTAGAGCACATACTAGGCTTTAATTCTGGGGAGTTAAAAGAAAATGGAATATGGCTTTTTTTTAATTGCATTTCAAAATGTAGCATTTTTATAGAGATGCCTTCACTTATGCATCTTTGGTTTGCGCCTATAATTATCGGCAATCATATTTACCAACATCGTTAAGCTAATGTGTGGCAACACTGTGAAATTTAGGAAATTCTGAGTATTATAGACGCGAAGCAAAATATCTGAAACTAGAACATTATTGAGCAATGTGCTGTATTTGCGATTTTTTTCATAAAATATGCGCAACAAAATTGCAAGAAAACATTTTGCAAACACACGTTACTTTTGGTATGCCAAGAAAAATTTTGAGACTCACAGCTAGAATAGTTATTTTGTAGGACCTCGTGAAAGCCCTATTTTCGCGCAATTCGCATAGAGCGGTTCTGAGTGGAGTCATCCGAATTTTTTTGACAAAGGCAAACATTTTTTTTGCGAAACTAAGAAGGATTTTGTGGCCCTGGGGAATAGGACAGCAAAATATATCTTTTTCAACCAAATTAAAATGGGTCCGCGGACATGCACCGAAGTTCTTATCGTTACACACCCTAGCTTCACTAAAGTCCCGGAAATTGACTCTTGGTGCCCGCCGCGGTAAGAAAAAGCAAAGCTGCAGATGAGTCCGGTCACGTGTCCGTTTACTGGTGTACTCGATTAATTGTCTCATTAAATGTTGAAATGCAGTAGACTTTTTGCTCATAACCTTCGCAACTCAAATGCGAAGATACGCCTTGGTTTCTAGTGAGTGGAACAGCGGCGCCGCCGTCGCTTGACGAGTGACCCGATTATCATCAGCGGCAGCATGAAAGTTGTTAGCTTTAGTTTAGAAACTAGCGGCACCTGCCGACGTGTTGGAGGAGTACTTGAAGCGCCTGGCCCGCGAGCCGGTAAAGGGGCTTGACGTGACGACGAGCGTTCGGAAAACTTATTTTACCTACCTTCTATATTAAAGTACGATTGAAATGTCAAAATAAAGGCGGTTAACCGTAGTTACACTCACTCCGTGTAGCACTGCCTCCCGGACATTACACAAATGCACCCTGAGCTGGTCGTTCGGGCAATGCCCGGTTACTCCAACATATCTGCTGCCGCATCTCACAGGTAAGGAATAGAACCCATATTCTTTGCATTCTACGCATACGCGCATGGTCTACATTGGAACACTTGTGTTTTTCTTTGGCAGTTGGGCATGTCATTGTGCGTAGCGCTGAAAATTTCTTGGGTGCCTAGTTCTTTAACTTATGGGAAATGCGGCGGATGAATTTTTGCGAACTTTACCTGGTACCTTTTTTACCAGCTGTTCAACCGATACCTCTCATTTTTTTCTTGCGGCGCAAAATTTCAGCCACCGCTGTTACTATTTCTTGTAGGTACCCAGACGCATCAAGCCTATGAATTTACACGCGGCAACTATCCTGGACCAGATGCACATAAGGTTTCTTTGACGCATTTCTGAGACATGACTCAGCAATAGCTCTTTCGACCATATTTGTGTGCGCGGACCGGTACTGAAGGGGTGGCTTTGGAACCCTTAGGCTCCCATACCCAGCATATGCCTCGTCTGAAACGCTAAGCCTCAAAACTAAAAACTTTACCATCTTGCGTGAGCGCGTGTGTTAGAACAAGGGGGTGTAAATTACGAGAAAAAAATAGATAAGGTAAATAAAATGAATGTATCTAGGCCATTATAACCTGGTTTACACAGCATAAGGTAATCATCGACAAACCGGAAGGTTTTCAGCACCCAAGGTTGTTTGTCTTCACTTGAAATATGTTTATGAATACAAGCCAGAAGCAATCCACTCAGAACGCGGGCAATACTGATGAATTTATCTTGTTAGCTGATTAGTTATAACTTTAGGGTATCGTGATCTGTGGAAGCGGAGTGGCGTAGGCGCGTTCACCATTCTAAATATGTGTCCGAACAATAAAAATTCAGTTGGGAGATAGCGATTGTGTGCGCCGCATTCTTTCCGTGCCTTGTTTCCCGAGCTTTTCTTGCGCATAACGATGGAATCATGGATTGCAAAGTATCCCGAACATGCACATTGCTCCGTGGGTAGCTAAAGATGGGAAGCAAATACATTAAAAATTAGTCCCACAGACGCTGGTTCGCGCGTCCGCTAGAAATATCCAGAGCTGCCACAAGATCGGTACTCTATCGGTGCAAAGGCCCCAACGGGTGTTTCCATGCCAGGTACTCAAGAAAGTGTCCGCTGATGCGCATAATCCGCATGCCGCATGCCATTATTCATTATTTTCTTATTTTTGCTTTGCTCTCTTCAGAAGGCGTCATCTCCGAATACGTTGGAGCTACAGTTACGGAGCCCATACGGGGCACTTGCACTCATCTTTCCGCCTCATCACGGCCTCTCGTATGTTTCGCAATAGCGCACGGAAATGCAACACTGCCGCGGGATGTGAAAGCAAAGAGCGCAATACTTTAATTATACAGCCAAACCCGACTACATAGCTCTCCGCAATATCGAATAATCCGTCGTCGAACTATTTTCCAAAGCGACCGGGCTTTGACGCCAATAGATAGGAAAATTTACGCCTGCATCGAACAAAGATAGCCGAAACACTCGATATATGGAATAGTAGGCAGTGCGATAAACTCCAAGAAGTTGGCTCCCTCACACGTTGGTTTTTACAGCGGGAGCTGTTATGAGATAAGAACAACGGCCGTTTTTGTCACCGTAGTTGTCCGCCGCCACCGCCGCTGGTGTCCGTAACCGCTATCGCGTGAAACAAGAAAAAACGAATTAAGAAAAAAATATCTCCGAAGGAACAGGCTTCGAACCTGAGTCCTCACCGCGGGAGCTCAGTGTTCTACCTCAGAGCCATGCCGGTGCTGGAAGCTGCATTGTAAAAAGACCGTATGCAGGCTTCATGTCGGGAAGGAACCGTATTAGCATATGTAATGTAGGGTCAAAATATAAGCCAGGCGTCACACAACGCGAATTCTCTAACCAGGCATCACACAATGCGAATTGCGCAACGAGTGGGTTGTGGAATGCTTCCAACCCATTACAAAGGGCTCTGCCTTAATTCTCCATCTTCATCAGATACAGCATCAACATAGTGCACATAATGCCTTACAGATGTGTAGTTGCTACCTCGCTGTAGCTGGTACCCTGCTAGTGTACTTGTATTAGTAGCCCCAAGAGAGTTTATACCGGACTCTAGAAATGCCGCTATTCCAGCTTTCGCTGTGACTGTGACTGTGCTGCGCTTTGCGCGTAGGCCTGGCGGTTTCTTTTTTTGTTTTTTGTTTTCTCACGACGGGGGACTTTTCAGAATGAATTGGCTAGAGTGAGCGGTGTGTATAAAAGGGCGCCATGCAGAGCGAGTCGGAAGCATCGCTTGCCATCGCGTGCTTTCTTCCATGATTCCTGGTCGTCGCGCCCATCGTGCGCGGTGGCCTATGAACTCCCTTTGTTTATGGAATGAATGTCCTAAAACGGAAGAGCCTGGCTGTTCTCCGCGAAGCTGGCGGTAATCAACACAGTCGCACGTAAAAGAAGCACGTAAAAGAGCAGTCGAGGCTTCCTGCGCCAGAGTTCGCCAATCTGCGTTTTAAGATGAGTCACTGATCAATGAGTCACTGATCAATGATCAATGAGTCACTGTCCGCACCGGTACGGTATTTTCTAGCCTACAACCCCTCTTTGTAAACAACCCGCAACCCCAACTAAGATACCCAGAAATGTAAAAATTGCAGAACTTCCCTTGTAGTGTCGTAAACTGCCTTCCTTGCGTTATCGTAGAGTAATGCTGTCAAGCCGACTTGCGCAAATAATTAACGTTAAATTCTTTAAAATCGAATTATGTTTTATATCTAGTCAACTAATTACCATATTTACTGACTTCGACGTGTGCCGGTTCGACTGAATATGTAAAGGAATGCCACATATAGCGTTCAAGATAACAAGAATAACCATGCCAACTCCACCAGAGAGATTACGTCTGCAACGCGTTATAAGCAACCAATTTGCAGTAACACAACATTACAGTCGACCAGGCATATATCAATCACAAAAAAAGGTGGGGGGGTGAGTTTACTTCGATATGTAGGATAATCTGATATTCAACTTTTATTGGCATTATTATATTTGTAATGCTAATTCTGGGCACAAGTTGCCTTCACGGCACTGCCTTAAAATAATGTAAGGAGGACGCCTTCAATAGAATAGGCGGGTTTTCTCGTTTTGCGTTTGTATTTTCACCGGTTCGTAGTTGGGGACACAGGATTATATGCAGGGGCGGGTTACACGCGAGAAAATACGGTATTGATGTAAAAGCGCCTCAGGATCTTCATACGCAGATGTGCGTACTCGTCAGGCGCGACCAATCTTTCTGGCTTCTAATGTCGGCCCTGTTTTTCCATATAGTACTCAGCGTGTTTCTGGGATGCTACACGCAGCGGTGACGTACGACTCCAATTCCCAAGGTTCATCTGTATCGATTATGGCCAGCTTTGCGGAGAACAGCAGGCTCGTCGGCTTTGCGGCATATATCGAGCTAACAAACGTGCGGAGAAGCGAACCGCGACTCAGCACGACGGAGAACGAAGCACCGACGAGCAATCGTGGCGGGCGGAAAGCAAGTGATGGCCTACGGTAGTTTCTTCTTGCACGGCAAAGCGTCCTCCTAATCACACCGCTAGCTCACCCAAATACACGCGGGAAACACCCCTTCCGTGAATAAAAGGCAAACGTTTTCGAGGGAAAGCCAACTTCCTGTGACGTTTCCCGGTGCTGGATGTTCGATATATCAAGCGTTCCGGATGTTTTTGTTCGATGTAGCAGTAGATTTTCTTATGCATGGACGTTAAAGCGCTTTCATGATCGAATAATTCTTTATATAAAGAAATATTCGATTTACCTGAGTTCGATAGAGTCAGGTTCGACTTCGTACTCAGACCGCTCTCCCTGTATACAGTTGCAATGCACGATCAGTTGCATCGTGCACATACGCTTCGCGGCACGCAGCTTACGTATATGCCCATGTCTTGCTTCTTTGGAAAAAGAAAAGAAAACGACGAAACTCGCAATTTGGAAGGGAATAGAGATGACTGACTGTGCCAGCTGAGCAAAACAACACAGCGTTGCCGCCAAAAACGTCGTGGCTTCGATATCTGACGCGTGTTTATAATCGCAGTGGTAAATACAATGGAGATGTATTGCAGGGCAAGCTTATTTTAGAAGTTTGACAGCTACACCTCCTCGGTAGCGAATATTTTCTTTGAACGCCAAAATCGGTGCACAAGCGCACGCCACTACATAACAGTTCGGCTTCGCGTAGCGGTGTACCTCCTGCAGCTGCCGTCCGGATGAGTTATTCTCCGATATTGTCTTCTCGTCGATTTGTGGCAGTGCAATAAAGCTCTCCTACCATTTGGCGCTGAGTTGAATCTCGAAGAAAAGTGCTGCATTTTCGTGGCCCGAAAGCTCGGCAAACTACTGCTTCTCAGCCTCACCGTGGCATCTCCTCATCAAGGCGCTGTGGCATGCAGAAGGTTCCGTGACTGCTCCCAGCACAAAAGGCGGCCGCACCCAGTGTTGCCAGAGCACAAAGCATTTAAGTGCTAGTACGTTCGTAATGGTTACGCAAAAACAAAGTTTCACTGTTGTACAAAGTGGATCCTCCTAAAGCGCTGGTTAAACAGTTCCACCGTTCGTTTGCACTAATGAAAGTTTTCTGCCAACCAATCACTTGTTAATGAGATATGTAGTTCAGTTCTCGTGGCATTGTGTTACACTTTGCAACATACAAGTACCCTTGCAGCTTTTATTTTAACATGCGATACGCAGTATAGGTGAGCCCGGTGTATTTATAAGAGCGGGGAGAAGTTTTTCTAGACATTTTATTATTAACCTAAGCTTGTACTGTTTAAGGACGAATGACAAACCAGCAACTGCATCTGCCACGTTTTGTAGCTTACAATGGGTACATGAACATTTCCTCAAGCCAACGACACCGACGATATCTTACTGTTCTGGTTCAGTTCTTGCTGTTGGACTCCGGCGGTACCCTGATTTTGAAGGGCCCTCTGTGTCCTGTCGTGCTGAATTTGGACACGCACATGCTCTTCATCGACGAGCTCGAAGCTCAACTGTAACAAAAATAAACCGTTCAGTATATTTGCGCTTGTTTAGACACTGGGAAAATAGGTAATGCCTGGCTTTGAAATATCTAATATACGTGACAATTCTAGGTAATTACAATAATCAAATTACCGAATATGAAAGAAGCAGCGTATGGTGAAACGAATGAAGTAGTCGCAGAAAGGTGCACATATAGCGCATTATTGGTGCTATAGTGGGCTTCAAAGGGAAGTCGCCAATGCTTTTGCCGTAATATAGTACCATTGCAGAATATGTAAAAAAAAGGAATTAAAGCAGCTTTGAACTAGTGATGCCAAGCCTGAAGGAAGTGCGGAGCGGGGCGGCCTTCTTTATTATCTCTTTATTTTTATTTTCTTGCTTCCTCTCTTCCTTTCTTTTTTTCTCTCACTCTCTATTTCTTGCTTCCACTTTCTTTCTCTTTCTGTCTTTCTTTCTCTTTTCCCTTTCTTTCCATTTCTCTCTTTCTTTATACGATATGCTTTATTCCCTCCTCCTTTCCCCCCTCCTCACTATCACTTCCATATCCCCCCTCTTTGCCATACTATACTAGACAAGGCTATGCTAAGCGCTGCTAGCGTGCCTGGATAGCACATATATATATATATATATATATATATATATATATATATATATATATATATATATATATATATATATATATATATTGTAAGGACAGAGCGGCCTTCAGGCACGGGTGCATGCTCGGCTGGTGAAGCAGAGGAAGACGAAGACAGAGAATAGAACAGCCGGCCTAGCGAACAGGCGTTGTGTCTATTTCTCTCGTCATTACAATGGCGCAGTCGTCAAAAACGAAGTATTAAGCCAGACACCACTTGTGCTCGTGCTTCTTCGGCGTTCCGGGCCGGCCATCCAAGGAAAGCCGTCCTTCAGTTTACAGACGCCTCGCTACTGGTTCGCGACCTCACGGCGCACGAGCTCTGTTCCAGGAACGCAATTCACGCTTCCAAAGACGTGGATCGAGTAGCAAAGACTCTACCAACATCTGAGCCGCCAAGAGACGCCGTTCACGCTCCCTTGGCCGTGGATCTCGCCAGCGTGAGTACTGCGACCGCCGCATACTCCGCGGACGTGATTTCCTGCTCATCAGGCGCCTCACCCGACAGAGTCGCGGAGGTGTTGCAACCGCTCACGCAACTGTCGAAGCAGCTCGACGTCCTGGCGTCGACCAACTCCGTATTCTCATCTACCGCTTCATCGGCTGTTTGGGCAGTGCCGGAGTTCCGGGGCTTCCAGGATGACGCTGCCCTGTGGATTGAGGCCATCAATTCTGTCGGCTCTCGCAATGCCTGGCACGACAACCAAAAATGGCTGGTGGCTATAGACCGCCTTCGTGGTGGTGCCGAGGCATGGCACAAATATGAAGGCGTCACTCCTGGCTTCAATGGAGTGCAAGGCTCATCGCTGTTTTCGGACGGATTTGCCATGAAAACTGCGACAATGTGGCACCACCACATGCACTACGTCGCGCCACCCAATACGCAACATAGCCGCTTCCCACGGTACAGGTCCGTGTGGACGGAATCGGTGAGCTTACAGCTGTTGTCCAAACGGGAGCTCCACGTACTACACTGCATCGACGCCACGCCCCAGTCGCCCTCCAGCCTTGGTCCGAGGCACCCCTGCGCGGCCTCGGCGGGAGCGCATTACCAGTCGGTGCGCTGGATTTGCAGATACAAACGGAAGCCGGGAGCAAGTTCATTGCCGCCGTTCCCGTCCTCGAGGACTTGCACGCGGACATGGTTTTGGGAGCTGACTACCTCTTGTCTGGTGAAGTTCAGCTCATTATAGATGGCGGCCAAGTAAAGCTCGGCTGCCTCACTCCGAACACTTTCTCGGCCCCAAATATCCAAGTTAAAAGACCGCAGCCACGGATGTCCAGCAGCGAGAGCCTCCTCAGTGACCAGCCGCAGGCACATCTGCTGACTTCACGGCAGTCATCGGCTGAGTGTGTCGTGAGGGCTTTGCTCAAGAAATCCATGGCTGCCGAGGACACATTTATCGAGCATTTGCCTGTTTTGTCGGGATCTGCAAGCCGCGGCATGGCCGAGGTTATCGATGCGCCGCCGGAAGATGGAGCCAGCATCGACCCTTCCGGCCGCCTGGCGTGCGACTCTACTGACGACGACGGGCAGTTCATTCTGACCGCCAGTGTAAAACACGAATGCCGTACGGATCACCACAAGGCGGTCTGTGCCTACGGGGGACCCGACGCTCATCGGTCGGATGGCCGCGGTAGGGAACACCTAGAGAGCATATTTGTTTCTTGCAGCTACGGAACAGGAGAGTGCGGTGGCGGCCGCGCAGAAGCTACTGCGCCAAACCATGAAGGCCAGGTCTCGCAGCATGACCAAACTCGCAAGCATGCTTCCTTGGAGGAGTATGTGCCTGCTCAGTCCGCTGACATGCACAAGCATGCGTTAGAGCGAAGCACGGAACAGCGACGACGTAACCTCATGGTAAGCGTGCGACGACCATCACGACATAGCCAATGGCGTCCACCAGAACCATCATCGCCTGACTTCCAAAGCAAGTCGCAGCGTGGACGTGACCGGCCTCCGCGCAGCAGCCAATGCCGCCCGCCAGAAGCATTAGTGCTATCGATGGTGGTTCAGGGGCCAGGACCTCTAAGAAACGACCACCGCCACAGAAAGGCCATCTTTTAGGAGCACTCCATGCTCGCAGTGTGGCCGAGTGTAAGGACAGAGCGGCCTTCAGGCACGGGTGCATGCTCGGCTGGTGAAGCAGAGGAAGACGAAGACAGAGAATAGAACAGCCGGCCTAGCGAACAGGCGTTGTGTCTATTTCTCTCGTCATTACAATATATATATATATATATATATATATATATATATATATATATATATATATTGCCACAAGCTGTTCAACATCTTCCGAAGAGGCACGCCATGGTATGAGCGGCTCGCGACCAGAGGCGAAAAGAAGAGGTCGACGAAGTCGGGCTAGCGAGCGTGGAACATTTTGGCTTGAGTGTTGTCCTTAAGTTCACGGCACAAGTTCGCCTTGAATAAATAGGTCTTTTTACTAACAGGCGCTGTATTTGTTGGTAACATTCTGGTGGAGGTGCGGGGTATGATTCCAAGCCCACAACAGGCTAGGGAGCGTAGTCCAGATCCCCGACGACTGGAGCCAGGAGAATTAACGCCTGTCCATCAACGCACGAGTCGCCGCCTACGTGGTGAGCAGCCCGAGTTTGGCCCTCTCTTCGATTCATTGAGACCAGCGGAGACTGTGAGCTCAGACGACACTGCGATGGCTGCTCAAGCTACACCGTCTCCATCCCATATCATCGTGGATTCTCCCCGAACACCGGAGGTCTTCCACGGCGATACTTTCGAAGATGCCGAGGACTGGCTCGAGGGCTTCGAACGCGTCGCCAGTTTGAACGGTTGGGACGAAGCCAGGAAACTTCGTTACGTCTATGTGGCACTGCAGGATTCGGCACGTACGTGGTTTGAAAACCACGAAGCGTCCTTGTTGACATGGGATGACTTCCGAAGGGAGCTGCTGGTTACCTACCCGAACACGGACCGCAGAGAGAAGGCAGAGGCTGCTCTTCAGGGGAGGAACCAACGGAACAATGAGAGCGTGGCCATGTACATTGAAGACATGTCGCGGCTCTTCCGCCGAGCCGATCCAAACATGGCCGAGGAGAAGAAGTTGCGACACCTGATGCGCGGAGTAAAGGAGGAGATTTTTGCAGGCTTGGTGCGTAATCCGCCGCGCACCGTGGCAGAGTTTAGATCCGAGGCAGCGACGATGGAGAAGGCACTACAACAGCGTGCACGACAGTACAACAGGGACGTGAGCGTCTCTTCGGTTAGCGCGGCGTCGGCAACCCTCACCAGCAACATCGACGTCCTGCGGGAAGTGGTGAGGGCTGTCGTAAGGGAGGAGCTGCAGAATATGCAACTGACCCAAGGTGCTCCAGCGATGCCCTCACTTGCGGACGTTGTGCGTGAAGAAGTAAGGCAAGCAATTCAACCCCAGCCTCAGGTACTGCACTGCGCACAACCGGAACCTCAACCTCAGTTGTCGTACGCACAAGTTGTACGACAGGAGCTCGGACGCACGAACTTTGCCCAAGCTGCCGTTACGCCCTCGACGTTTCCCCGCAATACGCCGCCGCCCATGCCGGAAGCAAGACCCCGTAAGAGCGATATATGGCGTACTGCAGACCGGCGGCCCCTATGCTACCACTGCGGGGAGGCAGGTCACCTCTATCGGGCTTGTCAGTATCGTCGAGTGGGACTGCGTGGCTTCCCAGTTAATGCACCATGTCCTCGGAACGGTGAGCGGCCTTACGAAATCGAAGAATTTTTATCTTCGCGCCATACGATTCAGGAAACCCACCAACGTGAACCCAGGTCGGCAGCATCGATGCGCTATCGGTCGCCCAGTCCTCGTCCGTCATCAACTTTCCCGAGGCGTCGTTCCCCTAGCCCACGACGGGAAAACTAGAGCCAGCGACCTGTGGAGGCAAGGCCGCTGATACTCGGAGAACTGAAGACCTTCCACCGCTAACCCGACCGGACAACGGCAGTGGCGCAAAGACAAGTGCAGTAATGGCGACGTTACCTCCGAACTGCTAGTCACCATAGACGACCTCGAGGCTATTGCGCTGCTAGACACTGGTGCAGACTACTCAGTGGTCAGTAGCGTGCTCGCAAAGAAGTTGAAGAAGGTGCTGACTGAATGGACTGGACCTCAGATCCGTACTGCCGGAGGGCACTTAGTCAGCCCCGTGGGACTGTGCACCGCAAGGATAGGGATAAGAGGATTCATGTACGTCGGCAGCTTTATTGTTCTTCCTGAATGTTCGCGTGAGCTGATCCTAGGCATGGACTTCTTGCAAGCAAACAACGCAATCATCGACTTGCAAGAATCTCAAGTTTCGTTTTCTACAGAGAATGCCGTCGCCATGTGTCATACGGAGCAACCCATCGTTTCACCCCTCCGTATTGTGGACGAAGGTGTCACCGTGCCGCCCCGTTGCAGTGTGACAGTTCTTGTCAAAAGTGAAGTTTTACGTGATTGTGATGGACTAGCAGATGGAAACATCGGACTGCTACTAGAAAAGGGACTATGCGTGGCAAGAGGCCTCGTGCACCTTCGTGACGGATGTGCGGATGTCCTATTAACCAACTTTGGAAATGAGGTGCAGCATGTGGCGAAGGGAACCGCCATAGCATCCCTGCATGATTATGTGCAAGTTGCGGATGTTTGTACACTTGATGAAGCACGGCCAGCCTCTGCGACAGTAGACAGTGTCCTCCAATCAATAGACATTGACAGAGAGCTGTCATCACCGCAGAAAGAGCAGATTGTGAACCTGATTAAGGAATTCGCAGAGTGCTTTTCCACTTCGTCGAAAGTCGGACGCACTCCCGTCGCAAAGCACCGAATCGTGGTCGAAGAACATGTTAGACCTATACACCAACGTCCGTACCGAGTAGCGCCAAAAGAAAGGGAAGCCATCAAGCAGCAAGTACAAGAAATGCTTAAGGATGACGTGATACAACCATCCAATAGTCCGTGGGCGTCGCCGGTAGTGCTGGTCAGAAAGAAGGACAACACCCTGCGGTTTTGTGTTGACTACAGGAAACTGAACCTCGTCACGAAGCGTGATGTTTATCCACTTCCACGAATTGACGATACTTTGGATAAGTTACGCAACGCTCAATTCTTTTCGTCATTGGATTTAAAGAGCGGGTACTGGCAAATTGAAGTGGACGAACGAGATCGCGAGAAGACGGCATTTGTGACACCCGACGGACTATATGAGTTCAAAGTGCTCCCTTTTGGTTTATGCTCTGCTCCCGCTACCTTCCAGAGGATGATGGACACTGTCCTCTCCGGACTTAAATGGCAATCGTGCCTCGTCTATCTTGATGATGTAGTGGTTTTTTCCTCTACCTTCGAGCAGCACGTGCAGCGATTGAGAACAGTACTGGGTGCTATTCGCGCGGCAGCTCTGACTATAAAACCGGAAAAATGTCACTTCGGATTTCGCGAACTTCGCTTCCTCGGGCACATTGTTAGTGCTGAAGGTGTCCGCCCAGATCCTGAAAAGATCACAGCAGTAGAAAACTTTCCGAAGCCACGAGACAAAAAGGCCATGAGACGATTCTTGGGCCTCTGTGCCTACTATAGACGCTTCGTTGAAAACTTTTCCAAGATCGCTGAACCATTGACACGGCTTACAAAAGAAGGTGTACCATTCATCTGGCACGCAGAACAAGAAGACGCTTTTTCTGAGCTGCGACGCCGTTTGCAGTCTCCTCCTATTTTGGCTCACTTTGATGAAGACGCGGAAACGGACATCCATACCGACGCCAGTAACGTGGGTCTCGGCGCCATCCTTATTCAGTGGCAGAATGGAGAAGAAAAGGTTATTGCATACGCAAGCCGCACTCTATCGAATGCTGAGTTCAATTACTCAGCTACAGAGAAAGAGTGCCTCGCAGTTATATGGGCCATCAGCAAGTTCCGTCCATATCTATACGGCAGGCCATTCCGAGCGATCAGCGACCATCATTCATTGTGCTGGCTGGCAAATCTCAAGGACCCTTCAGGAAGACTTGCTAGATGGAGCCTGCGTCTGCAGGAATATGACATCACCGTCGTCTACAAGTCCGGCCACAAGCACAATGACGCGGATTGCCTGTCACGTGGACCAGTCGAGTCTTCATCTTCTGATCATGGAGAAGATTTTCCATTTCTCGGAGCTCTCAACGTGTCCGAGATGGCCCGTCATCAGCGAATGGACCCGGACCTGCTCCTGCTTATTCAGTACTTGGAGGGTCAGCAAGTAAAGGTACCGCGAGTTTTCGTCCGCGGATTGTGTTCCTATGTACTCCAGAATGACGTCCTCTACAAGAGAAACTTCGAACACAGTGGTGAGACGTTTCTGCTTCTTGTACCTTCATCACTGCGAGCGGAAATATTAGAAGCGTGTCATGATGACCCGTCGGCTGGACATTTGGGTATTACTCGGACTTTAGCAAGAATCTGCCAGAGATATTATTGGCCAAAGTTAATGGATTCTGTACAGCACTATGTGAAGCCATGCCGAGAATGCCAAAGGCGCAAAATACCGCCATTAAAGCCAGCAGGCCTGTTGAAACCGATAGAGCCCCCGAAAGTACCATTTGAGCAGGTGGGAATGGATTTACTTGGACCCTTTCCTGTCTCATCGTCGGGAAAGCGGTGGATCATTGTAGCGACAGACTACATGACCCGGTATGCTGAGACGTCGTCTCTCGCAAAAGGAACCGCGAATGAAGTGGCTCAGTTTTTCGTCAGCCAGATAGTATTACGACATGGCGCACCTAAGGCTGTCATAACCGACAAAGGAACGGCGTTTACTGCCCGTTTGATGCAGTCTATAATGAAACTCACGCATACCGACCACAGAAGAACTACAGCTTACCATCCGCAAACAAACGGCTTAACTGAAAGGCTCAATAGAACGCTCGCTGACATGATCGCCATGTATGTGGACGTCGAACATCGAACGTGGGACAGCATTTTACCGTATGCTACATTTGCGTACAATACCGCAGTACAAGAGACGACGCACTTCACACCATTCCAACTTGTTTACGGTAGGACAGTGACAACGACCCTAGACGCGATGTTACCTGTAAGCAATACGAACGAGGATGACGCTGACATCAGCGAATACATAGAAAGGGCAGAAGAGGCCCGACAGCTGGCAAGGCACCGCATAATTCAACAGCAGGGCGTCGACGCCCTGCTGTTCGGTAAATCGGTAAATCGGTATAATCTAAGGCGAAGGGATGTCCTGTACAATCCCGGAGACAAAGTGTGGGTGTGGACGCCTGTACGTGCACGTGGCCTTTCTGAAAAGCTGATGCGGCGCTATTTCGGCCCTTACAAGGTACTTCGCCGGATAAGTACCTTAAACTACGAGGTCATCCCTGAAGGCCAAGTGTGCTCGACACGACGAAGAAATCACCCCGAAGTTGTACATGTAGTACGAATGAAACCCTACTACGAAATGCACTGAACAACATCATCGACACACGTGCTCAAACATCAAGACAAGCCCTACCATTCCAAACTGTTACCCGTCTGGACGCATCGGGACGATGCGTTTTAGGAGGGGGATTAATGCCACAAGCTGTTCAACATCTTCCGAAGAGGCACGCCGCTTCCTGCGTTTGTAAATGCCGTCAAACAAATGTCAAGCAAAGCGCCCAGTGCAACGGCGGACTGCGCGTGTCAACGCACCACGTGGGAAAAAGAAGACTGGCGGCTCATGGTATGAGCGGCTCGCGACCAGAGGCGAAAAGAAGAGGTCGACGAAGTCGGGCTAGCGAGCGTGGAACACTTTGGCTTGAGTGTTGTCCTTAAGTTCACGGCACAAGTTCGCCTTGAATAAATAGGTCTTTTTACTAACAGGCGCTGTATTTGTTGGTAACAATATATATATATATATATATTGTCACGTGGTCGTGAAGTCGACGAAGACAACAGATGGCGTGGTCAAGATGGAGCTCTTTATTTGGCCGAACTTGTGGCCGAGAAATGAAAACTCAGACTGCAGCAATACACGCTGTACACGGATAGCGGCGAACTGGGCGTCGGCCGTCGATAAACTGACAAGCGGTCAAGCGCGTCGGCTTTTATACAGGCGCTATCGAACTTTCCAGCGACATCGCTGGAGGCGGCGTTATCTCTCGGCAATGGTGGGACATTCGCGTGCGGCGCGCAATCTTAACGGAACGGTCTACAACAATCGCGAAGCTTCTTACACATCGCGGCGCGGCCTGCGCAGCGCGTTTCCCACAGTCTTTGTGGGTGAAGCTTCAACCCATGAAAAATAAGACGCGCAGCAATATGGATATAGATGAACAGAGACGAATGACACAAGGACACAAAACGGACAAGGACCTTGCGCTAGCCGAGTGGTTACGACGCCCGCTTCCTAACTGTTGGCACGCGGGTTGGAATCCCGCCTCTCCAAGAACTTCTTTCTTTCTTTCTTCCTTTCTTCTTTTTTCTCTTTCTTTCCTTGTTTCTTTCTTTCTTTCCTTTTTTCTTTCTATTTTTGTACTCGTTCTCTCGTACATCAGAGTTATTGCATCCGGCGCCGAAGAAATCGGCGCACGTGTTCTGGCATCGAAGTATAAGAGCACGAAGAGAGCGCGTGCCGGTACAAATAGGCGCACGTCTTTTGGGAACGAAGAAGAAGATTAGGAGGAAGGAGATAGCAGGTGCTGTTCACTGTTTCTTGATGGCCGTCCCATCCCTCAGGTACCTTGACTCCGTATTTTAGGCATCCACTGCCAGTCTGGTGGCAGGGTCTTGCACACTACAGGCCTTCTGACTAAGCAGATTGCAGAACAAGAGGACTTGTAGAAGAAGACGTATTTGGCGCGAGCGCGCGCTCGATATGCTATACAGTTGGCTATGCTATGTGCTTTTGCTTGCGGTAATATCATCATTAAGGCACTCGAAGAACAAGAGGAAGAAGACTTCTCTTTGGCGCGAGTGAGCGCTCAGATGGTTATGCTATATATATGGTTTTTGCCTGCGTTATGCCAAACTACGACGACAGCATACGATCACAGCCTACGACAGTCCGGTCCCCTGAAGTGCTCCGCACTTAAAATGAGTTTTCTTTCGCAGACGTTAAACCCAAATATTAGGTACACCATAGCGTGGAGTTCTTTAACGTGTACCTAATTAAAGTACGATCGGGTTTAAGTATTTCATTTCGGTCGATTTCTAGCTGTCAGATTCCAGAATAAAGCCGCACGTATGTACTTTGCGGCATCTCGTCACTTCCGGCGAGACACGACACTGGGCAAGGTGTCTCGTATAATAGCCGATACATTGAGCTACAGCGTCAAGAGCGCCGCTTATTGTCGGGTTTTTCATGCAAGATCCACAATACGGGGTTACGACGCAGCATGTAATTTCCACCACAACAACAAACAGGCATCCAGGGTTCGGTCCAAGGATGTCTCATGGGCTCTTGTGGGCGACCTGAGGATGTCCAAGACTAACCGCACAAAGTTCCCAAGCGAGACAAGATGCAAAATCATCAGGACACGCTGGAATGGTTGCCCGTTGTACTTGAACCGGTAGGCGTCACATTCTTATATACTATAGACCGTCGAAGAGATTTCCAGAACGAGAACTGGGAAGAAGAGAGCGTACAGAAAAAGCGCGCTGCATCAACTACCTACTCCGACGGGATGTTGCACATTTTGTCCTTGAGTAAGCTTTCAATGGAGTCTCTGCGAAAATTCGAATGCTTTGGCCCTAATGTTGCTGAATCTGTCCACGATACATGGTGTCAGTGAATACAGGAGAAGCGAAAGCTAACCACTCTGCCATTTTTTTTTTTTGGTTCAGCATAATTAGAAGAACATGGTATAAGGAAAGTTGCCCAATGTGCGCAGCGGTAGGCTTGTGCAGTGCTCTGAAGTAGCTACACATATAATATTCACGCGTGCAATTGTACAAGGCAGTTAGAAGGGCAGTATTGTTGGCGCAGAAGTGCAAGAGCGCGTGCTTTTTAGCAGCGAAGCGGAATTTAAATGCTATCAAGAGATGCTACAGTGTTTAATTATCTTAATAATTGGATTGTGCTTACAGTTTGAACAAAGAATTTCTTTTCTTTTTCTCGGATAACGAAATCATGAGGTTCTCGTTAGGACGCCGACAATGAAGTGTTAATTAAAGGAGTGGTGACAGAAAATTTGTGAACCTCTGTTTTTTGCTCTTAATCAATGGCTACTGACTCGATAATAGCGGCAACGAAACTCATTTGCCCCAGCGCGAGACGAATGTTTAATTATATGCTCGTATGTTACGACCGGAGGCAGTTTCGATTTCGAAGAGCACGCGGTGCCCCGTGACGTAGATGGTCTACTTGGTAAACAAGACCGCAAGAACCAGTGACGTCACGGGCCAGCTTCTGCTATGTTGACAGTCCTGCTGTTTCGTTTGCTGTGTTGAGCAGGTGTTGTGCATTGCGAGTGCTTGCTTCCTCGATTGTCAAACTACGTTGCTTTTCTAGTGCGGCGATGGACGAAAGAGCTGGCAGGAGTGTAAAAATCAGTAAGAAAAGCTCGATTCACTTTGCGAATCTCGCCGGTAGCTGCGATTTTGTTCTTGTAGTCGTTGTCCAACTGAGGCGACGTTTTCCGCCAGGCTTGGAGTAGCCGCAGCATTAGACGTGCTGAAACATTTTTGCTCCGATCATTCGTAAAGTAGCAGGATGAGAAGTGACGAAGGAAGCATTGAAATCACAACATTGGCACTCTGTAACAGTGTTTATGCGTAACATGCAAATGACGTGATGTACGCTTTACTGACTCGTATTTATATCAGACAACGCCGCGTTCTCAAGGCATGCCAATCCCACGTACGCACGTCGGAGGGTCGAAGCAGTTATCTGTCCACTACGCAATATGAACCCAGCAGAGAGCTTTAGTTCGTCTGTAGACTTCCTATCGTTTGCGGGTACCTGGTTACCGGAGCTGTTGACGGCTGCAGCAGCAGCAGCAACTGCTTACAACTGCGGAGCCCGTAGCGACATCTTGTGGCGTTTTGTCCAGCTACAATAATTTTTTTTTCGATTTTTTTCCGTCGCGTTGTAGTTCTTGTCGGGAAAAAAAGCAATGAGAATACTGTGAGTTGCTAATTATCTCACTGCAAATGCTTTACATAGAATCAGTAAGCGGGTAAGTCGCTGCGATGTTATATTGTAGGTCTCTGGTTAGGCTACGCATCATCAGGTGTCGCTACCAGCTTTGTCGGTCTCGTACACGCCTCCGGTAACCCGGCCAGAACTCGTGACGTACGTGGTATCCACTCGGTGACCTCATCGTCTTTTGCTTCTATTTCCGATCCGGCACTTTCACGAACTTCAAAACTCAATTAAAATACCTTTTAAGCTGTATTTGTGGCTGATATTGTACAGATGGCACCTATATGCACCCATTAGTGTGATTCAACAGTCAAATTGTGTCCGAATTTTTCTGTCACCACTCCTTTAACAGGAACCTTAGATATGAAACAGTTGGTACGTTAATGGTCGTATAATTTTAAATATTAGGTATATTTTAAGAGCGCCAGCAACACAAAACCATCTGGCAAGACATTTACTGGAAAATACTGAAAATATTTTGCATGTAGTCTACAGTTTTGATCTTTCACCTATCACACGTGTTACTGATTGCACGTTTATTTTTTAACTTTAATACCTAGGACATCCCTAAGAAGTCTACCAGAAATAGAGATGCGCAGCACACGAATCTTTTTGTGACGCCTTTTTAGCACAGTGCTCTGGAACAATGTTGACACACGGAGGTTCCATCTGCACCGAAGCTAAGTAATAATGTTTATAAATCCCCCCCCCCCCCTCGTCGAAATGCGGCCGCTGTGGCTTGGAAACGAACCCGATTCCTCGTGAGGGACAACTTTTCTGCAGTAAGGATATAGTCGTCTTCACACTTACTGGACAGATCCGATTCAGCGAGCAGAGAAGTGACTTGTCTACGTTGTACACGTTAGGGACAGTTGCAATGAGGCCACGGAACTTTCGCAGTGGCTCTGCATGCGTAACTAATTTCTCCTTGGCATCTCGTGGAAACTATTATAGATAAGTCGTTCTTGGGGATATTCAGTAAGATTTCATTTCCCTGCCAATGTCCCATCGGGTCACTGTATTTTCGAACAGCTAAACTGATTCCTGTGCACTAGCGTAAATGGCACAGCAAAAGCCCACAAACGACGTGTCATGTAAACACTGTCGTTTTTCGGGTGCGTACAGTACGTCCTATCTATATGCTTGTCCGAGTTCTGAGAAAACAAACAAAGATAGCGGTTAAATTCTTACAAGTAATTGAAAACACTTACGCCGTGGCGCGCGGTGCCTGCGTTGGCTTCGTCGATGAATTGGCCGTTGAACGCAAGCCGCCGGCACACGTTCTTGGAGTACCTGCGCACGGGATACATCTAGAAATACATCACAGAAAGAGGTTAGTTTTACGTATTGCTGGGCTGCCATATTGGTACGGTTCTAATGGTCTTCAGATTGTCACGCGAAGTAATATTTAACGCACAGAAAGCACAAGAATAACTGGATCCAGACTCTATGGCATGCACGATATAATGCAGTGAACAGGCACCCGATAATTCTATTAATACATTCTATAGAACATAAAATGGGCCAAAAAACACAACCATGAAACGTGCAGATTTGACTGCGTACGCAGCTACAATATTCACACCCTCTGGAGGCAGCCATAATGTCCACAGTCGTACGCGGCGGGGCCGCGTACGACGTCCTTGATTGGTTCATTCAAGCCCAATCGGGTGGTTATACTTGTGGTGCCATCCCGCCGGGAACTAGCACAAGATATATGTGACAGGCCGCAGGCTTCCTTTTGACTAAAATCTGTAATGGGGCATGCTGAAGGAGTCCAGCACCAACAAAGCGCTCGCACCGCGTATTCCGCCAGACCGAATAGATCCAACCGACGACGAGTCGGTTGCCCAACCAACGTTTCGCTGGTACGCTGACGACCACATTCGAATAGAGTCAATTTGTGTCCATCGGCTGCGCAGCACAGCGTCGCAGTTACGCTTGCTCTTTTTTAACAGTTACTCTATTGTGCACAGTAATAGTATTACAACAGGGGATTATACAGACGGAGATCCAGATAGCGTTCCGCAGTAGGATACGCATTGGGCTGGTTGGTTCATGAGCAGGAAAAAGAGCGCTGAAAAGACGGCACAAGAAAGGACATAGACCGCGGCACTGACTAACAAGCAAATGTGTTTATGCTTCTAGTCAGCACATACCGGGTGTCCCAGCCCACTCGGAGCCAGACTTTTTAAATGCGAAGCATTTCTTAGCGAACCTCAGCATCTATCTATCTATCTATCTATCTATCTATCTATCTATCTATCTATCTATCTATCTATCTATCTATCTATCTATCTATCTATCTATCTATCTATCTATCTATCTATCTATCTATCTATCTATCTATCTATCTATCTATCTATCTATCTATCTATCTATCTATCTATCTATCTATCTATCTATCTATCTATCTATCTATCTATCTATCTATCTATCTATCTATCTATCTATCTATCTATCTATCTATCTATCTAGCCGCCTACGTCTGGACGCCCTCCTGGTCGTCTGTATAACTTGTAATACTATACGAAAATTGGCCTAGCAGGGGATCAGTGTATGACGAACACGATTCACTGGTCATGACATGAATAACGCAAAATACCTGTCGCGTACGTCATGAAACCCTTTCTCTCAGTCACGTGTGGCACATACCCGTAAACCAGAGTTATTGTTATGCGGGTATGTGCCACAGGTGATACAGAGTCAGGTGATACAGACGCAAGGAAAGTGATAATAATAATTGTTGGGGTTTTATGTCCGAAAACCACGATATGATGTGAGAGACGCCGTAGCGAATGGCTCCGGAAATTTTGACCATTGAGTATTCTTTAACATGTACCGAGATCGCACAGAACACGGGCATCTAGCATTTTGCCTTTATCGAAATGCGACTGCCGCAGCCGGGAGCGAACCCGCGGCCTTCAGGTCAGCAGCCGAGCACCTTAACCGCTACACCACCGCGGCGGACGCAAGGAAAGTGAGGAAACTGAAGACAGAACATCCCTGGAAGACGCTCAACCACCATCCACTCGTACACGTCGTCCGCAACGTGGACCACGTGGATTACGCAAAAACCGGCGTCAATGCTTCCTACAATATTTCTGCTGAGAGGACCAGGCCTCTCATCATTACCGGTGTCTTCAACATTCATTTATCAAGACCCAAAAATGCTTGGTCTTTATACTGCGTGAAAGACGGATTAGATGTGGAGAGGGCATCGAGAACCTCGCTGCCACGTCCAGGACAGGATGCATCACATATCATTTCATCGTAAGAGGCATCCAGGATTTCCACCAGCTGCACTATACCTCGCACTTCACTACACTTAAGACTCCTCATAGCCGCTATCTCGAACCGATCCGATTAACAAGTCCCGTCCAGCTGCTCGGGCTCACTGATCACTTTGATGATGACCTTGATCAAGAACTGTCAAGAACCCCTTCCACACATGCACACGGGTTCGTGCGTTCGTCCTCCGCATGTGCGTGCGTTCCCCGTCATAACGGACAATTACAAGCATTACAACTGCAACTGTGACTGTAACGTACGTACGTGCAGTGCGCCTGCGCGTGCCATGCGGCTGTGTATATATCTAGGGAAACTTTCCTGAATGAAGCTTAGTTGCGAGTTATGCCTGCCCTGTGCGCCTGTGTTCCTTCTTTGTCCTGTTCGGATACGTGCTATCCAGTATTCAAGAATATAAGCACTACAAATCAGCTTACCGTGTCTGGTGTTGGTAACACCTATGTGTCTGTTGCCATCGCTACGCAAGTGTAAACAACTGGCGTTATAATAGATATGCCACTCTATATCATATGAGTGCGCGTACACCACTTCCATATTTCTCTAGCGTCATTCCGTAACGTTTCGCTCAATGTTAAAAATTACGCCACAGTCCCCGTCCCGCGCATGCTTCGCATAATATTGATTCCCACGGTACGTGGGATCTGCCAAATTTTATTATTTTGTTTTTTTGAAACCATGTGCTCTAGAAAGGTTCTACCTGCCGTATACTCTTGGTAATCTTGTGTGCACTTACAACCTGAATTTTTTTCATTACTACGCACTAATAATTAATTAACTTTAACTAGCCAACTTATTTATTCTTGCTCGAGTCAGTAAAATATTAACTTAAAAGCCGCCTCAAATAACTTCGAAATCGAGCAATTATTTTTCGCTGAAATCTGCCTGGTTATTTTTCTCGATAAAAAAAAACAAAAGCGCGCGAAATACGCGAAATAAGAAACGGCCCCGTGCTCGCGCGCGCCTATTTCGTACTTCATAATTCATATGACTGAAGGGCTTATAAGCCTTCTTTGATTGATACATGGCTGCGTCCGTTCGTTGTAGAGGGCTTCAAGCTACTTAATGTACGCGCATGAAAACACGCCGCTCACGCGAACATCACTGAGCGTGAAGACCTGCACAATTTGGCGATGAACGAGACCTACCTAGTGACACAGGCTTACCACTCACAGTGGAACAAAAAAGTGGAGGTTTGAATACGCACCGTGAACCACACGCTGAACGCAACATTAGAACTAGGTTACGTCAGGACGAAACGCTATCCGCCTCGTGCGCTGCTGCTTTCAGTGGTACTGGTGGCGCCACCAACGGCGGACGGTGGCGATAGGTGGATATGCGCGGCTCATAGAAGCCGTGGGTAAAGCGCCTGTTACTCTCCGTTTTTCTATTCATGTTTCATTCTGGTTTGATATTTGTACTGCCGACGCTGCTCCACTAGACAACCATGCCGTCTGTTACGTCCATTGTTCTATATTATTTGTTTTAAAATGACAGGCCCGTTTTTTTATGCGTGCGCGCGATGCACTGCGTACGTTTCTTACGTGCATGTGTCCAAGTTGTTTGCGTGATCTGTTAACACAGATGAAATAAAAACTGTTCCAGTACAAAACAGCATTCTTGTTTTATTGAACACCCCAAACAGTACAACAATGACTATTACGGCTGTATGTCTGCTTAAGAAACGCACAAAAGACACGCGATTTTATCTTCGCCCAACACTCGTAGCACTCAACTATAGTTGAGTGCTACGAGTGTTGGTTTTCTTGGCCTATAGGCCAAGAAAACCAAAATCTAACTTTTAACAGCCGTCACACAGCTGCATAATAATGCGTGAAAGTACTGTACCAAATGACCAACAAACATTCACACAGCGTTTTTTTTTTTGTTCACAGACCGTATTAGCATATGAGGAAGTTCTAACTGCATTGCAATCACATATTTCAGAATATCTAATCACTTTCACCATTGAAGCCACAATCCTCTAACACATGCGCTTTAAATTGAGCATGGCATTACTCAGACTTGTATAGGAAATGCGCACGCGTGGCATTACTCAGATTTATATAGGAAATGCGCACGCGTGCAATGTATCTCGTATGCTAGATTCTCCTTTGGTACGTGCAGCTCAAAATAAAATGCGATTCTAGAAGTAATGTTCGTGGAGTAGCGAGCATATAGCAGAACAACTACTTACAGCTTCACTTACCTTTGCAAAAACGGTATTCCAATTGCAATTCAATATTAACCGACGCAACAACGATAACAAGACGCTTGTTGCACACAGGCGTACCAGGTTGACGCTCGAGGCCAAGCGCGGTATTTTAAGTGTAGCACAATCGTGCGCGTACAGTACGCTAGAATATTCTGGCACAATGTCGTTAAACTTGCAGTCACTTCAGCGGTTCCCACGATGTAGCACCAGTTGACGTCCTCGCGTCATCAAACTGCTACGACGCCGAGAACTACGCACACAGCTGACTTGGAAAAACGCGGTCTTGCAGGAGGCCATCTTGTCCCGCAACCAACGGACAAAAGTACACAACTGAGGCGCCTGAAACATTGCCGTTGATGAGATGGCAGCTGAACGAAATCAGGGCTCATCGTCCGACGTGTGGCCACCGCCTTAACACAATATTAACGTTGCAACGTTCAAGGAAGACGCGACGAAACGACGAGCCCAGCCGGTCTTGTCGGATGCGCTACAGCCACTACAGCACAGTGCGCAGCGCGCGCTCTCACGGCCACCGAAAGAAATAAAAGAAAGTGGAGAGAGGAGTTAGCTTGGAGCATGGCCAGTCGGTGGAAGCAAGAGGACGTGTTGCGTCATCGGTGTGGCGTATTGTCGAGAGATGGCGCTAGTTTGTTTTTGCGCAACGAAATCGCAAACTTGATTCAAAATGCATGGGATCCTATGGGGGGTTGGGAGAGGGCACACCCGCCTTAGCCGAGCGGTGGCGCCACCATACCGATGCACGAGGCGGATAGACGCCGCCTTTCGCCAATCGCGACCACATATCTCCAGGACACCAGAAGGACGCTGCCTATTCACTTTCTCTTTGGACCAAGAGAATTACTTTAAGTATAAACGACGAATCGTAATGAAGCCGCGGTTTTCTTTGCACCTTGACACTGATGAATGCACGCAGCATTCTTTCGGACACACCAGCAGAACGACTGGCAAAAATGGCGAACCAAATACGTTCGGCAGGTTCGTGCATGGAGGAAGGAAATATTAGGAAGCAGGTGTCGTGAAACAGGATTTAAGCAAAGAAACGAAAACATGTTTCGGCCCAACCGGAGATATCATCACGGGAGAGCGCCCGTTCAGTGCTGGCAAAGCTATACGCACAAACACACTCGGCCAATGCGCTGCGTCTCAGAGGTCACGTGTTCTTGCCCATACTATGCTGGCTTAACAGAGCGTTCACTTGCCAATGCTATAGATACATTATATTTATGAAACGTGGCTGGCTGAGAGTAATTCTCACATGACGATTTTACATATTTTTCGCTAATTAAGCACTGATACAAGTAGTATATTGAAAAAAAAAATCACAACATATCCACGGAGTGAATGATGATGAGTGGGCGAAGCTGCGGAGGTTCATCGGTAAACCGTGAATCTTCCGTGAATTCTGCCCAGTACATCATCACCGACGTGAGATCGGGCGCGTTTATACTAAAGGTTCGATGAGTTATGACGACTTGGAGCTCACTTTTATTTTACATGTACGCTGTGAATTTTCATTGTTTAGAAAACCATTGCTTTAGAAAACATCTGGCGTCTTTCGTTAAGCAGCTGGCGTCTTTTCGTTTTGCTTTAGAAACATCTGGCGTTCTTTCGTTTTGCTTTTAGAAAACATCTGGCGTCTTTCGTTGGTTTATTTCATCAATCAACGGCGTTTTGAACAAAATTTTTATTGTTTAATCACGCACACGAGAAATCTCACCAGGCACTACCTTGGAGGTAAACAATGGCTGCTAATGGGAATGAGAGACAGAAGAAGTCGGCTTTTAGCTAACACTTACACTTCTACTTCTACTAACGTTTCCTACTGGAACATGCCAATGGCTGCTAATGGGGAATGAGAGACAGAAGAATTCGGCTTTTAGTTAACGCGCACGCTGCGAATTTTTTATTGTTCAACAACGCACAGGAAAAATCTCCCACCGGCACCACCTTGGAGGTCAAGGTCTGGTACTAGCGTTACGACTGGTTACGCACTACTACTACTGCGACTACGAGGGACGAACGGGTGCCGCCTTAAGGAGCTTCGCCCCTAAAATTACACCATCTCCCGCTCAAGGGGACCATGGGGCGATGCGAAGCCGTAGTACTTGCACGATCGCGTCCCGTTGGCGTTCGTTGGGCATGCTACCGACCTCGCGTCGTGGAACGCGAAGAGGAACGCTACGCGCGTCATGTCTTCTCTCTAGCCTGGCCGTTAATTCTCACAGGGCGAGCGAGAACGCGGCTTACAGGCGCGCGAGGGGGGGGGGGGGGCGTAGGAGAGGAGAGAGAGTGGGAGGGGACCAATGCCACCTAGAAAAAAAATTTAGGCCTGCTCACTGCCGCCGTGACGTCACACGTCTTGGCCGAGCGAGCGAACGCGCGGGAGACAGTGAAGCCATTGCCACTATAGTCCCCTATGAAATGATAAAGCGTTCGCGGCTAGTTTTACATGCGTAACAGCTTTATTTTGCCTTTTGCGTCGGGATTGGTGCTGGCTTAAGGAATGTGTTACGCTTTAGAGTCTTTGGTGATTGGTCTGTAAGCGACTTATTATTCCACTTAAAAATAAGAAAAGATCATGCGCTATCGAAAATGTGACCGATTTATAAATGCGAAGGTTGATGGCCCCGAAAAGTGACGAATAAGGCAAGTTTGATTCATACTTCATTCTTCATTTACACACGCACACACGTCACACTGTCCATAAGATGCGCAGAAACTGTTTCTATTTATTTGGTAAACGAGAAAAATTGTCGGCACTGCGTCCAGAGGTCCAGAGTCAGCCGAGTAGCCCCCATGGGAGCTACTACTGTCCTGCCGGTTCTTGGATCGGTGTACTTGGTAGTCGTCCTTAAGTGTTCTGGCTTGAAATCGAGCTCACACACCTGAAAACCATTTAAGAAAGCGGTTTATCACAGGCTTTCCGCTCCACTGTGATACTTATTTGCTCAGTTACAAAACAACAAAATCTATGAGGTGTCTACAGGCATCCCAATTCAGCTGACTCGCAGCAGTACACATTTCAAGGAAACAAATTAGGCGAAGGTGCTTGCGAGACTGGCGCATAATTATATTACCGCAAAAAGTGGTCGGAGCACCGGTCAGAAATACTATGTATACAAAACAGATGCACGACGCCACGCACCGCCACTGCTTAGCGTTTCTCAGTCAAAAGAAGCCCGCCGTGCTACGCGCAAATAGCGAAATGTTTACCGACCCTGAAGGAAAAAAACGCCTGTTCTGAGAATATAGTGCCACGCGCGTTTATTGCTCAATTTTTATGAGTTCGGGGTGCGAGCAGCGGAACGCAAAACGCATCTCTCGCACCGCTTGTGAAGTCGCTTGATTGGAGCATGGAGGTGAGTCTACTTCGTTTCGCCGTCGTTTAGCAGCCAAGCTCACCGCGTCTCGGCAAGACGCGCTCGTCAAAAACGGGAAATCTATGCACTCTCAAGAGACGCTACATCATCGCGGGGGTGAGCGTCTGCGACGCTCAGCTAAATGTGCCTTATGTAAAGGCTTACGCTAAGTCAGAAGTGCACACGGCATTATTTTATCGAAATAACCGAACGTGTTAGAGGTGGTGCCTTTAAAACATCTGAAACGCAAGTAGCATAGACTACACATACCTTTGAATCACGGAGAGAATGCATATCGATGTCATCCCGATGAACGGCACGCTCTCATTTCTCTTTTTGGTCGCCTTGGGAGAATGAAACCACTGGAACCTTCGGTACATCGCCAATATCGGCGACACTTGGGCCCACAGCACTGCTCCATTGGGAGAGCTTGCAGGTGTACAACATTCCGTGAACGAAGCACATCACATCACCACGCAGCACTTCACAAACGCAGACCACGGTCTTCAAGCAGACGCCAAAAGAAACACCAGTATACCACGGCAGGCTTCGTCAGGCTTAGCAATCCTGCTCTCTCAAACGGCGTGAGCATGCATGCGCACGTCTACTCAGCAGGAGACGAGGGTCAAAAATGACTGACGTCAGAGGCCATGCCCGGAGTAGTGAGCAGGCCTGAAAATATTCTAGAGGGCGCTGGAGGGGACGCGCATGCGCTGGTGCTCATCGCGGTGTTGCACAGGAAAGGGGAAGGAGGAGTGGAGAGGAGGTGTGTGGAGAGGGCTTGCGCATGCGCAGTAAGGTGGTCACACCCAAGGAGGTTATATACTATTTCTTCTGGAGTGGAGGTGGCGCCCCCGTAAGTGAAGCCGGTCGCCGCCATATTGCAAAAGGAAAAACTCGGAAGCAGACGACGGAGTGCGCTCCGTTGCCCCGCCGTCGCAGTTGTCTTTGGGGACGGTGGCATGCTTTTGTAAAGCAGTTAAACATTTTACGAGGCCATGGCGACTTCGTGCGTCGCTTATGGCTGCACAAATCGCAATAAGAAGACGCCTGGGATCACTTTTCACGTGTAAGTGCCCTCACTTCGTTCGCTGACGATTGTCTGTTTTTCGTGCATGCTGTTAAAATGGAAACAATTTGAAAGGTGCGCATACATGTAATACATGCGTGCAGTTGTAGCGACGAAAATTTTACGCTTTAAATGTTCGCTGACACGACGTTGTACGTGATTTTTAAGTGTGTACACGAAGTGGGTGCAGTCTAGCTGGACGTACCGAGCAATAATGGTACGAGTAGGAAGTCAGAACGCCCTTAGAATTCCGAGCTTTCTGGTGTTTTCTTGCAAGTCAAGACTGACGGCGTGCATGCATATTTATCCGGTGCATGGATATCGAATTTGATGGATGTTTATCGAGGAATTGGCAAACGCAACATTCCATGACGTGATTATCCGTGTTACATGTTTCCAAAAGACTGCGCGCAGCGTTCTACCTGGGAACGTGCCGGTCGAAGAAGTGGTTAGAGAGCTAAGGACGGTTACCAGCTCGACCAGCTCTGACCACCTCTGCTCCATGTAAAACAATTTTATCTCTAAAATAAGGTGCCGCCCGTTTCATGGCCGATACCCCGCGGTGGGTTGCGCCAGGTTGCCAAGGAACAACCAACCAACCAACCAACCAACCACCTCTGCTCTATTCACTTCGCAGAATGCTGCTTCGACAGAACGGGGCAGACGGCCTGGCACCTACAATTTGTACCTACAATTTTTCCTGCTTTCCCAGTGCATCTACAAAAGCCTGTTAGTTTCTACCTCCTTGACGTAGCTTCAACACAAATAGTTACGAAAAAAAAAAATTGCGGCAAAAGCAAGATGTAACTCTTTTGAAATCCGACCAAACTGAAACCGAAACACCGAAGGACGCGGCTGCTTTACTTTTTTATGCGTCTAGTCTGAGAGGGCGAGAGCTACCTCGTTTCGAGGCTGTGCGCGCTGCGCTTGCCGTGATGGCACACGTCGCCCACGTAGGTTAATGCTTGCGAATCCTGCTTCTGGCCAAATGTTCGCGTGATTGATGTGTGCTTATGTAAAGAGAATAAGTGCGTTCCACGTTAGCTTGTGGTTACCCCTTGAACACTGACGCCGTTACAACACAAAAACCCAGTTCCTAGTAACACATATGTAATTACAGCGCGCTCGATATACGAAGCACCCCTTCGACAACAGATTAGTCTGCAGCTGACATAATAGTATGACATAATTTGTTTCATAAACGAGAAGAGGCAACTGTTCGTGGGTTTAAAGCAGTTTCCATCTCATTTTTTGATTGTGGGACTGCAAACCAACGCGCGCGCCGCGCGTATTCCATTGCCGTCTATGGCGGTCGCGCCGTGTTTTTCCTCTAGCTACATGGCCGCCGGCGGCTTCACTTGCTCCCGTTGGCGGCGGCCGGGACTGCCACTCCAGAGGTTCTATAGAACCTCCTTGGTCACACCGCACACCGCCACTACCACCACCGGATTGAACTCCGCCATAAGATGCTTCGCATCTAAAACCTTTTAAAAACAAAAGCTTAAGTGCCCGGAATGTTTCATTTAATGTCGTTAATCGCGGTCGCCCGTAGCGTTTGGGTCACGTCATTGACTCATAACTGCATATCCAATGGCACATGCAATTATTTATTTCTACGTGAGACGCCACGAAGCAGACATCCTTCCTATAGCGCATGTGATACGTCAAGGCTGTTTTCCATGCCGCTAACACACAGCTATTTTCAGGTTGTAAATTCCCTCGCAGCGAAAACACAGCGACCTCGCCCGCCGCAACGGTCAGCGGCGAGCGACTGACACGTTGCTGTTCGCAGCGGTGAAGAGGTACCCGTCGCAAATGAGCCGAGTCGGCCGAGCCGTCAAAATAGGGCCGACTTGTTTGTTTTACTTATGGTCGTTGTTGCGCACTTTCCAATGAACTTAGATTGGAAGGTGTTTTTGAAATGACAAAACAAGCGTGCTCTCCGCTACCGTTCATAAAAAACTTAATGTCATCACGCATACATTTTTACATTAAATGTGAAAAATTTTTCATTGTCTGCCCCAAAGAATGCCTGAAATCAAGCTTGAGTGCAGCGCCAGTCAAAGAGCGAAAGTCACAGCCCATTCGCAGCCCATGTGAAACGAAACCACCAGTGGCGGCGGTTGCGAACAAAGAGATTGGACCGATTTTTCTCGCTGCAATCGCAGCATCTCAAACAAAGTCGTCGCAAAGTGGACGCACCGACACCGCACCGCGACCTCAAATTATCACTTTACCATTTTTTTTTGTAATTATTTCGGACACTTCATCGGCTATATGTAAAACTATTGCAAACCAAAATTACCCTTCGATATCACATATATTATGAATGTAAACCACAACTACCTTTTTTATATGTTTTTATTTTTCGGAGGCCCCCGCAACGTGCTGCGCAAAGAACAAGAGGTTCACTTGGTGATGGTGCCACAATCTTCGATTTTAAGGTGATGCATGTCCTGCGTTGGGGGCACTGCGCAAGCGCGAGCTCGAAGATCGGCGATGATAAATGAGAACAACGCAGCACGTTATTAGCGCTCGCACAACCATCCCCTACCCCCTCCTAACACTTACAAGAACTCAACTTGACCAAAGGTGGCTAATGGAAGCTTTGCCGTCAAGGAAGAATTTTACAAAAATCCGTTCCTTTTAAGGCAAATATAAATGTAATGATAAGGTTTTTCACATAAAAACGATAAAGTATGTGCTTTTGAATGACGGATAAGGCCTTTTTTTTAAACAGGCGGAGACTGCAGATTTTGAGGCCATAAAAAGCCGGCTGCTGGTTTTGTCTGTATATGCAGGGACACTCCACACGAAGCTACTCTGGCGAAGCTACTAAAACCAAGCGCAAACAGGTGAAGTATCACATAGCAGACAAGCTTAAACTGCGCGAAGACAACACGTATGAACACAGAAACACGCGCACCCACCAAACGCAGCGTTGTTGGGCTGGTGTGTTCATAGATTCGAAACTTTATAGATAAAAGATTCATAGATAACAAAAGGTAACTTTCGGCGTCGGCGGATTCTACATGGGTGATGCAAGAAATGGTGTTATGACGTCAGCATAAGACTTCATCATGCGGCCACACATCGCCAAAATTTGTGACCTCGTCGTGTCGTCACGTCAAGTTACATAATGACGTCATCTCTTTTCCCCAGGAGGCCTGAAAACGTCTTGATAGTTGAAAAGAAGGACCGCGAGTTTATCCTCGAGCTCTATTTTCTCGCGCTAATCGGTCGCGAGCTTGGGCGCGGAGGTCCCTTTCTATCACGCGGTTCGCTTAAAAGCACTCTTGAAGCGCGGATCCAGCTAGACAACTTTTCTTGGCAATGAGGCAAAGGCTACAGAGCCACAATGCACGTATCCTACCGCTAATGAATGCAGTCTTACATTTGCGTCCATATTTTCTGCGCGAGATATATAAAATACTCCTTTATTTTCTACATGTAGCTTTTTGAGATGGAAGGCAGCGCACACAAGCGAAATATTTGTATTTCTTTTACTTTATACGTTGTCACTTTGCGTTTTTGCGTGCGTGAAAAAGTCGCGCCTTTTACCCGTACCTTAGACGCTAAGCAGCGTTTGCGTCGAAATGCAACACTAGCCAACACTTTCCACGGCGTTACGAGACGCGCGCCAAACCGGACTATACTTCGCGTAGCAGTACATGTGCAGACGCTCCACCCCCGTAGCTTTCCCTTCATTGCCAAGAAAAGTTGTCCGCGAGTATATACCCATGTCCTTGCCGATCGCGTTCAGCCACCCTACATCTATGGGCACTTCCCGTATGTCATTGGCTTGAACTTGACTTGCAACCGCCTTCAACGCGTTTGGAACGCGCTGCCTTTAGACGGTGCCAAGGCAGCACAAACGCGTTTCTAACGCGCTCCCTTGAGGCGGTGGCAAGTCAAGTTCAAGTCAAGGAGCGTTTCTGAATACCGTAACTATCGGCAAGATGGTAAAGCAGATCTAGGCAGGCTCGCCAAAATTCTGGGCAAATGGGTGTTGCAGGTTAGTGTGACGTACAGGAGTACCCAGAGAGAAAGAGGGACGCTTTTCTACACATGTCGGCAAACATGAGACTCAGCACAAAACTCGCATAAAGATAGGTATATGAACTCTTGACGCTTATACCGCAAACAGCAACTAACCCCCGTATTCAGAAACGCTCCTTCACTTGAACTTGACTTTCCACCGCCTTCAACGCGTTTCGAACGCGCTGCCTTTAGGCTGTGCCAAGGCAGCACAAACGCGTTTCGAACGCGCTGCCCAAGGCGGTGGGAAGTCAAGTTCAAGTCTAGGAGCGTTTCTGAATACGGGGGTAAGAGCCGCAGCGCTCACCTTCTTTGCAGTAGATCTCTCGGGCGTACCTTGACGGACCCTCGTGGAGGCACAGCTGCTGCTTCCGAGCTGTCGACGTCGATGCATGCTGCCAGGAAAGACTACTCGAGGCGATGAAGGGTAGCAGGTCGATGGTCTCCAGTGAACAGCGGCCGCCCGAAGGCACGTCCCCATGCCAGGATCCCATAGTAGCTGCTCATCAGCAACCAAGGGAGTTGCTCACGCCTGGGAGAGGCCACGGGTGCTGCAACGCGTGATTTTGCATTACTCCCGCAGCCGTGTGGACAGCAGCAGCTAATTTAGCACAATGCCCTGCTTCTCATGTCCTCGCGGCTCTAGCGCCACCGCACGTGCGCGCCACCGCACGTTCTCCACGTAGCAGTTTAGATGATGATGATTACCTTCATATATGGCTCGTACCCACACTGGGGGAATGGCCAACAATTGGCCAGAAATAAAAAAAAAAAACAAGCATATAAAGGAGAGAGTGCGATAAATATTTTCTTGTACATGCAGCCCGGACAGCTAGATGTTATCATAAATATAAACTAGAATAATAGAATTAAAGTGAGACGCCACGTTTTATTACGATAACAGTTATATGGACACTCGCTCGAGCAGCAAGTGTGAACTTTGATTATAAGGGCGCGCTATTTCTGCAGGCATCGCCCAACAACTGGTATACCCTTCTACGTGCTGTTCTCTCACGAGAAAGAAGTATTTAAGGAGGTGAATCTGCTAGACCGCCGCAGGGCGGCCCCATAGTTTCAAGGAGGAACTTTTTGCAGTACCACGACAGATGACGCTTCCTGCGGGTTGCCGTCATTTACATGTTCTATGGACAGGACGCCCAAAAATCGCGATACGATCTCGTATGTTGTAAATTTCGCCAGATTTCATTCTGCAACGTCGATAACCAAACGATGACAGGCATTTTAGCTGCAGTTATTAGTAGTATACTGCCCTAATTATAGGCCGTACAGCGCTTGAAGCTACCTACTAGGACAGGGTTCTACGTAAAGCGTTACAAGTAATCGATTACCTATATTCAGTTACATTTTCTTCTAATTCTGTAATATAATCGATTACTTTTTCGAAACTGTAACGTTCTGGGAAATTCGATCACATTTTCTTGCACTTCGTTACCGGTAATCAATTACCTTCTTTTCCAAAATCAAGTTGTAACCAGTCTTCTACGCCGGTTCTCGTTCCAAAAAATCTGCTTCCGTACTGTAGGGAAACCTCGTTCTGTCAGACGGGGTGGTCCCTACAGAGCCTATTTTTCCCTTTTTCCTTGGCCTTACCTGCAACTCCTTTAGCCGAATGCCAGCAACGGCGAAGCGCGGCGCTTCATAGAGGACGTGGACACTAGCATCGAAGTACTGCGTAACTACGAGCTGGTGCGCAAGATGTTCCTGCCAGGGCTAGGCAGAGATACTCAGAAAAGTATTCCGTAATACAGATATCGAAATGCATGAGCTGGAAGCCTAAAATAGAGATGCTGAGATACAGTTGTATTTGACGTAAAGGGGATATTTCGGAGGTACTATTGCGAAAGGACAAAAAGGTATCCCCGAATACCGATACAAGAATACAGATACCGGGATACTTTCTAAGGCCTTAGATGCCTCATCAAGCGCTAAAATTGACCGGCGTCCCGCGTCGGCGTGCCCCACCGGCGGCCTCAACACGATTGATGCCAAAAGTCAACGCTAGATGACGTCATCATGACGTCACAGATCTCCAAATTCGTGAACACATTGCGGCGTCATCATGATGTCACACGGTGAAGTCAACTCATGACATCATGGCTTGTTCATAAGTGAACCGATCCCGGAGGCAGTGCAAAGCAAGGTGAGGTTCAGAAAGCTTACAATGCCTCCGATCCTGGAGGCATTGCAAAACCACGTTCATTGCAGAAAGCGTTCGGTGGGGGGCGTGGGAAGGTGAATACATTGACTTGGAAGACGGTTTTCGCCTTTGGGTCTGCTGAGGCGGATGCAGAGGGGACCCTGTACGTTTTAACAGCGAAGCATTTTAGCAAATCATTCCTTGTGAGTCGATCGCAGAAAACTATCATCATCTTAACGGGTGTGTGCCACTGTGCGGCTACCTGAGAACGAGTACAGAGAGAGATAAGAAAGAGAGAGAGAAAGAAAGAGAGAAACAAACAGAGAGACGGAAAGAAAGATATAAACAAAGCGAAAGAAAAATTCTTCTCGAAAAAAAATTCTTCACGAGGCGGGATTCGAACCCGCGTACCCTCAATCCAAAAGCGAGCGCCCTAAACACTCGGCTATCCAGGCACGCTAACAAAGCGTAGCATAGACTCGCAAAGTATAGTGTAGCAAGAAGGTAGGAAAGGGAATTGAGCATGAGGAGTACAGATGCGATGGTGAGGAGGAAGAAAAGGAGGTGGGGAGAGAGTAAAGCGTATCACAGAAATAATTAGAAAGAGAGAAATAGAGAGAAAGAAATGCAGAAAGAAAAGAGAGACAGAGAGAACAACGAAGGAGAGAGAAAGAAGTAGAGAGAGGAAAAATATAGAAAGAAAAAGAGAGCAAGCATCGCGTCGTCTAGCAACCAGATAGCGCATCACCCGGCCAAGCCGCGCATGCGCAGTAGCTATGCCACGCCCACCAACGGAGACACCGCGTGCAACCTCCGCTCTATCGAACAGAGTGGGCACCTAACGTAGAGTGGAAGAAACCCCGCGGTGTGGATGGCTCCTTGCGTCGTCTGCTAGCCACACCGTGTTCGCATGTGTGCGTACGTTTTGCACCGTCCTCAGAGGGCAGCTCATTCCGTTGTGTTAGCACAGAATCAAGTGCTTGTACGTATGCTTATACGATATACACAGACATTTCGTCTTCCCAGACTTGGATGCACTCCAATAAGTGAGTGCATGCACGTGTCGTTATGACGCTAGGTGTAATCATCGTGCCGTCCATTCGTACCGTCCATCGTGCCGTCCAATCATTTCAATGTGGGTGCCACTTTGTCATTCAAGCACATCACACAGTGCATTTGGCGGCTTCCTAAACGAAAGAAGTACCAAATATCGAGGTTTTAATGTAGTATTTGGCGACACCATCTCGTAAAGTGTTGGCGATATATAATTGTGATACCGCAAAGCATGAACTAATGTCGGCAAAGGCCGGTTAGCGGTAAAAAAGACCTCAAGTCATACGTTTTCATGCAAACAAAAAATCAGAGTGCACAAAGTTCTACTTCATATAATTAGGCAGAAATACTGGTTCTCTTTATTTTAGCCGCTAGAGCATGAAGTAAATAGTTAATGTGCTTAGTCGCGCAACACAATTTATATTTTGGTATAGGCAGAACACAAGTTAAACACGTACAAATAGAGCAAGGAAAAGAACGCCAGGTCTGCGCGGGAAGCGCAGCACAGTCACAGCGAAAGCTAGAAGAGCGGCATTTCTAGAGCCCATTAAAAACTCTGTTGTGGCTACTAATATAAGTACACAAGCAACGTACCCACTACGACACAAATAATTTTTGTGAAGTTCGGAAGCACCGACCACGACATTATTCGTCATTCTGCAGAGAAGCGAGGTACCAACTGTAAGGCATTATGTGCACTTTGTTGATGCGACGGTTGATGACGATAAAGAATTATCGCTTAGCCCTTTGTAATGGGTTGGAAGCTTTAAACGACCTACTAGTTACGTAATTCGCATTGTGTGACACCCGGTCGCTATTTAACACTCCGACCACGCTTTATAACATACGTTAACTTGAGAAAGAAAGAGAGAGAGGGAATTAACTATATTGACACCTAATGATCATGGGAACCTTATGGGCTTCCTTGGCAACCAATAGAAGTGCACTTGCGAGGAACCCACTCCGCTATAAATCATCACAATTTTTGTGAAGTAGGGAGGCAGCCACTATGCAATTTTTCGTCATTCTACAGCAAAGCGCCACTGCGTACATTTGTATACGCGCCGCCGACCGCATATCCACACTAACGTGGCGACGGTGCTGCCACCTATAGCCCGATCTCGTGGCGAATAGTGCATAGCCAGGCTGAGTACTCCCTAGGAGGAAGCCGCGCATCTCGAAGCTATTGTGTCGGTCGACGGGGAGCACGAGCGGCGACGGGTCCGTGCTTCGCTATGCCAAGCTTGGCGCGACACTCGTGCAAACTGCCCGCTATTTACTTTTTGTGGGGATGGGGGGCGCTGATGTTTCGCAAATACACTTAAGAAGTGTAGCATAATATTCTGAATAATGTTGCAGCGCGTTGAAACTTTCAAGTCCTTCATATCGCTCGAATCACTAACGAACATCTGTGAATTAAGAAAATGTGTACAATTATTTTACACATGAGACCTGGTTTGCTGAGAAGGTTGCTGCGTTAATTGTACTTAAGGAACACCAACTTCTCAAATTGGCTGTCTTATAAAAGCATCTGTTCGGCCCCGCAATACAAGATTCTATAATAAGAAAAGTCTCTCTACCGTTGCAGACGAGCACAAGTTCGTATAATAAGGAAAAATTTGTCAGACCCCCGCGTTGTGGGAATCGGTTTCATGTGAAGCAGTCAGCGAGTACATTTTTGCTGTATTTTATGGCTTAGAGGGAAGTGTTACGAGGTGGATCGACGTGTTTTTGTAAGTGTAGTAGCTGTGTGCACATCGTGGGCTTACCAGGCACGTCGACAACACTGGCGTTTAAAGGGTAACCTATGGTGCGACGAAACCTCAGCCCTCGCGTTAGAGTACAAACGTCAGTATTATCGAAACTAAGTGCACTTTATGGTGCAATCAAGTGAATATCATACCTAACTTTCGTTAATGTATTCCTCCGGGGTTCGTGTTGTGTGTGATCAAACTAACTAGTCATTCTGATCTTACACTTGTTCTTTCCTCTCTATCCTATTTATTATTCCCCCTTTCCCCCACCCTAC
Source organism: Rhipicephalus sanguineus (assembly GCF_013339695.2). Taxonomy (NCBI): domain Eukaryota; kingdom Metazoa; phylum Arthropoda; class Arachnida; order Ixodida; family Ixodidae; genus Rhipicephalus; species Rhipicephalus sanguineus. Next base: position 62,587,764 of record NC_051179.1, read on the forward strand.
GTGTAGGGTAGGCAACCGAGACAAAGCTTGGTTAACCTTCCTGCCTTTCCTCTTCATTTCTCTCTCTCTCTCTCTCTCTCCGGGGTCGAGCAGTGCTTCACTATAGCTTGCTGAATCATAGGAATACAAAAGTAATGTTTATCAGACTGCTATAAAAGCGGAGCCAACACAGGAACCACAGACGTTAATCTGACATGACGCCTGTATCGTAGGAGTACATATGCAGTGTTTATTGCTTTCTTGTAAAATTAGATAGCCAGCACCACAACCACAACTGACGTTGCATCGAAAATACGCCTGCATAGACTGTTTTTCCAAACTGTTTTATAGAACTGGCGTGGCTCTGTGCTAGAATACCTGAATGCCACGCAGAATGCTTGGGTTAGGTTCCTGCTGGGATCCTAATTTCTATTCTTTCCAATCGTCATTTAAATTACCGATGTCTGTTCTCGCCGTTCCTGTGTAGATATAAACTGTCAGTCACCTGTGGCACATACCCGTACACCGTGGCCAGTGGTAAACGGGGATGTGTCACACGGTGCAGCGATCACGCTATGCCTTGACCCAGCGGGTCATTTGCCCCGCCGGACCAGCGCCAAAAGGATTGTCTCGCCACGGCTTGACGGAGGAGACGACAGGGGCCGACTACACGAGACGGCGCCCACGGATTGACGACGACGGCGCTGATCAAGGGATTAACTCTCTCCGGAGTGATTCCACGAACCTGGCACATCTCGAAAGTGCGTGCTAAAACTTTCCCGTGGGAACGCAGCGCGCGGCCGGCACCAAAGGGGTCGATGCGCACGTGCGTCTTCCGTTCTCCCCCTCCCCGTTCTACGGCGGCGCTGCGACTAGTGGCAAGGGTGTGTGTGTATGTGCGGGCCAGTGTTGTGCCTCTATGAACATACATGAAGGGCGTGTGCCTTTCCGTGGAAGGTGCTTCACTGAGAGGAACTTCCACAGCACCATTGGTCCACATTGTTTTGTGTAGTGATCCCCAACCTAGGGACCTAGGGAACGGGGGTCATCAAAAAGGGCGTGCGGCGCCTCGCCCAGAGCGGTCTTCTGTCTTCCTCGACAACTCACTGTCAAATGTAAATAAACCCGTTGAGTTTGCTCTAAGCTCTCCCCTAGTCCTGACTCGACGGAGCGACGGCGACCGGCCCCGCTACCCGCAGACTGCGGTCGCCACGACGCGCTACAACGGGTCTGGAGGAAAGGGTTTGACGACGTACGCGACAGAATTTTCACATTATTCATGTCATGACCCGAGAGTCATATTCGTCCAATCTTTTTACCCTCCCATGCCAATTTTGGTCTACACCAATTTAAGGAGGCGATCATGAGAGAACCGAAATGCTGGCGGCTAGATAGATAGATAGATAGATAGATAGATAGATAGATAGATAGATAGATAGATAGATAGATAGATAGATAGATAGATAGATAGATAGATAGATAGATAGATAGATAGATAGATAGATAGATAGATAGATAGATAGATAGATAGATAGATAGATAGATAGATAGATAGATAGATAGATAGATAGATAGAAACGCTCAAAGCGCCAATGGTTCGCTAAGAGATGCTTCGCATTTAATAATTACCGCCTTCATGGCTGGAAAGTATATCAGCATTCTAATATATCGCCTTAGTTAATCTAGGTTTAGTAAAGATAGGGACAAAGATGAAGAAGAAGACCGGGAGGTTAACCAGATATTAGCATCCGATCTGGTACCCTGCACTCGGGAGGGGGAAAATACCATCTTGGCTAAGCACAACAAAACAAACTCTTCCCTCTTCGAAGCACGTTAGCGGATTTCCGACAATAGAAGTAACGAGATACTGGTGTCCTGCACAGTATCGCGATAAAGCGACACATCGTAAAGGTATTTTACGATAACCTGTCGGGGGTTCATAAAGAGCCCGGGCACAATACCTCTGTTACAGTGAGCTAGTATGCCGCTGTTCTCACTGTTACTCCAGACCTGCCCAGCTGCTATCCATTTCGTTCTTTCGGCTACAACTCGTCGTTTTGCAGCGGATTATCGTAACATGTCAGAACACAACAGTGGTGTGCATGCCTAAACCTAGACGTGTTCAATATGTATGCTTAAACGTAGAAGTGAAACAAAAATTCCCATGAATGTGCTGGTTGCTTGTGCGCCAATTAACGAATAAGACACTATTTCGAGAGAAATGGTAATTTTACCTATTGTAGAAATCGTAATTATAACTACCCGCCATTCACCGTCCCCAAGACGCCGCTCCCCGTCTCCGATGCGGCCTCGTCCGTTCGCACGAGACCAGGAAAACTAGTCGTCGCAGTCCAAGGGGCAAGGGCTGCGACGCTATCGAACAGCCAAAGCCCTCAGCAAAGCCCATCGAACGTAGTAGCCGCGTTTGTAGATGGTGTGCGCACAACAGCCCTTGTAGACACTGGAGCTGCCGTATCCGTTATTGACGCTAAATTAAGCCGACTACTACGAAAAGTGGCGACGCCACTTTCCGGGCTCTCCCTCCGTAGAGCCAGCGCCCAAAGTATTCACCCGACCGCGGTGTGCACAGCCCGTGCCATCATTCAGGACGTTCTGTACGCCGTCGAATTCATCATAATTTGTTCATGCTCTCACGACGTCATCCTGGGATTGGATTTTCTCGCCCGCCACGACGCCGTAATTAGTTGCGCACCAGCCGAAATATAGCTTTCACCAGTCTCCGATATGACGCCGGCGGACAGTCCATCGGCTGCGACCAAGGTACTCGTCAAAGACGACACCACAGTTCCTGCAAACTCGTCAACGGCTGTGTCCGTCTATTGCACCGGTCTCTCCGACACCGTTGCACTCCTTACTCCCTCTGACCGCTTTTTCACCAGGAAAGGATTGCTGGTGCCATTTGCGACCGTAAAAGTCGCTCACGGCGACACGGATATTTTTGTTACGAACCCATCCCCGTACATTGTTACGTTGGTGCGAGGGGAATGTCTCGGCAGAGTGGAAGCCCTCGAAGACGCACAAGTTATGGACGCACCGGGTGACACGCACTGCGCCAGCTCCCGTACGTCAGTGCAGTTTCCACTTCTGACTCGTCATCCGCTGACGTATTTGCTTCCTCCATTGCTGACAACCTTACGTCAGGCCAGCGTTCCCAGCTTCTGTGCCTGTTGGAAGAATTTCGTTGTTCGTTCGATGTCGCGCAAACTCCTCTCGGCCGCACGTCTGCTGTCACCCATCGCATCGACACTGGCGGCCAACCACCACTGCGGCAACATCCATATCACGTATCTCCAGCAGAGCGTCGTGTAATTAACGAGGAAGTCGAAGACATGCTTCGCCGCGATGTTATTCGACCCTCAAACAGCCCGTGGGCGTGTCCTGTCGTTCTCGTTGCGAAGGACGGCTCTGTGCGGTTCTGTGTGGACTACCGACGACTCAATAAGATCACCCGTAAGGACGTTTATCCCCTACTTCGAATAGACGACGCCATTGACAGCCTGCAAGCAGCAGAATTCTTTCCATCGCTCGATTTGTGCTCAGGGCACTGGCAAGTCCCCATGGATGATGACGCTCGACCGAAGACAGCGTTTGTCACAGCCGACGGCTTGTACGAATTCAGCGTCATGCCGTTAGAGCTGTGTAGTGCGCCCGCGACCTTTGAGCGGATGATGGATACCGTTCTGCGCAAGTTGAAATGGCACACGTGCCTGTGCTACCTCGACGACGTCGTCGTTTTCGCCCCGGACTTCTCCACGCATCTTCAACGCCTGCGGCATGTTTTGACGCGTTTGAGCGACGCCGGGCTACAACTGAATCTAAAGAAGTGCCGATTTGCAGCATGGCAGCTCACAATACTAGGCTACGTCGTGTCCAAGGACGGAACTCTCCCCGATCCAGCCAAGTTTCGGGCCGTGACAGAGTTCCCCTAACCTACGTCCGTCAAAGAACTGCGCAGTTTCTTAGGACTATGCTCCTACTTTCGGCGCTCCATACGAAACTTCGCGACTATGGCATATCGCCGCTGACGAAGATCCTTGGCAGCAATCGGCCCCTCAATTCATGGTCGTCAGAGTGCGACGACGCTTTCGCAAAGCTCCGTCGTTTGTTGATGTCTCCTCCGATACTACGCCACTACGACCCTACGGCCCCTACAGAGGTACACACGGACGCCAGCGGAGTTGGCCTCGGCGTTGTCCTTGCGCAGCGCAAACCTGGGTTCCCGTAATATGTCGATGCATATGCAAGTCGTACGCTTACTAAAGCCGAGACTAATTACGCCGTCACGGAGAACGAATGCCTGGCAATCATCTGGAGCCTTATGAAGTTCCGACCTTAGCTGTATGATCGCCCATTTCAGGGGCGTAGCCAGGGGGCGTTGGAGGGGTTCAACCCCCCCCCCCGGAATTTTTCAGTTTTGCTTGCGTATATATACACGCGCACATACAAAGTATGGTGGAACCCCCCCCCCCCCCCCCCCCCCGCGGAAAAAATTTCTGGCTACGCCCCTGGCCCATTTGATGTCGTCACCGACCATCATGCGCTGTGCTGGTGGTCGTCATTGAAGGATCCCTCAGGCCGTCTCGCCCGTTGGGCACTTCGCCTGCAAGACTACGACATCCGCGTACTGTACCGCAACGGACGCCAGCATGCTCACGCCGACGCCCTGTCGCGCTCTCCCTTGCCTGACGACAACGCCCACAAATCAGTCTCACCTAGCCGTTTCTTGCATCGACATTCACACCATCGCTACCGAACAGCGCAAGGATCGATGGATCGCCTCATTGATAGACTTGCTGACTGATCCATCGGACACACCATCCACTCGCGCGTTGCGTCGTCAAGCCCACCATTTCGCCGTTCACGACGACCTCCTCCACCGACGCAATTACAGCGGCGACGGCCGCCAGTGGCTGCTAGTAATACCCCGCAATCTGCGTTCTGACCTATGCGAGTCATTCCACTCTGATCCGCAGTGTGCGCACTCCGGGGTATCGAAAACTTACCACCGCATTCGCCAACGGTACTTTTGGCGAAGGATGTACCGCTATGCGCAGAAGTTCGTGCGCTCCTGCATCGATTGTCAGCGCAGCAAAACTTCAACGCAGCTGTCGCCGGCAGGTCTGCAACCTCTACCTTGCCCTGACCGGCCATTTGGGCGTGTTGGCATCGATTTGTATGGGCCACTTCCTCTGACGTCCGCTGGTAACCGCTGGGCCATCGTCGCTGTAGACCACCTCACGCGATACGCCGAAACTGCCGCCCTCCCAGCGGCGCGCGATGCAGCAGAACTCGCAGCGCTTCAAGGTGCGGTCAAGTACATTCTTCAGCAGCCACCTAATCTACGGGCCATCTTTTGCGACTCCAGGTGAGCCTTACAAACACTACGCTTTGCTTTACGGCACGGATTACACGAACAGTCAGTGTACGAGATAAGGCACGACTACCAAGAAGCACTCGAGGAAGGACATGATATTATATTTCAGTGGTTGCCGAGTCATTGCGGAATTGTCGGCAATGACCGCGCGGATGAAGCTGCACGATCAGCTCATGACCAATACCTGCGGACACCCATACCACTCTTGAGAATGGACGCCGCGTGGCGACTACAATCAATTGCACGCTGTATCACTCTTCTACAATAGAATACGCAGGGTTTTTCCAACGCGCGCCAGTATTCGATTGACGCAAATTTGCAACTTCGGTTGCCATCCGGACTCTCACGCCGCGATGCAACTTTGCTGTGCCGCATGTGGTTGGGCGTGGCATTTACGAATGCGTATTCGTGTCTCATTGGAATGGCCAGCAGTGCGGCATGCAACATTTGCGCATGCGAGGAGACGCTTGAACACATTCTATTCCACTGCCCATCATACCAGGCTCAACGACGTAGTATGGAAGTCAAGCTCCGTCAGCTGGATTCAAGACGACTGACAGAAAAGAAGATCTTGCGACCTTGGCCCACGATCTCGCACATGCGCAAGGCCACGAAAGCCCTCTTGTGCTTCTTGAGGACCACCGGACTTCACGAGCGCCTGTGAACAAACAGTGCGAGTTCGTGTCATGTAGATTCAAGCTAACTGTTCATCTATCTCTTTCTTACTCTTATTCTTTCTTCTTTATCCTTTCTTTTCTATTATTCCCCCTTCCACCACCCAAAGTGTAGGGTAGCCAACCGAGCCAAAGCTTGGTTAACCTCCCTGCCTTTCTTCTTTGTCTCTCTCTCTCTCTCACACACAATGAGCGGTCATAGTAGACCTTGAGGCGCTCCACGTTGACAATGTCGCGCCCTCGACGGCGCATTTCCGAGGATGGATCGATGGGTTCGATCAGGTAGTTTACAGGGGATGTGCGTTTGACGACAGGTAGGGGCCTTCGTATTTGGGCAGTAGTTTTGAAGAGAGGCCAGTTGCAGTGGTAGGGATCGAGAGCCATGCGAGCGCGCCAGGGAGGAACGTCGGCTCAGAAGTGGTTTTGTCACCGCTAATCCTCCTCTGCCGCTCTTGGTCATGTGTAGTGAAGGTCTTGGCAAGTTCGCGACACCCTTCAGCAAGTCGGGCTGTGGCAGGAATAGGTCAGATCGATCCGACTTGTATGGAAAGATTGTGTCGATTGTGTGCGAGGGGTGCCTGCCATACAATAAGAAAAAGGGAGAAAAACCAGTAGTGCTTTGAGCGGCGGTATTGTAGGCGTAGGTGACGAAGGGCATAATGGCATCCCGATTGGTGTGATCGGCGGCGACGTATACATGGAGAGCATGTCGCCGAGCGTACGCTTAAAGCGTTCGGTGAGGGCATTCGTCTGCGGATGGTAAGCAGTAGTTTCGCGGTGAACAACGTTGCACTCTTTGAGAATGACTTCGACAACTTCCGACAAGAAGACACGGCCTCGATCACTGAGCAGCTCCTGAGATGGACCGTGATATAGCATGAATCGGTGGAGCAGGGAGGAGACCACTTTCCTCTCACATTACTCTTGGTTCGCACGGTGGTGCCGCCGTCTGGGAGTGGTATAGTGAGGCTGGTAGAGCATGGCCTCCGCGATTAGCTCCGGCAACGAGCCGTTGCACCGTTGCTACGGCTCTATGGCCGTCCCATTCGGCGCGTTTCCAAAAGAAGTGTCATTTTATGAACGCCTTACACCTCGCGGTGTAAGGCGTTCATAAGGCGTGTGAAATATTACTGGGCAGTTTACGAAGTGCCAAGACTATCGCTAAAAATTCTGCAACAAAGATGGGTGTGTAATCTGGAATTAGGAGCGAAAAGGACCAGTCGAGAGCAGGGCATATATAATGCCTCTCTTTTCATCTCTCTGCGACGCGTCCGTCGCAATGACTACGTTTGCTTGCATTGTGAACAGGTAGTCCTGTAGGGTAGCTCTTAACATGTTACTCGGTAGGTGTTTTGCAGTGTTAGGGAAAATGTCATCAAAGTAGATTTGAAGAGAATTTGTCACATTAGAAATCGGAATAACCTCCCTTATTTGGACGGACAGTGGATCGAGGAGAGATTGTATAAATTTTACTTGAGGTGTATTAAATCTAGGCCAATGACAATCAAGAAATAAACCAGGTTGCGCAATGAAAACTGTTTGGTTACGCCTTAAAGGGGATTCAAATGCCCTTAAATATGTTTTTACAGCCTTTTGTTTGTACATTCTTTCTGGCTTCTTTTTCCTCCTCTTCTAGCCCCTTCTTTTCCGCCTTCTCCAACCAATTCTTTTAGATCACTACACTACGATTCTGCTTGCTTTAATCCCACTGTGGAAGATGTCATGAACGCAGAATAAAAGCTCAATGAATAAACTCTCCAAGTAAAACCGAAGTTAATTAAACGCCCGTACACTTAAACAACGCTGTTTAGCCATGAGTAGATTAGTTTAGCTAGCGTTAACTTGAAGCGCACTCGTTGGCTCGCCTTAGCGCGAGTCCTTAGCAATCAGGGGTCTAAGGGAACTATTTTTAGGTCTAATTTTGTGGTAGTGCCATCAAAATGACGTCACTTTTTTCCGGATATTATTGCACCCACTTCATTTTTTGTTACACTGAAAGTGTTCCCTCCGCATACAAATGGCGCTAAGCCCCATCAGTGGCTGATGAGCGGCCATTTTCTGAATGTGTGGGCTTCTATGGAAGGTTCGCTACCAGTGGCATTTACCTTGGAGACTGTCTTGAAAGGGCCACTACCTACGCTAGCCTGTCGCTATCCAAAGAAGAAGCCAACTATTCAACGACGGAAGAGGCACGGCTTGTTATCTGCAAAGTCAAACAGCACGAAAGACAACGACACAACAGCAAACGCACACAAAGAACCAGTGCTGACCTGTCAACATACTTTTATTCGATTAAAATGTTTTTACAGCGTCACTCATCACCACTGACGAGACGCCACACGCACAGATGTAGCAAGTAACAACAAACAGCCATTGCTGCTATCTTCTTAGCAGATATCAGAGTGACAACACAGTTCAATACAGAGAGGAGCGTTGCATGTCACGGAATCACGTTGAAAGCATAACTCTTATCACTGCGTAAAGAAGTTTAGTGTGCAAATATAGCATCGTCTCGTTGAACGACGATGCCAAATTTGCGGGGAGCGCAGTAATACGGCGCACAAGCGGGCATGTTACGTGTTATTTTAACGCAACTGTCGGAGCGAAAGCCGATACACTTCGTTGTTAGACACGTTCAGTATCACGGTGATATGACCACGTTTGTTATTGAGACTAGCGTGGTTTCTTTTGCTGCACTGTTTCGCGTATCAGCATCTCTATAGTTGAGACAAACAACTTGATGCGCTTTTAGGAAGACATTCCGACCCGCGCTGAAGCCACGCTGCCTTCGACCGCCAACATGGGCGCCGCCATTTTGTTAGCTTCTTGACTGAGGTGGTTAACCTCTATTTGGAGCAACCCCGTTTAGTGGTGTAGCTGCAGCTGTCCGTGTCAATCGGTTAATTGCGGTTTGCGGGAAATGAAATTCGTCGTAACTGCCTGTGGAACTAGTGTAAAACACATTTGTATGGCGACAATTTTCAGTCTTAAGCTACTCCTTACAGGTACCGATCATGGTTTAACCGTTAAGGCTCATAAACACCTGCGACTTGCACCGGTCACCTGACCATTTGTCACTGACGACCAAAAAGCGACTCAAGGCGACCGATGTTCACAGTCGTGTGCGACCTATTCCCGTCGCCACACCAGAATTCATGTCGGCTCGCATATGGCTCACGTCGCCATCGCCCCGTAATATGAGCTGACGTCCTGATCCGGTGCATTTTCTTGATTCAGAGGTTTGCGACTGCAGTCGCGCGACTCTGCTCGAGCAGCGAGCGACGATCCAAAGCAGTCGTTTTGCGAGCAACGTGGTCATGTGCGACCGGTCGCTTTGCGACTAACTTGGTCACGTGACCGGTGCTAAACCCAGGTGGGAACGAACCTTTATTCGGAGGATGTGTAGCCCATCCTCATTGCAAATGCCACGTCTCCTACCTGCGGAAGCACCCAAAAGTTTGGCAAAACCTCTTAAGTTCAGAAGTTGCTGTATGTGAAAATGCGTTGAGTAATCGTCCTACCTCCCCAACCGCCCTAGGCCCTCCTCGACACCTAGTTTTTCTGCGAACAGAGGGACTCTCTGTTAGCATATGGCCCGCCAGCAGACTACAAACTAAGCCACACATGCACTTTCCTGTCCACAACTCTCCGCGACATTATCGGTGGCGTATAAGCGCCCACATTTTCACCGGTCACATTTCACAGCGGTCACTCCAACGCTCACATGTCGCAATGAGTTCCAATCGCATCATCTGATCGAGGCGAATCGTCATCGTCATCACATATACATGCGCACTAAGCAGGAGACCCGATCCAAAGGCTACAGCCAGATCGCTACCGCCATTGTGAAAATTCTTAAACCTCCCATCGCCGAGGTCATTTCCTGTGTTTTTACTTTACATCTACATCTACGGCCACGGTCCTGGTACATTTCATAACGATAAATAAGGTATTCATGCCTCATTACTCTTTCCATGCCAATAGATGCATAACCGATGTGATTCACCTTCACATTTCTTTTACGTCACGCTTTTTTAGACAGACTTAACCCCACCCAAATGGCTCTTCAAGGCAAAAGTATTTTAGGGCTGGGCAAGTTTACACTGCAACAGTACTGAGACACAAGACACCGAGGCTATAGGCGCCGACTACTGCCCCCTTTCTCCTCGGAGCCGGCTCGTTATATTCTTGAAGATATTGCTTTGTGCACGAATCCACTGAGAACGGAAGGTTGGCTGTCCTGTCTGGCGGTTATTTCACAGAGGCCTGTTTATTCCCGCTTCCTTTTCCCTTCAGACTTTTAGAAATTTAATCTTGGGTCAGTGACAAGTCAAACATTTAGGGAAAATGCCCCTCGAATGAATTTAGACGTGCACGATATATCTTGTCACGGGCTTTTGCAATGAACCGAGTATTTCAGCGCGAAAGACCACGGAGACAAAATCTGCGTACGGTGTATTTAGTGACTTGGACGATGGTTTGGTTGAGTTTTGAGTGAATTTGACTTGTGATAATAAATTCACGTTTCATACTACTTGTTTAGGCGACTGAATGAGTGCTTATGTCTAATTCGTCTCCTGGCGAAGACAGCTCTTGGTCAGTCTCTTTGCCCAATGATGATTGGCCATTGGAATCTTTCTTTCGCAGTGGTGTTAGCAGCATCCCTGTGGCGCTAGTGCCTTCGAGTGGTGGAGTTATCAGGCTCAACAACCCAAAGGCTCTCAGGCGGAACTTGAGGCCACGACACCGCACTTCGAAATGATAGGGGATGTTCGCCAGTGTGGAAGAGATGGTCTAGTTTGCGACATTCATCAGATCGTCAGATTGTTCATGTGTTGCAGACCTCCTAAAGCGCAAGATATCCGCATCGGTTACAGTGAGTGTGTTTATCCCGTCTCATTTAGCATGCACTAAAGGAAATAAACGAGAAGTAGACTCTCGGCTAACACCAGCTCAGACTCTGGAGAAGCTGTCTGATGCTGGCGTCAAAGCTATCTATATGCCGGTGTAACGACGTAGTGAAGGGTGAGAAAGTTCTCACTGAATGGGTTATTTGCTACATTTGCCGGCACCTCTTGTCCATAAAAGTTGAAAATAAGGCCACTTATTTTCACAGTAGAACGCCTCGCTTTCCGTCCTCTACAGTGTCGTAACTGTTTGCGTTTTGGTCACAGAGTAAGGGGCTCCAAATCAAATTCACACTGCCGTGTCTGTGGTGATGATCATCCCTCTAATGAATGCATTGTCTAAATAGAAAAGTGCTACCTTTGTGAACGAAACCATCCAGCAGATTATTCAAACTGTACGGCAAGAGCAAATGAAACTCAGCCGTTCGAAATAATGGATAGGAGAAGATGTTTGCGGCGAGAAGTTATTGCAGTTCGTAAGGATAGGGCCTGGTGTTACTGCGAGGCAAGAGCATTTAAATGAGGCAACACTTTGCATCTTATTGAGTCAGCAGTGGAAAAAGCAATGTCGAAGGCGATGGATCAGATAATTGAAACGGTAACTTAATGTGTCCTGCAAGTGTTCTGCTTTAAAATGGCACAGCTACTTTCAACAGCTGCAGTACCGATGGGCAATCTGACATCGTATGCAGCATCAGAAGTAGCAGCAGAGACGTTTCGTTCAGCTCCACAGCAGAAACCCCGAGCAGATCACACAGCTATTTTATCCAAATCCTCCAGCTCAACACAAGTAGATTCACAGGATGAGATGGAAATAAGCCATGATATCAGGCGTCAGAAGCGGACTCGGTCTTCAGTAAATTCTCTTTGCCCAAGTTCAAAAACCAAAAAAGGAAATTCACATTCCAATCCAGCTATTAAAACTGCATTTAGGAAATGGTCGTTGCTGAAATAATTCATTCAACTTAGATACTTTGAAAGTGCTACAGTGGAATTGTCGTTCTTTGTTTTCTGCTTCAACGGATGTGCTTTGCTTAGTTAATCAAATGAATCCGGACATAATAACATTCCAAGAAACCTGGCTTACTCCGATTAAGAATTATCATACTAAAAATTTTCGAACGTTTCGTTTAGATGTTCCTTCTCTAAGTGGTGAAATTCAGATATCCAACAAATTTTGCCACTTAGCGAGCATGGTCTTTCGGTTAATGTCCTCGCATTGTAACATTTTGGCAATAGACCTCAGCATGCCAAGATACCGATCGTTTTCTATTATAAACGCATATTTTCCCACGTGGGTGCACAGTAGACAACAACTGGATAGTGTCCTAGCCAGCTGCAAGAATGAATTCTTACCAGTGACTTTAACTCCCATCATGTTTCATGGGGATTTAGAACAGACTCTTCTGGTACTCTTCTGTGGAACTCAATAATAATTAAAAATCTTGACTGTCGAAATATGAGGCAGCCTACATTTGTTCGCGGTCGATCACGATCAGTGTTAGCTATGATATTTTGTAGCTCAAGTGTTATACTAAAGTCTTGGAGAACAATTGATTTCGCTTCATATAGTGACCATCTTCCTGTGTACATTGCAATCGCATGCCCAATGAAATCCCTTGAAAGAAAAGATAAAAAAATTAAAGACTGCTTGCATTCTAATATTAACACAGTCTCCAGTGCAAGAAATGAAGACCTTGGAAAAAATGTTTGCTCAGTTTTAGAAATCTCAAGAAATACATCGGAATTTGTGATTGCTTCGGCTTCAACCAAATGTGCCCCGCCTAGCCAATGGTAGAACATTGAATGCACATGGGACTACAGAAGAAAAGCCCCATGAAAAAATCTTATACGTAATCATAGTCCACAAAATTTAAAGGATTATCAATTTATTGCGGTAACATCTACACGTACTGTCCCACGCGCGAAAGAGGAATATGACAAAAAAACAGTTCGACTATCTGTCCAAATCGAAGGACAAACAAGTATTATTCAATTTGCTTCGTTGTAGCGAGAGAATTCTAATGCCAGGACATGTAGACTCAATAGTTCATACCTTGCAAGAATTACAGGAGTCATTAAATCTATTGGCTCAGGGACTAGAAGACAGGTTCACGATGCGCCTTCCAAATTTTGTTTATACACCAGCGTATTCAGATTACAGAGAAATATGGACTTCCGAATTATATCAGGCGATGTCAAGATTGCCAAATGCAGCACCAGGCCCTGATGAAATTACAAAGTCAATGCTAAAGATAATATACCAGGACTTCCCCAATAAGTCTTATAAACTACTCCATTGGAAATGTCTGGCTACCTTATGAATGGAAGATTGCCAAAATTATACTGTTGCTTAAAAAAAGCAAAGGGCAATATCTAACCTCGACAACATAAGACCAATTGCTTTAGCAGAGTGTGACGTTGGGCAAGTTTGTGCATAGCTTAATAAAATATTTGTGGCGCAACTGATAGAAGCAAGGAAAAAAGAGAAGACGGGATAGGGCGCCAGACTTTCAACTAATTTATTTTCCTCAGATCACCCAAATATATATGCTTCCAGATACGCGCACAAAGAGGGGCCGCAGCACAAGTGACTATCACATAGCACAAACAGAAAAAAAAGAACAGAAAAAATCAGCGCCATATCCACGAAGTGAATGATGTTAGAGGAGCTTGCTCGAAGATTATCGGGTAACCCACGAATCCTCCGTACACATTCCTTTACCATCATATGTAGACGTGACAACGCTGTGCAGCTGTGGCCGACCGTGTGGTCGACGAAATCGCGCTTGAAGCGCGCGTCGGCGCCGCCAACCTCAGGTAGCGACCGCTTTTGACGCCTTCTTGGAAATTCGCGCTTTTTATCGTACGAGGACGGACTGAGTACACACAAACACAGAGCGCAGACTCAGTCCGTCCGCACGAATTTCCAAGATGCAACACCAACTAGCCCCTGTAGCTGCTCTTATCGCTTTTGACGCGCAGCCCCGGCATCCCGCGCCCGCACTTCTTCGGGGTTCTCTTGCCGCCGCTTCCGTGCTGCTTCTGCTTTGCGACCTCTCCCCGCAGGGTCCACTTGACGGCGCGCCCGGTTCTCTTCTGCTTCGGTGGCCCGCAGCTCCGGGTATGCTTGACGGTGAGCCCTCTTTGCTTCGGCCTCCCGGGCTCTCACCGCAGGGTCTTGGCGGCGAGCCCGAGTTGCAGCTGCGTTGCGAGCCCGCCGCGCTGAAATGAAGCGATGACATCCTTCTCACAACGGCCTGCCTTTGGTCCCCGGCTTTCCGGGGGTAAACGTGGAAAGTGAACACTTCTTGGAATGCAACGGCAGGGGTCCTCGGCCGCCATTATCATCAAAAAACTGCATGGCCATAACACTGCACATTGAACAATGGCGGGACAGGTCCGACTGCGTAAAGGTATGGGGGCTGACTTCACACCTCCTGAGATAATCAGGGGGGAGGGAGGGGGGGACCTTTACTTTTTCTTCTGGCGTTCTTTTCTACTCTCAACCTCCAATGCGACATCTTTTGTAGCTCTAGCTACACAGGCCTAGCAGAGCCAGTTTCGCGTGGATCCTCAAGAGCCGTGCTGCGCATGCGCGAGGATCAGTGATGTCACGCACCGGAGCCGGCACCTCGCGCGCATTCCGCCGCCGCCGGTCTGCGCTTTCCAGAGGAGTGACGTCGTAGCCTTGGCAGACGTATTGGCGCCAGCGCGCGCGCAGCTATTCGCCTTCGCTGTGCAGTCGCTGTCTGACACTGCGCTGGAGGCGCTTGATAGCGCCTCTGACTGGCGTTTGCCAGTGTGGTATTCGCCGCGAGATCGGGCTAGGTGGCAGCACCGTCGCCGCGCAAATGTGGATAGGCGGTTGCCGGCGCGTACACACACGCACGCAACAGCGCTTCGTTATGAGCGATCTGACCCGATTTCCGGCAAACAAAATGCGTTGAATGCAGCTTTCTGGTAATATGTGCGCTCCTCATTCCCGAATTAATGCACGAAGCGCGCCGAACGTTACTATCACTTGTGAGAGAAGCGCATTCTGTCAACGAACGGGTTGCTCACCTTCGGCAACAGTCGGCGTTTTCGCAATGGATGACGTTTTCTTGTTTTATTTGTACATGTTTAGCTTGTGTCCCACCTACTACGCACTGATGTAGCGCAAATGAATTAAGTATTTACTTCTTGTTCATCTGGATATCCCCAACAAAAAGAAAGCCCGTATTCCTTCACGATGAGTTCAAATAGTAGTTTGTCCTCTGCGTGCTCAAATATTCATCCGCATTTCTTATCCAGTTCTCCATGAAATGTAGGACAGTTGATAGGTTTACTGAGGAAAGCTACGTGGCTGACAGCGCTTTAGCGCTACGGAGACGTTTAACACGCACACGCTTGTTTTTATTCCAGTAACAGTAAGCAAAGGTAACTGTACAGCACGGAACTTTATTCGATTGATTACTTGCACGACAGTAATGGGACAAAGACCCGGTTATTTCACGGGACCAAAGTACGTTTTTTCATGCGAATAATGTCCGCTGCCTTCCGTCAATCTACTATAACAACGCAACACAAACGCACAAAATAATTTAAAGAAAAAAAGATGTGGCTTCGCGTGAAATTACTACGACATGAATCTAAAGTACGCCGTTTGGATTAATTTTGACCATCAGGGCTCTTTAACGCGTACCTTCATTTAAGTACACGGGTGTTTCTGTATAAATTTCGCCACAAGTTAAAATTGCGCAAGGCAACTCAGTGTTGTGGTTTCCGTGTCATTACATTTTCTGTTCTTTTTAGGGGACAATTTAAGTACCCAAGTGTCAGACGTGTCTTGACAGAAATATTTATCTGTAGTGGGACCAGGACCGTACACAACTAAAGCTCGTCGCGTAACCTATAAACGACAGTGCCGAAGTTACACACCTAACCACAATGCGCAAGTGCATGAGAGCCTTTTTTTTTACCACCGAGCCGCTAAAAGGCTCTATTTACATGAGATTTAATACTCCTCATCTTTAGGACAACGCCAAGTGCACTTGGCAATGCGCTTAGACCACAGAGTGGCACCTACACTGATATGACTCTCGTGAACGGGGGATACGACGACCACACACAGCACTCTCGACAAGTGCACTCACTGATCTTATTACAGTACATATACAGCCGGTCAAGGCCAAATGCTTCTTTACGTCGTGTTAGGCATCCGTACGAGCGGTTAAAGTAGCGCTAACCCAACGGAACAAACCGTCTTTTGAGGACGTGCATGACGTACGCGCGCATGCAAACACAACGTGGCTAGCAGACAACGCATGGAGCAATCCACACTAGGCGCGGTTCAGCCAGAAGCCGCCAGGCGGCGACTCCGCTCGATCTCGCGGCCAATAGCCATGGAGAAGGAGAGCGCAAATGCTGCTCAACTGCGCAGAAGAGCGGAGAAGCTTAACTCATCGGATCCCGAAGCAGTTGCCTGGCAAAATAAATATACATGTGCCACATAATACGTATACCGTGTGTGTGTCATTGGAGCAGCAGTAAGCATGATAATCAAGCTAATCCTAGACAATCAGGAAAGCTAAGAATAATTAGCTGAACCTTTGCTAACGCTACGTTATCGTGGCATAGCCGAGCTAAGTCACTGCAAGATTTTTTTTTCCTTAGAATAACAGAGAGCTGAGCTAGTTGCTAAGTATTCATTCTAAAAAGATAGGGCGTGCAAACACGGACACAAGAAGGAAGTCAGGACACCACAAACGCCGACTAACAACTCGAGTTGTTAGTGGGCGTTTGTGGTGTCCTGACTTCTTTCTTGTGTCCGTGTTTGCACGCCCTATCTTTTTAGAATGAATCTTTTTCCTGTCAATAGAAAGCGTCGGACACGTTTTGTCATGTCTAGCGTCGCCATTATTTTACTTCTCATATACTTCTCATGCGTCCTTAACGTAAAAGTGTCTGTGTTAATTGTACAGCAACGCGTGCATGCTCATGAGAAGTACAAGAGCAAGAAGCAAACAAACGTTTACTGGTTGAAACAGTGTTCTGAGCGAGGTCCGATATCACCAGCAAAAAAAAAAAAAAAGAAGAAACTTAGCAGAAAACGTCTCCAGCGCCACCTATAGGCAGAATGTACCTATTTTCCACGCCATTCCTGACAGATGAGGACATCGCAGCCGCGAACACGACCATCGTCCAAGGATTCGTCGATAAAAGAAGACTGCCGTCATTGTACGTACACATCGTCCTTCGGAGAGATAGCGCGCTGCATTGTTTCGGGACGTGCGCGTTACGTAGTCAAGGGCTATTCGTATGGCTCGTTATATGTGCGGTGTCCTTCTCGTAGCCGCGAAGGCTGTCTAAAAACGGGCGGGCAATATTTGCGCGGTATCATTTACGGGCTGCCAGCACGGCGCTATAAACGCCGTTCTTGACGTGTGCGCAAACGCGCGGAACACTGGCCTGACGGTCATCAGCAGATTCTGCCTCATCGCCGTCTTCCAACGTAAGTCCATAGGTAGCGAGCTTTAGTACTGGGCACGTCGAGTCCATATTAGAGCACTGCACTGGCCGTGATTCTCGGCCCGGACCGGGCCCAGGCCCGGGGCTCGTTCACATTTCACTGGCCCGAGCCCGGCCCGGCGACTGAAAGCGAGACCCGGGCCCGGCCCGAACCCGAGAAAAAATTTCGCCTACCCGGCCCGGCCCGGCCCGACCACAGATCGGGCCCGACAGGGGCCCGAGCCAATAGGTGGTGTTGCCCGAACGTAGAATCAACCGCAAGGCGTTTGAAGTGGCAAATATTTACGCATGCTTGGCGCATGCTTCGCTAGCATGTATACTTTAACCTACGGTACTTGTAAAAAGGGGCTGGCTCACCGTGTAAACAGTTGAGCGGGCAACTGGGTACGATGAACGTTTGTTCGGCAGTGGTGTACTGTACCTAATTTTCTAGGAATACACTCGGGATCATCAAGAGCGTTTTGTAGTAGATATTGTAGGAAGAAAAGTGATTTGCAGCATGAGTCCGGTTTCGATAAAGAGCGCAATAAAAACAAAGGGGACAGAGAGCGGAACGCTCTCTTCACTTTGTTTTTATTGCGCTCTGTATTGAAATTTAAATAGACACGAGAGTGAAACAATGAATTGGCTTAGATTGATAAATTGTACTGCGAGAAATCTAATGTCGTTAGTTTCACCAACACAGATGCATTAATAAAGGAGAAAATCAAGGTCAAGGCTTCGTTTTTAAATTTCGCGCCATAATTTCCACGCGTGACGACACGGATTTCGAAGCGCATTTTTCGTATTTTGGTGATTTTCGCTTGTCGAAATTTCCTGAAGCTTCGTATGTTGTCTATGGCCCCCTCGGAAGACATTGCACTTCACTTTTACTGATAAGAAACTGCGTAGGACCTAGCAGACGCCGTCAAAATCTATGACGCGTTTGATGCGGGAATTTCAAG
The DNA here is from genome assembly GCF_013339695.2 of Rhipicephalus sanguineus. Lineage (NCBI taxonomy): Eukaryota > Metazoa > Arthropoda > Arachnida > Ixodida > Ixodidae > Rhipicephalus > Rhipicephalus sanguineus. Next base: position 62,606,176 of record NC_051179.1, read on the forward strand.
GTGGCGTTACTAGCCGTAATTTCCATTTGCGCGTTTTCTCGCTTCCCATGCGTCTTCTCGCGGCAGGCGTGGTGATTTTGGAATTGTGAAAGAGTAATTTACTAATACATAAAAATTGTTTTTTCCCTTTAGTGTCCCCTTAAAGCGTGTTGTAACGACAAAGCCAACCGTGCACCCTTCTGGACACGTAGCACATATATCTTCATCATAGTGGCACCTTGCCACATCAAGAAAAATAGAGCAAAAAAGCCAAATTCCACCACTAGAGCATGTTTAGGATGTCTTTTTGGACCTCTTCAGAATGAAAATAGCTGTCAATCTTATCCCTTCATTCCTCTCGTTCTTGAACGTTGTGCCACTCTTCAATATGTTCTATAAATGCCTCTGAGGGCTTCTCCTTGCAGTTTTCAGCAGTGTTTGTTATGCACGGCTTGTACAGGGCGCTTTTGTTTTCATATTATAGTGTATGCCTTCCTTACGATGTTGTACCGGCAAGAGGTGGCCTACGCTGGTGAGACTCCACTGGTAGGACTGGCAGTATAGTTGGACGAAGTGATTGCGATCTATTTTCGGGGTTCATTCTAGTTTGGTAAGAAAGGTGCGAATAAGCTTCTTGACCAGTGGCGTAGCCAAGGGGTGGCACACCGGGCCCGTGCCCCCCGCTACGATTTTTATTGCGATAGCAATTATATGGACACTCCCGGCTAGTTTTTGCCGTCCGTCGACGCCGTCAGGGCCCGTACATATATATATATATATATATATATATATATATATATATTTAAAAGCCACAAAGAAAAATAATTCTAAGAATACTTTCCGACGCGCGGAATCGAGCGGGCGACCTCTCGCTCCGCAGCGCGCGGCGTTAGACGGCTAGGCCACGAAGAGTAGGTCTTTCAGCATGCTAATGGTGAACTATTTATATACACCTTTTACTACAGCATGCTTTCTTGGTCACCAGCGAGAGGGCGCGAAGTTAAAGGGCGTCGCTTCGCTCGTTGCGAAGCGCGCGCGCGCTGCCTGTTAAGCGAGAGGAGCGACGTGCACTTTGCCCTACAAGGGCATGGTCGCCGGCGGGCGCGCTTATCTCGTGAGTACGGTGGTTTGTGTGTCTTGTGCTTCCAGCGCGATGTCCACGCCAAAGTTGCAGAGCGTACGAAGGTCGCTTCGCTCGCTGCAGCGGCCGCGTTTGCGAAAGGAGCGCACTGTTCAAACAGAAAGAAGTAATAACTGATACAACTGTTAGTTCACGCTGATCCTGCATGCGTGTACCTCTGCGTTCGTTTCGTGCGTCCTTCTTCATGTTTGAGCAGCGCGGTTCAAGTGTCGAGCTGTGACACTTGATAATTCGCGCTCGTCCTGTGTGTGTGTTCTTTTCGAGCGTCCTTTGCGCTTGATCGAAGCGCTGGAAATCTCGAGCTGCCTTCCGCTCTTCGTGTTACATTCCAATTTGTTGCTATCGCATGATTGTTTCGCCATTGCGGCGAAACTGTGACTTTTTTTTGCCATGGCATACACAGCACAAAATTACACTCGACCGCGTCTGCCTGCCCGGCCCCCACTTGAAATCAAGGAGGTGCCAACCCCCCCCCCTCCCGCCCGAAAAAAATCTTTGGCTACGTCCCTGTTCTCGATGCTTAGAGTCATTGTATGCATATGATTCGAGGTAAGCGGACATCCCTCGGCATGGAATTTGTGATTCTTATTTTAAGCCAGATATTTCGTCAAGCTAATATACTTTGTCTTTAAACATGAATATACAATTTTAATGGACTTACGCTATTTCTGCGCATTCCAACGCTGTTGTGGCAGTATCATGCGCTACTCTCGCACTATATAGTACAGGGAACTCAAACACGCGGCCCGCGGACCTCTCGCTAGCGGCCTGCGGCCCGCACATCCCATTTTTCGTCCCATTTTTTTTTTCTCTATAAGTACGTTCTTGAGCTACACAGTCATGACAGGCCTGAAGCATTTTTTTCGCTAAGCATCGCCTGCATCTACCATGTGTTTATGGATAACCGTGAAACAAAACTCTGTATTGCAGAATCGGCGTCCAAATTTGAGTCATTTTGGAGATAGGTATCAATATTTCTGTGGAAACTTGCTGCCAAATACCCTTCAGAAATGACCCATATATTAAATATTAAGAAGGTCTTTAACATGGCAACGTTAGCTGACATCTGGTACAACCTATTCCTACCCCCACCCCTCCTTCACCCCTACCTTCGTCACTGTCCTGGCCCTTGCGGAAGTAAATTTTCGTGAATGCGGCCCGTTAGCTGAGGCGAGTTTGAGACCCCTGATATAGCGGAACAAGACGAACGCTCAGATGTTAACAATGTGGGCACGCAAAGCATGCTGTGCATGTCCATCTCGCGTCACGTGACCTCTGGGAGCCTAGACGGAACCACGGAAAAAGATTGTCTTTATAGGGATTCTATGCAACGAGACTCCGCGCAGTCTTTTCGATTTAGTGGAGGGCTGAAGTTGAAGTTGAAATTTGGTACAACCGATTCCTGTAATACAACCTATTTCTGCGGCTGAAACTTGCAAGAACGTTTCCCCGCCTTGGAGCTCCGTGATCGCACTTGCGATGATAAGTTACAGGTATAAATTTATTATATTACATTTATTACCGCGATTAGAAAATAACATTTATGATATGAAATAATAAAGAATGCAAATAAAGCACGGAATAGCGAGATGTTAACTATATAGGCGCCTGGTCTACTTTCTTTTAGCTCGCCTGTTTCAGATAAATCAAGTAGGCCCATATGCAAGAAGCAAAAGAAGATCAGTGCTTGTCGCTCATAAAACTTTTCCAAATAGCTTGCCACATAAAAAAAAATAATCGTTTTATTGATATAAAATGGGAAACGTATATGTACGCGCAACGTATGAGGAACACACTTGAAGGGACACTAAAGAAAAAAAAACAAGTCTTCTATTATCAGTAAATTACTCTTAAAATCCCATAATCACCACGCTCGCTGCGACAAGAGTCTTTGTAAGCGAGAAAACGCGCAAAAAGAAAATGCGGGTGCCGACGCCACCTTGAAAATCGTGCAACAAACACAGTGAAGTAATAGATTCTGACTGCGTCTACTGGGATCTACGTAGTTCCTAATAGGTAAAAATTAAGTACATTGACCTCTGAGAGGGCAATATACCTAACATACCAAGTTTCAAGAAGTTTTTTGACCCGATGTTCCCAAAATACGACAAATACAGTTTGAAATCCGTGACGTCACGCGCGGAGATTTCGGCGCGAAATTTAAAAATGGAACTTTGTCCTTCATTTGTTCCTTATGATGGCGAAACTAACTATGTATACATTCGAGTTATCAGAGTACACTTTATCAGTCCTAACCGATTCATTCTATCACTTTACTGTCCCTTTAAGAACTGAGCAAAGTCCGAGCCCGGCCCGACCCGAGCCCGCCACCTCAAACCCGGGCCCGGCCCACGCCCGGAGCTTCAGACCCGAGCCCGGCCGGGCCCGCCGTAGGCCGGGCCGGGCCCGGGTTTTCAGGTAGGCCCGAGCCCGTGCAGTGCTCAAGTCTATATCCTCGGGTTTTAGTAGTGCGTATGCTGCGCCCATGACGGCGTAACGTACTCAAGAACGTCGCGTTTTGCACAGTGCGCATGAGAAAAAGTTTTGCGCAGGCGCTCTATGCGACACGTCGCGTTCTTACGTACGCAAAGTACGCACTGCTGAAACTCGGAAATAGAGAGTGTTAAAATGAAGTGATGGCGTGCTCCTCCCAATGGCCTGCTTTCGGACCACGGCTTTCTTGAAGTAAAGATGGGAAGCAAACAGTTCTTGGAATGCGCCATTATAGTGAAAAATCTGCGTGGCCATAACTGACTAAACGTATGTGTCAAACTTCTTCCCCCCTTCCCCTCAGGTGATTATCGGGGGCGGCACCCCCCCCTCCCGCCCCCCTTGTGCGCACGGCTATGGTTCGAGCGGAAGACAGCTAGCGCGACAGTCGCTCACTGCTTTAGCGCAGGCAAGCCGCGGTTCTGTACAGGGGCGTAGCCAAGGTGGGGGGGGGGGTTCAATTCCCCCCCCCCCCCGAATTTTTGCAATTTCGCTTTCGAATATATACACGCACACATACAAACGCATGCACGAACATACATAAAGTATGGTTGAATCCCCCCCCCCCCGAAAAAATTTCTGGCTACGTCCCTGGTTCTGTGGGTGGTGTCGCCATTTTATCGCATGTCGTAACCGAGTATGGTATAGACCCAGGAAATAAAGAAGAGCTTCTTCTCACGGTTTGAATGAATGTAGAAACAGTGACCGGTCAATGCGTGAAGAACAAGTAAGAAAAAGTAAGGAGCTCGTGGAAAAAAGTAAGGAGTAAGAAATAAGGAGCTCGTGAAAGAGAAAAATGAAAATAAGAGAGTAGACGTCGGCCCGCTCGGAGGCGAGCCGAGAATACGTGGGTTGATTACGCGCGATTGGTGCCAGTAATCCGCCATCTGCTTCCGAGATAGCTTGGTAGGGCTCGGTTTAATAGCGAATTTGCTACTAACAAAAAATCATGAAGTGTAATCCCGGTAAAGAAAAGTAATGCTAATCGTTACGCTCACGGCTGAGATGCAACCTTCGGACTATGTGCCGGGCTCTTGGCTTTCACTCCGAGCGTTTGATTATCTCGGTCGACCATGGCTCTACTTTCAGTATTCCGGCCAACGTCTTTTAAGGACGGCAGTCGTCTTCGCGCCTTTGACGTCCTCTCCTTGAAGGTGGAGATGACACATACTACGCCATCTCCTCCCCCCCCCCCTCCCATTCCTACAGAACTCATTAAAATTTTATCCTCACACGCAGATCGCCCAAGGAGACGCCGATAAGTACGGCCTTCATAGACAGCGTCTGGCATTGGTTGGGGCTTGTAAAATACCCAGTTGAAGACCGTGTCCATGGCTTGTTATCTCTATGCCATCATCCTCGAAATCGCGAAGGCTGTCAGAAAGGGCAGGCTATAATAATGCAGAGATGTTTACGGAGTGCTGGCGCACCGCGTATATATATAAACAACGTTCTTAACATCTGTGTCAACTTGCGGAACACTGACCTGGCGATCATCAGTAGATTCTGCGTCATCATCTGCCAACGTAAGCTACATTATAGTTAACTATGCTAAGCTTCTACATATAGTTAACGTAATAAATCTAGTTAGGCCTATGGATACCTGATGCTACAGCCAACTGCTTCTGGCATGCTAAGTCGTACCACGCGTCCAGCGCGTAATGCGCGAAATGCGTAAATAACCAACCGCCTCATCAGCAAAGTTACTCCGACGATGACTGTTTGTTCTCGGCACTTCAGCAACAAGTATTACGCCGCTGTGCTAAAAGTTTGTTGCGCTCTTCGAACGGCACCAACCAATCTTAAGGATAACACAGCTGGAATGAATCGGAATCGATTCGTGGGAACGTCACGAAGCGATACTAGCTGCGATAGACGCCGTAGTGGAGGGCTCCGGATAATCTTGACCAGCTAGGGTTCTGAAATTGCACAGTACGCATGCATCTAGCATTTCACCCCCATCACAATGCGACCGCCGTAACTGAGATCGACACAGCGTCTTTCGGGTCAGCATCCAAGCACCGTACTGAGCCACAGCGGCGGGCAAAATCGAAATCTTCGTAGCGTTGACGTCAGCGTGCTTGCTGCGTGGCGTCAAGGCAAGCCTGAGATGCTTGCTATATTATGACGTATAGTAGCTTTAATCCTTGCTCTTTAGATGTAGCGCGCTCGATTTCCTTGATTTATGGACACGCGTAAGTGGTATAGCCCAACCTAATCTAGTAACGTTGGTATAGCCTGCCTGATGTCTCATCGTACGGTTCATGCAGCAGGAAAGTGCCAATTTACACCTACCTATAATGATAGACAGCTGTAGCAGCAGGTAAGCAGAAGAAATTGCGGGCACCACTATTCCGCTCACGTATGCGAATCAGCTGTCACACACACGCACAAACAGACAAATCAATAAGACTCTGCGCACTGTAAAAAGTCACAGTTCCGCCGCAGCGGCGAAGCAATGAATGCGATAGCGACAAATTAGAATGTCACACGAAGAACGGCAAGCAGGTCAGTACTTGCCTCGAGTGCAAAGGAGTGGCGAAAAGAACACACACGGGACGACCGCGAACTAACAACGGTCATAGCTTCACACTTGCAGCGCACTGCTCAAACACAAGGAAAGACACTCGAAAAGAACGCACAGGTACACACAGGACGAGCGCGACCTAACTGTTGCGGTTGTTACTTCTTCGTGTTTGAGCAGCGCGCTACAACCCAACGCTCTTAGACTTCTTTTTCTTTAAGAGTGAACCCTCCGGGTCTCCTGCCGCGCGGTGGCGTTAGACGCATCGTTTACTTGGCGTTCCACATCATCAGCGGCTACAGAAAGGGGCCACCTTTTAGTGCGCGTCTGAAGACAAATGTAGGAGCGTTGCTTTAAGCGCGCCCTTCGGGCAATCTCGCGGGTGATACTACACATAGTGAAGCACCTCCGAGCTCTGCGTGCCGATAGCGTTAAATGGTCTATATAAATAGCTCGCCGGTGCGTGGCCGAGTTGTTTAAGGCAGCGCGCTGCAGAGCGAGGGATCGAAGGCTCGAGTCCCGCTGGTGCGCTTCGAAATTTTTTTATTCTGATTTATTTTTCTTTGTGGCTTTTATTTATATATACATACATATACGTATCCGGGACATGACGGCGTCGACAGACGGCGACGGCAAAAACCAGCCGAGAGTGTCCATATAATCGCTATCGCAATAAAAATGGTGAACAAGTCTCCTGCCATCATTTCGTCGGCAGTTAGTAGTCATTGTTTGACTCCGCCTATTGTACACGCAACGTGATTTCCCTCGGTGTACCATCACCACCTCATTCTTTGGATTTGAAAACATTTATTCTAGGACGCGACGAAGTAACCGGCTGACAAAGTCGCTGCAAAATGCTGACGGGTCACCGTGACCATCTAGGCAATCAGCATTTGATAAACGATACGCACCGGCAACCACTGAGTGCGTTAGCCCACCTACCTTCAAAATGCTGCCGAACAGTTTGCCTGCCTTGCCGATTGACACGGCCCGTGACAGCGCAGCAGCGCTTACCTAGCAGTAGATGAGAACAGCTGATACGCGTTTGCACTTCGCTAAAAAGCCAGCGGTGCAGGAGGATTGGCCATCGGAGATCACAGGCTCACCAAAAACACTTCGCAGCTGCACTGGGATTTGTGCGGTCGAATTCACGCCATACGTTTACACGAACAGTGCAACAACATTTATATTATCGTCGATGTTGCCCTTCGCGACTACCAAAATGAGGTACCCGGCCCCAAGTACACTCTCACCTTCGACAAAACACCACGTTTTCACATCGCAGTCTAGGCAACACGGTATTTCTAGCAGCGACAACCCGCACATTATAGTGAGCTATATATATCTTCTAGTTCACTATACCGCACATGAACCTCCTTGCCGCCGCCATCCTTGCCAGTGTTGCCTAACTTTGCAGTGCCCCCTGGATTTCGTTTTAGGTGCGAATGAAGAAGAAAACCCCAAGGCCAAAGCTGCATTTTTAAATTTCGCGCCAAATTACCGCGCGTGACGTCACGGATTTCAAAGTGAATTTGTCGTATTTTGGCGACATTGGCTCAACTAAATTTTCTGAAGTTTGGTATGGCCACCTCAGAGGTCAATGTGCCTCATATTTACCGCTTAGGAACTGTGTTTCGGTCGGGCCTCCGGCACGACGTTCGCCACCATCTCTCGCCTTTCGAGCGGCCTTTCGAGCGGCCTTTGTCGCTTGCCGTAGCGTTTAACGTGCTGTCCATGATGCCGACGCGGTCAAAACGAGTCGACGGCTCACGTTCCTTTGTGCGCCGAAGTCTCTCTTGATATGTGATCCGACCCTTAGACAGACGAAGCCAAGGGAAGACCCAAGGCCGCAATGTGCGTTCAAAGTTCTCAGTGTGTCCTGCAATTCACACCAAGTCTCGCAGCTGGCTGCGTTGTTCATCGACCAGAGAACCGAGTGATCCACCGCTTAGAGTCGTGAAAAAAATGTTTGTTCAATTCCGTACAGTTATAACCAATGTTTTAGGAAAATTCCACTCCGAGGAGGCACACGCAAGAGAAGAACACATGGCGCCGATACTCACCTATTGGGACGTGCGAGGCTTCGCCCAGGCCATCCGCAACCTTCTCATCTACAAGGGAGTCGAGTTCGAGGACAAGCGCTACCAGCACGGCCCGCCGCCGGAGTATGGCCGTGGCGAATGGCTCAAGGAGAAGTTCGCGTTGGGGCTCAAGTTTCCCAATCTGCCGTACTACATGGACGGCGACGTGAAAATCACGCAGAGCTTGGCCATTCTCCGGCACCTCGCAAGGAAGCACGACCTGCACGCCAGGTGAGCCCGAACTGCTTCCATTCTGCTGATTTCATTCTTCTCCAGATGTCGCGATAACATTATTGAATGTGAAGCATTCCTTGGCGATACTTTGACCGCATCTATCTATCTATCTATCTATCTATCTATCTATCTATCTATCTATCTATCTATCTATCTATCTATCTATCTATCTATCTATCTATCTATCTATCTATCTATCTATCTATCTATCTATCTATCTATCTATCTATCTATCTATCTATCTATCTATCTATCTATCTATCTATCTATCTATCCGTCTAGGTCTGGGTGCTTTTGCGGTTGTCTCTTTAGAGAGAGAGAGAGAAAAAATGGATATAGAAAAGGTAGGGAGGTTAACTAGACTAAGTCCAGTTTGCTGCCCTACACATGGGGAGGAGAATAAGGGAGTAAAAGAGAGAGAGAAAGTTAGACACATTTCACAACACACACACAGTGCAGCGTATGACAGGCGGTCGCTTAATCCTGTTGCCTTCAAGTACTGCAGAAGCGCTCGTGTGGCTTTCTGGGCTGATGTGCCGTGAGACCAGGCTCCCAAGATCTTTCATTTAGTAAAGGGCCGATCATCTAGTCTCCGCAAAGTACACTGGAGAGTCCGGCGTTGTTCAAATGGGGAACATTGACACAATAGATTATCAATAGTCTACACGTTTGCAGTTATCGCACGTGGATGAATGTGCCATACCAGTGAGATAGCTGAATGAGTTGGTAAACGCTACACCGACCCATAAATGACACAGCACTGTAGCGTCCCGTCGAGAAATCTTGGATGGCAGTTGTAGCTGTGGTAATGAATCAAGGTTCTGTGGGCAACGATTGGAGTTTAGCGGAGAATTCAAGTGCGTAAGCGTGACATTATGCGCGATGTGAAGAAGTTCTCTTGCAGCGTCTACTCTTGACGAGGGTATGAACAGTGTGGGTGCTCCATCGTGGGCACGTCGGGCAGCGTCGTCAGCGAGGTTGTTACCACTGATCCCACAGTGACCCGGCAGCCATTGTAATACTATATCGTGTCCTTGATTGGCAGCACGATGAGAATTTTCATTGATATTAGACACCAACTTATGGCAGTTTCCACGTCGTAGACTTCGCGCGCATTGAAGGGCTGCCATAGAGCCGCAGAATGCGGCCAATATACTAGGGCATTCTTGCATAACAAGTTCCATTGCGGCTCGAAGAGCGGCGAGCTCGCAGCCCGTAGATGCCGTGACGTGTGAGGTCTTGAACTCGACTATGATTGTTCGAGATGGTACCACGAAGGCGCCCGTCGAACTTCCCGAGACCGAACCGTACGCGTGAACATGAAGTCAGTTAGCATACGACACATGCAAAATGTTCAATGAGATCTGCTTGATGGTTGCAAATGACAGATTAGACTTTTTAGATATCCCTGGCACTTCAAGGTGCACAGGGAGTCTTTCCAGGCACCACTCCGGATGTAGCGATATGATTGCGAGTGAGAATCTCCAAGAGATGGAATGCTGGTTAGCCGCAACAACTTTGGAAAACGCTGCCTTCGGTATATCTTGTGGTGGTGGTGGTCAGGCACTCTGGATATGTAACGAATATGCGCCCAGAGTGTGTCGATAGTTATACATGTCGTAATCAGGTGGTCTTTGGTAATGGCTAGAGGCCGGATTTTTAGGCACTAAAAAAGCTTGTCTTAGGCGCCAAAAATAGGCCGGCAAAACAACGTTTTAGGCTTCCAAAATCGTAAATATAGGCACAATAATTTTTCACATAAATGCAAATAATTTGAAACGAAGACGTGCGCGAGCTCTATCTACGAAAGGAAAACAAAAATGTTACTGCTTAAGATGGCACAAAGGCGTTAAACAGTTGAACATAGCCGTGCAATGTGCAGGGGCGGCGCCAGTGGGGGGTTTGGGGGGGCTCCAGCCCCCCCAAAATTTCCGCCTGCCCCCCCTTTGCCCCCCCCCAAGAGCAAGCATAGTCAAAATACAATGCATATGTTCCCAGCCTCTCTGCCCCCCCTGAAGGAACCCACTTGTCGTGGGTGCCCCCCCAGTAAAAAAATCCTGGCGCCGCCCCTGGCAATGTGCTTTGTCCAGCACGGTTCGCAGAACACGGTCTCTCCCGTGTTCTGCACGGTGAGTCAAGATTCCACTGTCGAATCAACACACTCCTGGGTGTCTTCTCGGCATGACTGAGAAGGGCAGAACACGAGCAGATAGCCAGATAGCTAAAACACAAGAAGGGAGGGATTCCTCCTATTGTCCGGGTCGATTTGCGGCGAGGCAATTTCTCCCCTGCCAGTGAATAACTGGCGTAGCCAAGGGGGAGAGAGGATTCAACTACCCCCCCCCCCGAAACTTTTCAGTTTTGCATGCGTATATATGCACGCATGCATACAAGCGCACTCACGAACATACATACAGTATGGTTGAAACGACCCCCCCCCCCCCGTTCCCTTCCGAAAAAAAATTTCTGGCTACGCTGATGCAGTGAACACCTTAAAAGTTAACTTACAGAAACAAATGCCGCATGCACATCATATGTTCCTTTCTTTTTTTGCTCTTCACTCTCCTTTCTGCTGACGGCTCACCACGGTCTCGCATTCGTGAACCGCGCACGCCATGTCTCTGCGGCGGCGAATGTGCGTGTCCCACTTCACGGCTGCTAGCAGTTGTTTCCGGGAGTTGGTTGAACTACAGGACTAGGTTGAACCCCATAGCTCCGAACATTCAGTGTTGCGCGGTAGCATGAATAGGTCGCAAACTGCTCCCGGGAGCGCAACTTGAGGCTAAATAGTGTTAATACAAGCGCCAATTTTGAAAATAGGCATTTATAGGCATTTGTGAGCATTTAGGCACAAACGCCAAAAATAGGCCTTTATAGGCACTATAAAAACATTACAGAAGCCTTTCTTAACCTCTAATTCATGCTCATATATCAAAGTGGCAAGATAGGTGCGCAAGGAACAAAATAGGCATTTGCCTAAAATCCGGTCTCTAGTAATGGCAATCGTTGCTAACGTGTGAGCTGACCGAGGCAGCTCCAAGAATGCGCAAATGACTTGGCCTTTGATGCTTTGCAGGACCCGGATGTTAATTTTCCCGGCGTTGGAAAGCACTGGCGTGCTATACCTCAAGTACTCCAAGAAGAACGCTCTGTACAGTTGAAGCGTAATTGACACGGATGTGCCCCCCGTTTTTACCGGCGAGAAATTTTCGAGATGTAAGCACACCACGAAAGATCTCTGTCGATAATGACGCCCAAGAATCGGTGACATCTTGTATACGAAATCTTTTACGTTGTCGGTTGAAAAGGGATACCAGATCATAGGCTTGCGGGTAAAAGGGACTAAGTCGCACTTCTCGGTGGAAATTATGAGGCCTCAAGCACGGAGGTACATCGAGGTTATTCTCACTGTTTTTTGGAGTCGTGCACGTACCTGGGGAAGTGTCATCTGCTTAGGCCCAGGTGCATATATCGTCAGCATATGCAGAAACGTTGACTGATCAAGGTAGAACGTGGACAGGTCCAATGATCGTGAGGTTAAACAAAGCAGGGCTGAGAACCCCGCCCTGTGGAACGCCACGAGAGGTGTGAGGGCGCGTTCACACTGAGACATTCGGCGGCGAGAGCGCGCGGAATCCGCTTCGGCGGCAGCGAGATCCGCCGGAAAAACCCTTTCCGCGTCGATCGGTCCTGGACCGATTTTTGCGGCAGCTGCCGCCGGATTCCCTCGCCGCGAACCAATCGGAACGCGAGTAGAGCACTTGAAAAATGGCGGCGCGCTTGTGATATTGCAGTCGTCGAAGCCCGCAGCAAAAGCGAAGTCTTTCGTAATCATCCTGTAGCTCTCAACAAGTGCCAAGTGCTGTCGCGATTATCATCTTTGCAATACACCATCGCGATCTCGCAAAACGGGTAGCATTATCTCGGCTCGACCAAGCTTCTCGCGTCTTGCAAATCAGGGCGAACCAACCGCGACTGCTTGCGTCGTTTCTTGTTCGGCGAACGCATGTTTCTCCTCGTCAGATATCGCCAGAAAATTCCTTTCCAGCAGGCCCAGCAGTTCCACGACCCTGCTCCTGTTTATGCGCTTCGCCATAACGAAACGCGTACACAACGCAGAGCGCGTCGATGCCAGCGTTCCTTCGCGCGAAGGGACGATGACAACTAGGCGCCCTAGTTTCGGCGGTGCGGTTGCTAAGCGGTGTGAACAATGTTGAATTTCGGCGGCGCGCGAATTCCGGTCGCTGTGGCCGGCGGATTCCCCGGTAACGGTTCGGCCTTCCGCGGTATGCGCAAAGAAGGATCTCATCAATAGGTAGCTCCGAATCGATCGAAACATTTCTACACCGATTCCAATATTCTCCAAGGCATCGAGAATGGCATCGAGAATGGCATCGTGCGTTACGTTGTCGTATGCCCCTTTCACATCGAGGAACATTGCAACCGAGATGTGCTTGAGGTATTTCTGTTGTTGCCCAGAGGTCACAAGGTCGATGACGTCATCAATAGAGGAGCGGCCACTTCGAAAGACAGGCATAGCCTGTGGATATATATTGTGACGCTCTAGGCATCACTAGAGTCGTGTGAGGACCATTCTTTCTATTACTTTCCTCACGCATCTGGACAGCGCAATGGGTCGGTACGATGCCAGGTCAAGCAGCGACTTCCAGGTTTGGGAAGTGGTACCAAGCAGCTGGACTCATCATTCCATGACTAGCTGTAGCATTTCAGTAGTTGGTCTCGGCCGACGTAGAGCAGCTTATGTAATGCCGCCCGACCCAGGTGACGATGAACGCCTGCATGTGGCTAGAGCCGCATCCAGTTCCCCGAGTGAGAAACGCACATTCAGTTCAAAGGCGCGTGCTACAGGAGCATCATCGAGAACTTCGTCACTCATAGCGACCACATCGCCCTCAATCTTCACGCAGAAATCTTCGGCAATATCAACCTGCAGGCGGCCTTGTTGAAGAGCCAGTATGCTGAATGGATGTCGTTGTTGTGGAGCCGAGCCAAGGCTCGGCACCGTTTTCTGTATAAGGGACATAGGTTTGGGATGATCGAGCGATTCGCAAACTTTCTGCCACCGCTGGTCCTCCAGCTTGTCCATGCGACGTCGGATTTTAAGGCGAAAGCCTTATATGCCTCAATAAACACGAAATTTCACCGTCGGCGTCCCGAGTCGGCGGCGTCTCGCGTCCTGTGGTGTCGCGGACGAGTGGTGCAAAAAATCATCACGTGATGACATCACCTTATGACGCCTTCATGACGTCACAGACCGCAAAAATTTTCGCCGTCATTATGACGTCACAAATTCTGGCTTGACGTCACGTGACGTAACGCCACATAATGCCGTTGTAGCGTCCTCCTTTGGGCGGCGAACAAAACCGGAGAGCGCGCGACCTGAAGAGAAGAAAATGAAGACGGTGCTTCGCAGTGGCACGTGAAGCCACGGCTCGTGTTCCCTGCTGGTGTCGATTGTGCTTCAGCCGACCCGTTGCTTCACTCCTGTGGCATAAGTCTAGACTATTATTCTAGTACACTATAGCCTAGACCGTCATCAAACAGTAGCCGCCAGGCGCTCCCGAGCCAAATCGGCACCCGTCGAGCGAGCTGGCGCCGTTTCCACTGGCGCTAAACCAAACGACGATGTGGCCGCCTGCAGGGTCGTCGAGACCGCGGCAGAGCTAAAACCAAGATTATTCGGGGTTGAAGGATGCCTCCGCTGCGTACAGAACGGCGTACAGAATGTCTCAGTGGGGTATCGCAACGTGACAATAAATAGTCCCCTCGGATGGTGACGCTGATGCATCGACAAGTTCTAAAGCGATATTAAAAATTGCTAAAATTCTGAGGTTTTACATGCCACGATAAGATGGCGAAGCACGCCGTAATCGGGAACGCCGGATTAATTTTGACTGTCCGGGTTTTCTTTAACATGCACCTAAATCTCAGGCCCACCGCGGTGGTCTAGTGGTTATGGTGCTCGACTTCTGACCCGATGGTCGCGGAATCGAATCCCGGCTGCAGCGGCCACATTTCGATGAAGGCACACTGCTAGAAACCCGTGTGCTTAGATTTAGGTGCGAGTTAAATAACCCCAGGCGGTCGAAATTTCCGGAGCCCTCCACTACGGCGTCCCTCATAATCATATCGTGGTTTTGGGACGTAAAACAGTAGCGACTACAATAACTATACACCTAAATGTAAGTACGCACGTGTTTTCACATTCGCATTTCGCCGATATGCGGCCGCCGTGGCAAGAAATCGAACCAGCGTACTCGTGCTCAGAATGCGCGACATCGCCAAGCGACCACAGCAAATGTTATACACCAATGCGGCATCACTCGCGCTGTTTCTTTTCATCAAAATACGCAGGAACGACGCCGAAGCCACGGAACTGGACGTCCTCGAGCAGCAAGCCCAAGACCTGTGCCTCATCCTCGCCTACGAGGCAGTCCCGATGCCCCGGTACAAGGGAGGCCTCAAGTCCTACGCCGAGAACGTCGGGGACAAGCTCGAACCGTGGGCCAAGCACCTAGCCGGGCTGAAGTGGGTGCTCGGAGAGAGGCTCACCTACGTGGACTTCTTGCTGTACGAGGGACTCGACTGACACCGAGCGTTTAAACCGGAGGCCGTGCAGCAGTACCGAGAGATCACCGAGTACCTCGAAAGATTTGAGCAGCTTCCGAGGTTGAAGGAATACTTCGCCTCCGAACAGTACAAGGATTGGCCCATTATGGGACCACTCCGGTCGTGGGGTTACCGCAGAAATAACAGTGTTCAAGCGTGAGCGGTACCGGTTGACTCGGCACTTGGTACTTATTACGTTGGCTCTCTCCCCTCTTCCCACCTTTCCGTCTTTTGCCTTTTCACACTTGTAACTGATTTCCTTATTCCTTCTGCTCAGTAGATTTTACAGCGCCCATTCGCCGCATGAAAGGATCCTTGTGGATTTTGGTTGACCTGGCAAGCTAGTCGATGTCTCTGCCTTTCCTCTTCCTCTCTCCTTCTCTCGACTCTACGAATGCTGTAAGATCTTCTGGAAAATGCCAACAGTTTTGCAAAAGTTATGAATAAATAAACCTAGCAATGTACACGTGTACCCAAGTTTCGGGCTCTTCAGCAACTTCCTTCGTTGTTTTGACATCTCGCACCAGATGGCCGATCCTAGAGAGACAGGGATGAGAAAGAAGGAAATATTTGGGAGACGAATAGAGGGCACTGCGGCTTCGGGCGTGTCTTATTGTGGAAGAAACAAAGAATATTGACGTCTGTTTTACGTAACATAGCAATCAATTTGTATCGCATGTCCCGAACGTTTATTCCACTCTGCTCTCGTACTAAATTTTAAAAAATCTCACACGGTCCCTTATGCATTCGCCTAAGACGACTGGATGGCGAAATTGAACTTCTTCTTTAATCTCAGTTCAAGTATTGATCCTCCCCCGCCCCCATCCGAAAGCTTTCTGCACCTCACCTGGTTTTGCGTGGCCTCCGGGATCGGCCCACCTTTGACCAAGGGACGATGGCGTGTGATGACGTCATCATGTGACGTACCGCTATGTGACGTCATTATGGAGTCACAAATCTCGGCGATATGTGACGTCATCATTACGTCACATGGCGACGTCCTCGCGCCATTAATTATTGCGTCACTCGTGTTGTCGCCTACGGTCGATTTTTTTGCGTTTCATAAGGCATCTGAGGCTTTTGCCTTAACAAAAAATGCAGATCCACTACCGTGAAAGCTGAGGAAGTGCGTAGCACGGGCAGCCCAACGATTCCCTTGGAAATCGCGCGCTTGCCGAGGTGGTGGCGCCCTCTATTGCACGGCGCGGCTATCAGCCGGATCTTTCAGAAGAGTATATCGCGATTTTAAGTAAATTGTTGCGATTAATTCTTGGTTAATTCTGTACTTTATATTATTTTAGACCTTGTTCGTTTATTTTGCACTCGTTTCGAGTCTTGTTATAGCCTTGTTTTAGGCCTGTGTTGACCACTGCGTGACCATGCGACATGAGACAGAGGATGAACGACAAGCCGGGCCCCTAAACTACTACTAAAGGGACACTAAAGGCAAATATTAAGTCGACGTTGATTGTTGAAATAGCGGTCCAGAAACCTCGTAGTGCTACTTTTGTGCCAAGGAAGTGCTTATTTTGAAATAAAATCATGTTTTAGGGATCCGCATCGCGTTAGCGCACTTCAAATCACCCACCTGAAAGCGGCCTTTCTCACGTCACTGTTGCCGTGCCCAACGTTGCCCGCCTTTACTGCGCGGCGGCGTGCACTGGCGGCGTGCACCATTCGGGCATCCGGCAACATCACATGCATGCGGCATTTTGTCGAACTTTCTGTCTGAGAGACTTTCACGAGCGCGCAAAACACACGCGGCAGTGCGCGATACCGAAACTACCATTGAGACGCGACCGCGTAAGCGAAGCCGGGCGCCGGGCGAAGCGCAGTTCGGCGAAAACGAAACCTTTGAACCACGCGCGCCGTTCCCCATGGCAACGCCAAAGAGGTTCTTTTTTCCATGAATGAAACAGAAACGAACAAGCAGCATTTTACTACGTCTCTTGATGCACGGAAGTTTTTTTTTATTATTATTGCAGCTAGTTTGATTACAAGGGATTAATTGTAGTCGGACTCTCTGACGTCATCGGGATCATTTCCAAAGTGTGCCGTTCGTGGCGCTCATATAGTGATACATTTAGCTTAATTTCTCGGTAAGCAGGGCACCACTGTTGATAATATTGCCGTTTTAGACGTTGTCATACATTGAGCTTTCACTATCTGACATAAATTGTTATTTGCCTTAAGTGTCCCTTTAAAAGTACTAGAAAAGTGTATAGGTCAGACTGACCGCTGTCTGAACCAGGATCTAAAGTCACCATTACATCAGGATCAATAGGTGGCCTAGTTGGTGCAGCATGCATTGTTTTAGAAAAATTAGAGCGCATACGAAAAGACCGAAGAAGAAAAGACCGAAGAAATATGAACTGGCCGAAGAAAGCAACACACACACACACACACACACACACACACACACACACACACACACACACACACACACCACATCCTCTGCGTGCGACGTGTGTGTTCCTTTCTCTGTATAGTGTCTTTTCATTTGCGCTCTAGGTTTTCTAAATAAATAGAGCATTATTAAAACACCACGAAAACGATTTCGGATCATTTGGACATGCGTGGCGGAGACTTCAACTGCGTTCCCGCTTTCAAAAACATCAAAAAAGGCTATAATTTTGTGTAACCTTAGGAATAAGTTTACACGCAAATATATACAGGCGTTTCACATTGAAAGAAGGAAGTTCACCGACGATTACGACACTCCCGAAATGCGAATCTCGAGGGTAGCTGTTCGGGCGTTTTCATTTTGCGATATGAGGCATTTAATTTGACAGAGACATGCGTGTATGTCTCGGTTAAGAAACCCCAGGTGGTTAAGTCACCCTATAAAACGGCGTGCCTCATATTCATACCGTGGTTTTGGCACTTAACACGCCAGAAATTCATTTTTTTTCTCTACTAAGCCACTCCGAGTTCAAAAACGAGAGAGTGGTTTCTATCTCGCCTTCACTACCCTTCCCGCAGGAGCTATCTCCTCCTCGCCATTTATTTCATCAGAAAGCACGTGGACAATGCGGTGAGACTGTGAGGATTTCGCTCTTTTCGGCTATACACGCTGTTATCTCCGCTTACGCAGTCGAAAACGCGCAAAGCGATGTGAAATCAGTTGATCGCGCACGATAGTCATGCGAGAAAAAGCAGAACCGGCGTGCGACAGCATGGCAAAGCAGGGTAGGTGACAATTCACCATTGATACCCCTCTTATATGGACCAATCGACAGTTTTATTTCCACACAACGTCACTTGAATAGACTTCTATAGCACCACGAATTGTGCCGAAAAGACGTGAAACACCGGGGTAGAATAACGCTCTCGTTCTTTGCATATTCAGTGGTTGTTTAAGGGCCCTTTAAAAGCAGAATATCTAAGGTGCCTTTTCAGTGGCACTACAGCTCGGTGGTTAAATGCATTGCAGCCTAGATGACCTAAGCAGATCTTGCGCAGACGAAGCAAAACGCCTTGCTATTCCGCTTAATCTTTCGAAAGATAAGGCGTAGACCTGGCGGTGACGTAATAAGAGTGCTTTGTCGACACAGATTGCAATGAACGGGGTGTATAAATGACAGCCATGAGAGTGCTTGCACGGGCCTCTGTCTGCAGCAGGTGTGCAGCAGGTGACCCCACGTGTGTGTACATATATGAGCGGCGTTGCCATTTAAGTGAAGCACGGTTCTTAACTGCTAGCTCGCTGGGAAAGACGAGAAAAATTGCTTCATTTTGAGGTGAGTACAGAACGACAACGCGTTTGTACCCGCCGCAGTGGGCTAGTGGTTATGGTGCTCCACTGCTGACCCAAAGATCGCGGGATCGAATCAAGGCCGCCGCATTTTCGATGGAAGCGAAAAAGCTTGAGGCCCGTGTACTTAGATTTAGGTGCACTTTAATGAACCCCAGGTGGTCGAAATTTCCAGAACCCTCCTTAACGGCGTCCCTCATAATCATGTCGTGGTTTTGGGACGTCCAAACCCCAACCATTATTTGACAACGCATCTGTCTTTTACCGTGTTCACAGAGTAAAAAAAAATTCCGGCAGATCCCACGGACTGTGGGAATCAATATTGTTACGCGTAGAGTTGCAGTATTTACAATATATTTACAGTGCGTAAGGGGTGTAGCGTCGACGCACTATGACAAGTGCAACACCATCGACCCAAGCCCGAGACACTTCAACTTCGTCTTCGGCTAGTATTGTCCTCTAGTCCACAGTGGCACAAACACCTATGTGACATAACTCCCGGCGGCAGAAGCACCGTTTCGGTGCATCGGATCGGTGTACGTGACGTAGGGCTTTAGTCGGGAAACATGCACAGTCTCAGTAGCTGGTGAAGAGGACAAAGGCTTGCGGTTCAGTGGCGAGATCTCGTATGTGACTTCGGTTACTTGGCGAAGAACTCGGTAAGGCCCAACGTAGCGCGGCAGCAGTTTTTCACTCAGGCCAACGCGACGTGAAGGCAGCCAGAGCAAGACCAGGGAGCCAGGGCTGAAACGCACGTCCCGGTGGTGGCTGTCGTACAGGCGCTTTTGGTTGGCCTGAGACGCCACGAGTCGATCACGGGCAACGCGACGTGCCGTCGCCGCGCGAACGATGGCGTCGTGAGCGTAGAATGTGGTTGTGTTTGCCTGTGAAGGAAGTAATGAGTCGAGAGGCAAGAGCGGGTCGCGGCCATACAGCAGATAGAACGGAGAATAGCCAGTAACGTCGTGACGCGACGAATAGAACACCGGCCTTGCATCCGTACGAACCGGATTGGGACTGCACCTTACCGTCGTGACGCGGCAAACGTCACGAACGGTAAGGTGCAGTCCCAATCTCGGTGATCCTCAGACACGTACATGGATAACATGTCCGTGAGTGTACGGTTCAAGCGCTCAGTAAGTCCGTTTGTCTGAGGATGGTAAGCGGTGCTGAACTTGTGGGACGTTGCACAAGAGCGGAGAAGGTCGTCGACTACTTGCGAAAGGAAATAGCGACCTCGATCAGTCAGCAGCTGACGAGGAGCACCATGGTGTAAGATGACTTGATGGAGGAGGAAGTCAGCGACATCAGTTGCACAGCTGGTAGGGAGGGCTCGCGTGATGGCATAACGTGTGGCATAATCAGTCGCTACGGCCACCCATTTGTTACCCGCGGACGACGTCGGGAAAGGGCCAAGGAGGTCCAGGCCGACACGGAAGAATGGTTCGCTGGGGACAGCTATAGGCTGAAGGTACCCAGCGGGTGGGACAGGAGGCTTTTTGCGTCGTTGGCAGAGCTCGCAGGAGGCGACGTAGCGCCGAACAGAGCGGTATAGGCCAGGCCAGAAGAAACGTCTGCGCACGCGATCGTAGGTTCGGTAAACACCCAAATGTCCAGCGGTGGGAGCATCGTGCAATTGCGAGAGAATAGATGGTCGCAGATGCTGAGGGACAACGAGAAGCAGTTCAGCACCGTGTGGGGTCATATTGCGTCGATATAGGGTACTGTCGTGCAGAACAAACATACGGAGGAGGCCGTTCCGTTGTTCGGAGGTGAGGCGTTCTATAAGAGATCGCAAATACGGGTCACGACGCTGCTCGTCGGCGACGTGAAGGAAGTCGCTGAGCGACAAAACGCAGGCATCCGAATCAGTTTCGGCGGTGTCAGGTGGGTCGATTGGATAACGGGAGAGGCAGTCGGCGTCCTTGTGTAGCCGTCCAGATTTGTAGGACACAGAAAATGTGAATTCTTGGAGGCGTAAAGCCCAGCGACCGAGGCGTCCCGTAGGGTCTTTGAGTGAGGAGAGCCAACATAAGGCATGGTGGTCTGTTACCACGGTGAAATGTCGTCCGAACAAGTATGGGCGAAACTTGGCAATGGCCCAAACAAGGGCGAGGCATTCACGTTCTGTGATCGAGTAATTGCGCTCTGAGGGTGATAAAAGGCGGCTAGCGTAAGCGATTACACGATTCATCTCCCGCTGTCGTTGGGACAAAATAGCGCCAATGCCATGGCCACTTGCATCCGTACGAACTTCAGTGTAAGCAGACGGATCAAAATGACCCAGAACGGGCGGATTTACAAGGCGACTCGTAAGCGTTGAAAATGCCTGAGCTTGCTCTGGTCCCCAAATGAATGGGCTGTCCTTTTTGAGAAGATTGGTGAGAGGACGAGCGATGTCGGCGAAGTTCGCAATAAATCGTCTGAAGTAGAAACACAGCCCCAGGAAACTTCGGACATCAGCAGAGGTACGACGAGGTGGAAACTCCCGGACTGCGCGTACTTTGTCGGGATCAGGTTGTATGCCAGTAGCGTCCACCAGGTGACCGAGGACTCGTAATTGACGACGGCCGAAATGACATTTCGCAGAATTGGGCTGCAGGCCTGCTCGTCGGAAGACGTCAAGGATAGCCGAGAGCCGGTGGAGATGGCTGTCAAACGTCGATGAAAAAACAATAACGTCATCAAGGTAACACAGGCATGTGGACCATTTAAAACCACGTAGAAGAGAGTCCATCATGCGTTCGAATGTGGCTGGAGCATTACAGAGTCCAAAAGGCATCACTTTGAATTGGTAGAGACCATCTGGGGTGACGAAGGCCGTCTTCTCGCGATCTCTGTCATCGACTGCGATTTGCCAGTAGCCAGAATGTAAATCGATCGAGGAGAAATAACTGGCACCATGTAAGCAGTCCAGTGCGTCATCAATACGCGGAAGCGGGTAAACGTCCTTTTTCGTGATCTTGTTCAGATGACGATAATCTATGCAGAACCTCCAAGTGTTGTCCTTCTTTTTTTACTAAAACGACAGGGGATGCCCACGGACTGGAGGAAGGCTTGATAATGTCCTTAGAGAGCATTTTCTCGACCTCTGTTTGTATGACGTGACGTTCTGCCGCAGACACACGATAGGGACGCCTATGGATAGGCGGAGCGTCACCAGTGTGGATCGAATGGGTGACGATGTCGGTTCGACCCAGCGGGCGATTGTCGAAATCAAATATTTCT
Source organism: Rhipicephalus sanguineus (assembly GCF_013339695.2). NCBI lineage: Eukaryota > Metazoa > Arthropoda > Arachnida > Ixodida > Ixodidae > Rhipicephalus > Rhipicephalus sanguineus. Next base: position 62,628,237 of record NC_051179.1, read on the forward strand.
TCGTAGGACATCAAAACGCGGCGGAGGGCGTCAGCGTATGAAGGTCGTAGGTCAGGAGCTATCATTCTGGCGAATTTGTCGTTAGGTGGCATCGTCGGAGCCGAAAGTTGAGCGAACTCAGATGGTTGTGCATAGCTGAGAGCAGACACTCTGGACTCTTCCAAAGGGGACAACACAGCGAGAGACACACCCTCAGGAAGAGCTTGTGGAGACGAGCCAAAGTTCAGGAGAGGAAGCCACGCATGGTTGTTGGTGAGCGTAATGATGGAGCTAGGGAGAGCTATTTGGCGCTCCAGCAGGACGTCGTGGAGTGGGGACACGACATAATTACCATCACGAAGTGGTGGGCAAGGCGACATAAGCACATAAGTCGCAGCATCAGGTTGCAGCCGAACAAATTCAGTGCAGCGAAGTCGGGAGTGGATATCTGCGGTGGTGTCGGCACAAAACTGGGGTAGTTCAAGCTTCAGAATACCGGTGGAGCAGTCAATTAGCGCAGAGTGAACAGTCAAAAAGTCCATGCCCAGAATCACCTCATGAGGGCACTCCGCAAGTACAGTGAACAGAACTAACGTTGAGCGGTCGGCGATGGTAATACGGGCTGTACACATTCCCATTACGGCTGCTGTGCTACCGTTGGCTACGCGTAGGACAGGCGACTCGGCGGGCGTTAGCACTTTTCGAAGACGCCTACGAAGGTCGGAGCGCATGACCGACACCTGAGCTCCAGTGTCGATGAGGGCTTTAACGGGCGCATGGTCAACAAAAACTTCGATTAGGTTTCGTTTAGGAGCAAGGGTCAACAGAGGTTTTGCAGTCAAGGTCGTCAACGCAGCCTCACCTCCAGGGGCTGTATTGGTTAGTTTCCCGAGAAGCGGCCTGAGTATGATGGGGACGGGGGACGCCGAGATGTAGGCGAACGGGACTGACGGCGCCGAGGTGAGGGCGAGCGGCTATTGGTGAATGGAGGAGCAGCAGGGCCAGCATTGGACGGTTCGGCTAGAGGTGACAGAGGACGAGAGGTGTGTTGGTAGCGGCGGTCAGCATATGGTCGAGGCGATGAATTCCAGTGGTCACGGCAGTGGCGAGAGATATGGCCGATTCGGGAGCACACGAAGCAGATTGGTCTGTCGTCCGGTGTTCGCCACTTAGATGGGTTTCGGTACCGATTCGCGAAATACTGTTGAGGTGCAGCAGAGGCAATGATCGGAGCGGTAGAGGTGGGACGGGGACTAACGGCGGAGGACATGTCCATATTCGCAATTTCCTGGCGAACAACAGCTTGAATGAGCGAGATTGTTAGATGGTCGTGCGTAGAGGGAGGACCACGAGAACTCGGAGCCATAGCCTCAAGTTCGCGACGTATGGCTTGCGTCAAATTTGGTGATGCTGGTTGAAGCAGCGGCGCGGGTTCGTTGCAGGATGAGGTCGGAGCCGTATTTGGAAGCCGGTCGAAACGTTGCACGATGCGCTTGCCTTTTGCTTGTTCAAAGTGGCGGCACTCTTTAATGAGGGAATCAACTGTTGTGCAGCTCCTACAAAGCAAGAAGTTGAATGCATCGTCGGCGATGCCCTTCATAATGTGTCCGACCTTATCTGCCTCCGACATGTTGCTGTCCGTTTTTCGGCAAAGTGCCAGAACGTCCTGAATGTAGGAGATGTACGATTCGGTGGACGTCTGGGCACGGGAGGCTAGCTCCTTCTGGGCTTCTACTTGGCGTCCGATTGGTCTTCCGAAGAGATCACGTAGCCTCTCTTTGCAGATGTCCCAACTTGTCAGCTCGGTCTCGTGCGTCTCAAACCACGCCTTTGCGGTTTCCCCCAGGTAGAATATCACGTTTGCCAGCATAAGGGTTGGATCCCACCTGTAACTGTTGGCGACGCGCTGGTACATCGCCAGCCACTCTTCGACGTCGACCTTGCCAGTACCGGTGAAGATTCCCGGATCACGTAGCGGATTCATGACGTATTGCACGGGTGTCGGGTTGGCCGGGACACTGTCGGTAGCCATAGCAGCGGAACCGATGTGACGTCCGCTGCGGAGATCCAGGTCCGACTTTCGTAGAGACTACCCCGCAGCTCCACCAAAATGTTACGCGTAGAGTTGCAGTATTTACAATATATTTACAGTACGTAAGGGGTGTAGCGTCGACGCACTATGACAAGTGCAACACCATCGACCCAAGCCCGAGACACTTCAACTTCGTCTTCGGCTAGTAGTGTCCTCTAGTCCACAGTGGCACAAACACCTATGTGACAATATCATGCGAAGCAGTCGGCAATTACTTGCCTATGCCTCATTTTTTGGCTTTGTGCGAAGCCATCCGATATGGATCTACGTCTTCGTGTAGCTTGTGTAGTTCTGTGCACATCGTGGGCTGACGATGGGTATCGCGTGGCATCTGGCTGAGGGTCGTTGCAGCACGTTTGTCAGTGCTTGTCTTACATATTACTAATAACGTCTGCTGTGGTGCATTGCTATAGGAAGGGAATTTGTAGGCTCAAGACAGGAACACGATAGTCCGCCATGGAGGTATAGCGGTTACGGTGGTCGGCTGCTGAACCGAAGGTCGTGCGTTGGATCCCGGCCACTGCGGTCGCATTTCGACGGAGGCGAAATGCTAGAGGCCCGTGTACTGTGCGATGTCAGTGCACGTTAAAGAACACCAGGTGGTAGAAATTTCTGCCCTCTAATACGGTGTGCGTCATAATCCTGTCGTAGTTCTGGAACGTAAAACCCCAGCAAATATTCTGTTCTATAGTTAGACAGAGTTGTGTGTTTTGCAGAGTAAATAGGCAAAGGTATGTCGGATTCACGCAAATTACGGCGCAAGGGCTGAGTTTATGAGATCACTCGCAAAATCTCATTCGCTTTCGAAAGGAATACAAACGCGGCAGGTTTTCGTTCGCCCTTGGCAGATAAACGATGCAAGCGATGAATTCAACGCCAAGACCATTTCGCGCTGGTACTGATAACGAGAGCTCATTTGCATACACAATGTTAGAGAAGCATGCGCGATATCTCCGTGAGTGGGACAACAGCTACGTGTGATAACGACACGTCTATGGGTCAACAAGGGCGACGAGAGAAAGCCCTTGATTATGCGCAGCAACAACCGCGAAATAGGGCACGTCCATTGAGAGCAGGTTCCCGCCCAACAAGGAAGACACGTGAACATTTTACTGAGAGTAACCTTTGGAAACGAACTTGTCTTATCATTTTCACTGGTTCGAAAGAGTCGTTTTTGTTGACACTTGCGTACACCGAATCCACGGCGATCGTTTCCCAATCAAAACTGTTCGATTCTTTAGATATTTACATGCAAAGCAAGTTGACGTATTTATGGTACGTGATCACTGGGTTGAGGGTCATCGTGCTGTGGATCTCGCTGAACTTGAACATATAGCACAAGCACCGGAGTTCGCAGGCTTCCTAGCATCACCAACATTTAAAGGGACTGTCTAGCGTCCTTCATCGATTTTCAGTTACGTACCGCAATAGAAAGCGCACCGTCTGAAGTGTCCAACCTTGCAGCGGTTTCTCTGGAAAGTAATTAGAAATTTTTAAAATAGAATTTTTCGATCTGCGCTCGGTTTTCTTCCATTGGCGTGAAGCATGCCCACAACATTGGTTGGCGGACGTGATGACGATTGTAGTGCCGGTAAAAATTAAGAAAAAAAGCGCACGTGATTTCTGTAGTATTACTTTATTTTTGCTGAACACTATTGTAATGAACGTAACAGTCGTTTTCAGCGCGCCAGCGGTTAAATGAAGCCTTGTTATACGATTACAGAAGACTTGTTCTGCTGTAATTGCAGTCTATGCCTTTATTTTAGCACTGCTGCCGCAATCCAAGCCAAGTCGATTCATCAAAAAGAGACAATAAATGCACGTCTTCACAGCGCAGCACATGTGAGACATCCTAACAAAAATACAGCGGCACAGTACGACCAGCGCGGAGAGCCGCATGGCATAGCGCATCATGAGTTGAAGCGGACGAAATCGAAGGCGGCGCCGCTTTTTGGATGCGTGAGAAACAAAAAAGCAAAAAATTTACTCTCTGACGCAACCGAAAGCTGCCTCAAGTGCTCAAAATACAATTTGAAGTTATCCATGTTTGTTTTTATGCAAAATGAGTCTACCTGCGAGGATTTCTTGTCCTACCAGTAGATTGACCACATCGCTGTTGGGTGACGCTAGAGGTCATTCTTTCACGACTTTGAACATCAAATTAAAGATATAATTCTTTTTTTATGGGGTAAAAGTATGTTCGGTGCCGCCGATGTGACGAACGATCCCACCATTTTCACCACTATCAGAAAAATTTTTCCGAGCGGTAGACAGTCCCTTTAAGCCTAGTCGTACTTTGTATATATATATATATATATATATATATATATATATATATATATATATATATATATATATATATATATATATATATATATATATATATATATATATATATATATATATATATATATATATATATATATATATATATATATATACACACACATGGCCGACAAAGGAAAGGTATCGGACAGATTTGGCGTCTACCTTCCATAAGTAGGGTTACACCCTGCCTTCCCTGTGAGCATGCCTATGCTTACAAAGACACCTTGTGAGACTTACAGGAGGGAAGGAGGAGAGAGGGAAGGGAAGGAGTCCATTCTACCTGCCGATGCAACGCTTTCTCTTTTTTTTTCAACACATAATGTACGTAACGCCATCTGGGCCTTCTTTTGGCAGCAGGCTATGGCTCCCGTACTCGTCTACTGGAATGTCAGGTCCCTGGCTCAACCAATCCGCAACCTGCTCGTCCACAAGGGAATCGAGTTCGAGGACAAACGGTACGAGATCGGCCCGTCGCCCGACTACGGTAGGTCCGCCTGGCTCAAGGACAAGTTCACGCTGGGCCTGACGTTCCCAAACCTTCCGTGCTACATGGACGAAGACGTCAAGTTGACCCAGAGCTTGGCCATCCTCCGCTATCTCGGAAGGAAGCACGACCTGGCTGTCAGGTATGCGGTGCACGGGACAGTTCTCGTGTTTCAAAAAGGAACATGCGGAAATACCTAAATTCTACCTAGACTGCTACATCATACAACAGTTATGGAGGAACTTGGTCTAGTTTGTCCGTGAATTTTACAAAGTGTGTAATTCCAATGGTCTTTGTGGCTCACTGGATAAGAAGAGTTCTGGTGTTGAGCAGAACTACACTGATGTGCGATGAGAAGGCCAAAGCACATGTGTTTGCTCATGGGGCAACTTTAAGAAGACCAGCTGGTTATAAAGCTGCATATACACCCGCCGCGTTTGTTTAGTGGTTACGGTGCTCGACTGGTGACCCGAAGGTCGCACGATCAAATTCCGGCTGCGGCGGCGACCCCATTTCGATGGAGGCAAAATGCCAGAGGCCTGTATACTTATATTCAGGTGCACGTCAAAGAACACCAGATGGACGAAATTTCTGAAGCCCTCCACTGCGCCGTCTCTCATAATCGTATCGTAGGTTTGGAGCGTAAAAGCCCAAAAATTATTATTATTATTGGAGCTGCGTATAGATGGTTCCAACAAGGTGTCTTCGGGACCTCAGCTTTGTTTGAGATGTTAAGATTGATGATAGATCAGTGAATCACTCCTGGATTCGGTGATTTATGCGACTAGTTCACGTAATTTTCTTCATTCAGTCTGTGCCGTCTATACCTTCTATTTCATGTTCATTGTTTCCCCTATAAGAAAAAAAAAAAGTCACAGTTTCGCCGCAAGGGCAAAGCAATGTGCCATGCAACAAATTGGAATGTCACGCGAAGAAGAACGGCAAGCAGCTTGAAACTTGCAGCGCGCTGCTCAAGCACAAAAGACGCAGACGCACGAAAAGAACATACACCGGACGAGCGCGAACTAACAACTGTCACAGCTCGACACCTAAAGCGCGCTGCTCAAACACAAAGAAGGACAACGCACAGGCATACACAGGACGAGCGCGAACTAACAACCGTCCCAGTTGTTACTTCTTTGTGCTTGAGCAGCGCACTCCCTTCGCAAACGTGACCGCTGCAGCGAGCGAAGTGACGTTCGTGCACTCTGTAACTTCAACGCAAGCTTTCCGGTGAAAGCACAATACGAACAAACCGCCACCATCACGAGATAAGCGCGCGCCCTTCGCGCCATCTCGCTGGTAATGCAGAGAAAACGCTGAAATGTCCCCGAGATCTTTGTACCGCCAGTGGTAAGTGCTGTACATAAATAGCTCGCCGTTAGTAAGTTGTGGAATGAACGTTCCGTGTCCTAGCCGTCTAGCGCTGCGGACGGAGCGAGGGGTCACCCGTTCGAACCCGCGCGTCGGGAAGTATTTTTCTAAATTATTTTTCTTTATGCCTATTATATATATATATATATATATATGTATATATATATATATATATATATATATATATATATATATATATATATATATATATATATATATATATATATATATGGGACATGACGGCGACGCCGACAGCAAGAACCGGCCGACAGTGTTCATATAATTGCAATAAAAAAGTGAATCATATTCACCGTAGCCTCCAGTAGTGAGACAGAAAAGGGGTAGGGGGAGTATGGTGATCTTCTAGTTCGGCAATTATCTTACCTTCCAATGTATTCATATACTATATAAATATGTAATATACTTACACGCCAGAGGTAATTAACCTTGCTTCACTTGTGAAGTGTACTGCTACTGTATTGAGTTCACTTTGACTGAAAAAAACGAACTCCAAACAGCTAAACCGCCGCGCATTTCGCGTTTCGTGGAAGTGTCCGCAGTTTTGGTGAGCTTCATGTAGCTTGGCCTTGTGAAATGGTTCTATGATCTTATACTCGAAATAAAACATTATATGTGAAGACGTTGGAGGTATTTTTTTTTCTAATTATTCGGCGGTTTAATATATGCTGGACCATGAATCATGCAATGCCGACTTGTAGGGCCCCTCTCACGGCTAGACATATCTCTTCATAGAATCTAAGAGCTATTAAGAAAAATACGTCCATCACACGGCTGTGCCGGACGGTTTCCTTCATCTATCACCGACGGCGCGCACGGGCCGTTGCAGCGTTTGGCTACATACCATACCGCCAGGGAGGTCGCTCGGTGTGTGGTCCTCCACAACTGCGAGGCAAAACAACGAGAAATAAGAACAGATGGTATACAGTGGGGAAAAAAAAACATCGATAGTAACAGCGGAAACAGAAATGTTAGCGACCATCTCTCAAGCTATCGATGCGTGACGGAAGACAGACAAAAAAAACGCACAAAACTAACTAAATATCTCTCTAATGTATGTCGCCGTACTTGCTGCGCACGACCATGCCAGCGCAGCGCCTAGAGTCGACTTGCGCTGTAAAACACGTACGAAAGGCGTACCACTCCACTGAAGCTTCCTAGACCTCACTTGGTGTCACTCTGGTGCGGCTTGCAAAAGCGTGTAAGGGTGAGGGGGGGGGGGGGGCAGGTGCCTTTATTGCACCCCCTGCCGACACCCAGGTTGCAAAGTGAACTGACAGACCAAGACCAAGCTGACAGACCACAGACCAAGCTGAGAAAAAATATACCCTTCTATGCGCAGCAATTCGTCATGATAATTACTGAGACCAAAAATATGGTGCAGGTGGAACAAAATGTCAGCTAAAGTTGCCACTTGAAGGGCCCTTCCCATAATTTATAACTGGGGGTCAATAATGAAGGGGATCTGGCGTCAGTATTCGAGAACCATATTGATGCCAATGTCCAGAATGGCTATACAACCTGGACTCCGACACTGAAATATCGAGTTTTTCGTTCGACGGCTCTGTTTCCCCACATGGTGACCGCATGGGGTGGCTCACGAAAAAAATACTTTAGACCAGTCACGTATGCTTAGCTTATCCGAACAAAGTGTTATTAATCGCAATAGGCCAGAAAATAATGCAAGCACCATTTAGCGAAGTCAGACATGGTTTTCCTTGTGAAGCGCAAAATAAGTGCTAAAGTTTTGTGCACGCTCGCTTAAACACGCCGTCGGCTTTGCGCTCGGCCTATCAAGTTCCTTCCCAATATATATATATATATATATATATATATATATATATATATATATATATATATATATATATATATATATATATATATATATATAATGGACGAAGACAGCCACGTTTGGGAGCCGCGTGTTTGAGACCCCTGGGCTAGACTAAACACAGCTGCGACGACTACTTTTTATCTTTATGATAATTCATTACCCTGCATTCTTGTACGAAGTGTCATTGTTACATTTTATGTATATCTGTGATGTATGCTGATCTGTATGTATGAAACCTTTCGATGCGAATGCTATGTAAAAACACTTGGTGAGATGTGTCATGTATGTGCTATTGCCATGCAAGGGACCCTGGGCCTTCGTCAAGCTGCTGCGACAGCTTTTTGCCCAGGTTATAAGTATGTTCTTGAGCTACACAGACATGACAGGTCTAAAGCATTTTTTTCGTGAGGCATCCCCTTCGGTCACCGTGTGTTGATGCATAACCGTGAAACAAATCTCTATAATTTCAGGATCGGCATTCAGATTCTAGTCATTTTGGAGATAGGTATCCACATGTTGTTATCCCCTTCAGAAATGACCCATATATGTGATATGGGAAACGTCTTTCAAATGGCAACTTTATTTGTCATGTTGTAAAGTATATTGGCGGTGAGGATGATGGCAGTGATGACTTTAGTGAGAGCCTCCTTACTGAACAGCCTTAACGCAAACTGTGCTCGCTACTTTCGTTTCCTCATGACAACCAACCAGGAATAATCAGGAGACGGCGGAACTGGACGTGATTGAGCAGCAGGCGGGGGACCTATGCCTCACGCTGATCAACGCGGCCAGGCTGGATCCCAAGGCCGAGGGTGGCATTTACTCGTACGCCGAAACGATGGGCGCGATCCTAGGACCCTGGAACGACTTCCTAGCCTCCAGGAAGTGGACGATAGAGGAGAGGCTGACTTACGTGGATTTCCTGCTCTACGGAGGGCTCGACTGGCACCGAGTGTTCAAACCGTCGGTTGTGCAAGGTTATCCAAACATCGTGGAGTACCTGAAACGGTTTGAGCAGCTGCCCAACATGCAGGAGTACTTCGCCTCGGACCGCTACGTCGAGTGGCCCATCCTCGGTCCGCAAAGGACGTGGGGCTTTAAGAAGTCTTCCACCACATGAGGCGCATCGGGCGCTGTTGCAGTTTGCTTTCGAAATAAATGTGTCTCGTTTCACTCTACGCAGAACGTTGACAGTTTCGCGCAAGACCGAATCGAAGTGCCCACGTGGTACATCGATTAACTGTACAGGAGACGTCACTTTGCGCGTTCATCGACTATATAGGACTATCAGAAGCGCATGTGACGAAGGCGACAACACAGCCTTCCATCGGAGCCATTTTCACGCGGCATAGCATTCGAGAGTGTCGGCGAGGGGCCAAGACAAAAGGCCTTCTTACAAGATTTTCATATGATCGTTGTTTAAGCCGTAATCCTAGAACCAGTTGATAGTGCCTTGGCATCGCCGGGCGGCAGCGCTTGAAATTTCCTCATGAAGTGCTCCTGGGAGATCTCGCGAGAGCTCTGGAGCACAGTACGGAGTACTTTTGTTTGTCAGCTGCAAAGTGTCACTACTTATCACTTCTACTGAACCGTGGTCCAACTATTATTAAGGTGAGCAACACACTGGATACAAAGTGATGTTATCGGACAAGAGCGACAAAAAAAGACGTGAATAATTCAGATTTCTTATTACATCGTTCATTGCACGAGACCTCTCTGCCTTGCTTCAAACGAGCCTTTCATATTGCACGAGAGGTCATGAGACGAGACACATGGTTTCCTGTAAATTTGTAATTTTGACCATCAAGACTAAGCTTCCGCTTATGTGTTTTTCTCTCTGTCTCTCTTTGTTATTCGGTGAATATAAGATGCACAGTTTTCTTTTCGAGGCTTATGATATATCACGCATATAGGATGTAAATTTGGGTATGGTGATTATGGCGTTAAATGCAGGACCATATATTTTGCCAGACACCTGGCATAAAGGGCAGGAGGTGAGTGGAACGAAGAGCAGCTACAAGTTCGTGCATGGAAGCATTCAACCAGTCTCTGCATAGAAAAAAAAAGCGAGAAAGCACTCTGGCACGAACATGCGCGAGTAGTCAAGGAAGCGTGGGCGTTTCTGTCACTGCGAAAGAGCATGTTGAGATTTTTTTTTTATTCCTCCATGATGTTGAGCCGTGTCTGGGCAGCAGTCGTGGTTGACATTGAGAGGAACGTGCCACGTTACCAACAATTAAGGCGCGTCGCGCAGGTGCAAGGTCTCCCGCGGAAGGGCTTTGCATCACGACCATGCTTCGTTAATGGCGTCACTTAACCGCAACTCTGTATTTGTCTTTATTAATGGCTTCTCATGCTTACAGACGCTGAAATACGGCGCGCGCCCTCATGTTTACACTCTTAATTACGTGGAGACCGTCGTAACACACAAGTACGTGAGCCAACGCTCGACACATCAGTAAGCAATAAATCTCCACAATTCCCCTGGCGATCAAATCTATAAGGGTACACGCAACGTTAGTCGTGGGAAAGGAGAGCAGTCGCGATGGCACAGCGGTGTTTAATCCGAAACTCAATGTTCCGTGTGCTTTCGCTAAAACGAGACGGTTTCAGGTTCTATGTCCAGGTGTTTCTGAAAACCGAAAGCACTAGTCAATAATGTGAGAACAGCTCTACAGGTGCCGTCAATTTGCGCAGTAAATCTTTGTACGAAGTAGAAGTAAGTAATAAATTAAGTTGCCGTTTTAGGATAAGTGGGTTGTTAAGTGTAATCTTAAACTTTGCTCTAGGTAAAAAAATACACAAAAAAAACTTGCTGAGCGTGATCGTGGGAACAAGAAAGGCACATAAAAGCGCTTAGCAGTGTTCCATACTTTCAGCCAAGGACAAAATGGATGACAGAACTAGAGTAACAGGCGAGATGATTGCAAAGACAACGATTGTGACGGCATACCTGAGGTGAAAATGGATCTTCTGTTATCATCCGCCTATCTATATCAGATGGCATCGCAGCGCCAGCCCCCATCTGTCTCAGAATTCGAGCCCAACAGCGTAATTATTTACTTGAATACTTTCACGATACACGTCAAAACAGAACCGAATAGCAGTCAGCTTAGCTCTTCCGGGCACTTTGCTCGCAGAAAAAAAATTGTTATATGTTAGTCGCAAAGTTGCGGCCACACTAACAAGGCAGCAGGAGAGAGAGTGAAACAACTTTATGAAGAACATAAGGGTCCCTGGTTACTGTGGGCGGAGCCCGTCGTCCAGGGCCCCACTGGCAATTACGGGCCTGGGCAAGGGTCAACGAAATGTCAGTTAGCGTTCCGGTTTAAACGAATGCCTTTTCCATATATCATGTACGGGTTATTTTTGAACGGGATTTGACGTCAGGTTTCGAGACACATACCGATATCGACCTCCAGAATGACTAAAGTCTGGACGCCGATTCTGAAATACATAGCCCTTGTTCCACAGCTATGCTTCAACATATTGTGACCGCATGGGGTGCCTCACAAAGAAAGCACCTGAGATCTGTCACGTCTGTTAAGCCTACCCGAAGAAAGCCTTATTAATTGCAATAGCCGAGAGAATAACGCGAGTACAATTCAACAAAGTGGAACGCTCGTGAACGAACTTAAGAAAATAGAAAGGAATGTATGGGGCTAAGACAGCCGTGTGCCATGCACCTAGATATACGTCGTGTTCCTGTGCGCATGCAGCTCTCAACATTCATACCTCAGCGAATATCATACATCGTATCGGTCCTCGCGAAACATGTACGCGAGGCTGCACTCGTGTCATCCAAATAGATTACGCTGCGCGTCACGGAGAAGAGCACAAGGAAGAAACACATCATTCGCACGTGGCATCGAGTGTGAATCACGTATTTCTTCTTTATATGTCCTCGTCCGCAACGGCGCTGCGTAACCTGTTCTAACGGCACACCAAAAAGCCCAAATAGAAACTATCGGGCGTGCCTTCCGTCCCCACATGATTACTGCTACCTCTCTTTAACTGAAACGAGCTTCCCGTATGTCAAGTGCGAACACAACGTTGGATCTGAGTGTTTCCTATGCTTTCTTTTCTTGCCATGGCCACAGGTTGATGCAGTTGGCGCGCAGCAGTTGGCGCGTGATGCGCAATCTGCGTTGCCTTAAACGGCAGAAAAAGAGAGAAAAAAGAAACCGACAATGCGGAAGTTAACGGTTTGTCTTGTAAAGCATCCGGTTTGGGCGCGCAATCTTTTCTCGCGCAATAGCACGTGCGAGAAGAATAAAAATGAAAAGCGCCACTAAACAGCGGCGCCGTGTGTGTACACACAAAGATAACCGTTCGCCAGATGGGAGTGCGTACTTCGTACACACGCGGAAAGGGGGATGGGGTGTGTGTACGCACAAGTGTACAAGGGACCTCGCAAGTGGCGTCCCACAAGCTCGCAATGGCGGCGGCTGCCATTGCCGAGGTCAAAGCACCGTCAAAGACGTGATGGAGAGGGCAGGCCGACGCTGCACACCCCTGCGTCCGGTCCCCTTTCTGGACGTTCTTCTGCCACTTCGCTAATCGCTCTGTTGCCGCGCAGCATTCTTCGCTATATTTTCGCTTTGAATGTAGGCGGGAATCACGTGACGAGACCGACGGGGAGAGAGGGTACGGACCAGACAGGCTTGTCTGGCCAGTCGTGCTTCGGTCGGCGGGTTTGTGTATGAGTGAATCAGTTGACGGAAGGGCGTACTGCGGTGAAGCACACTTGCGAAATCGTCCCGTAGGAAAGCCCACCGGTGCATTTGCGGGTGTCGTTTGCGAGCATTCCAGGGTGTCTCGAGGCGTTTGAACGGTGAGTGAACAACAGCGACGCGTTCTTTTAAAGACGGGAACGTGCGCGATGTCGCGACGGGCCGCTACGTGGCCAAACCGCCCCGCCTATTCCACGCCGGCTTGCGACGAGCGCCAACGCAGTAGTGGCCAGTCTGGAGCGAGCGTTGTTTTGCGTTCGCTCCTCTGTGAGATACACTTCAGTTGTGTTTTCTCGCTTAGGTCATTGGAGCAAAGAAAAAAAAAGCACAATTTAACGTGAAATCAGCGCTTCAGTGTAAGCTATACAAAACGTCGTGCACAAGCATTGCCTATAGATTATGTAAGGCACAAAGCTCGCCTTGTGTACCTATATATGCAGAGAGGACAGGGTAGAAGCGACTTGGCTTAATGACCGCAACAAGGTCATAATCAGGCCCGTAGCCAGGATATTTTTTCCGGCGGGGGGGGGGGGGGGGGAGTGCTTGCTGAAGGCCTTAAAGAACACCTATTTTCACTATTTGTTTTGGTAAAACACGCCCCTCCGAGGGGGGTCCGGGCCCCGAGGGGGGTCCGGGCCCCTACAGCCCCTCCCCTGGCTACAGGCTTGGTCATATTAATGTAAGGTGGCTGTGCTCAGCCACGGCAGTGCGTTTAGAGGTCTTGGTTGTGGTGAAAGGTAGAGAGTGTAGTATGGAGAAGGCAGTGCCGTAATATGAGACGATCGAGTACAGAGGTAACCACTCAAGTGGCGAGTCTTTCGTCAGGAGGCTAGTTACAGAAAATTCAAAGGTTCTACAGATATCTGTCTGGTTGGGAAACAATTTGATTATTATAACAATTATCGGTACTAATTAAAATCTTTTATCTTAAACATTCGACGTTTCGAAGCCGGACCAACACCTTTTTCCCCGATGAGCTGGCTCATCATCGAAGCTGGTCCGGTTCCGATACATCGTATCTTCAAACTACGATTGCCCTATTGTTTATAGAGGGTTCATGACAGGCGGGATCAGAAGAATGCGGAGGTCAGAAGAGTGCATGGCGGGGAAGCACGGAGAATGTTTCCGTGACGTCCGAAAACGAGTACACGTAATTGGCCAGCGCAAGCGTACAAATACTGTGCAGGATGGACAGCTGTGGCACTCGATTCATAGGTTGCCCCATGCCCGTAGGCGTGAGCAGGGTTCTCCAGTAGAGGGGAGGAGGGGGTCAAGCTTTACCTCAGCGCCCTCCCCTCCCTCTCCCCACTGGTCAAATCCGAAAGAAAACAAGCTCCGTAGTGGATGCAAACATGAAAACGAAGTGATGACGTGCTGCTCACAACGATCTGCCATTGGTCGTCCGGCTGTCTGGGTGTATAGGTGGGAAGTAAACAGTTCTTTGAATGCAACATCAGGGGTCCTTGGTCGTCATTATCGTAAAAAAAAAAACATGCCTAGCCATAACCCCGAGCAATAAAAAATGACGCGGAAGGTCAGACTGAGTATAGGGGAAGGGGGTGCACAGTTTGTGCGCACCTTTAGATGATTAGCCCCCCCCTCCCCCTTGCCTCCTCGACAGGTGGCCTATGCACATGCCGTCATAGTTCGAGCGACGCTGTCACCTTAACGGCTGCCAACAACGGAGAACGGGCTGCGGGATTACAGGACATGGAGAGAAAATAGCGAAGAGGAGGAGCCGAGAAGAGGTTTCCTATATGCAAGGCTCCCATATCTCTTCGCGTCTCGTCACTACATAGTACGCATATGCGGATTACCGAGCCCCGCAATTATTCACACGTCGACGTCGACTCGCCAAGGGCGAGTCAAGTGTGAAACGGCTATAGTGCTTCCCGTTTGCGATTCTGGCAACTACCGCATACACTCCAGCTACTTTATCGCAGGTTCGCCCAAGCACGCTCCCTGAACAGCAACGTGTAACTGCTGGAAATGCTTTCTCGCTTACGGCACTGGCACGAATAGGCCCTCGTCGGGAAATAACGAAGGGAGTGCGTAGAAAACGAAACAATAGGACGAGAGCTGGCTTGACTTAAACGACGCTTCTACACCGCTACTGAACGGAAGCTTCGCTTCTTCGTTTTTCTTTAACGAGATTACAAGAGCTTTTTTTTTTTTTGGGGGGGGGGGGGGACATGGTGGTCCACCTTCGTGCTCACGGAAGGTAGGTTCATTTAGACGTGGTTCAAATGAATGGTCAACCTTGCCAGGCTAAACGCGCACTGGTTATCGCATCATGTTTCTCTTAACAAAAATATTGCAGAACAGTACGAATATGAATAACTGCTGAAATATGTAGCATAATACTGGCCACCTGCGGTGCGGTATAATCCAGTATTAAAAAAGAAATAGGGCGATGTAAAGGAGGACTCCCGAAAAGCAACATCATAAAATGCTTATGTGGTAAAATTTAACGCTCTCACAACATAAACCGTGACATCCATCGTGAAAAGTGACTCGGGGTCAACCTTTGCCGCCTGTGCTTATCTAATCTGCGTGTAAAGAGCGGCAAAACGAAAGTTTTTGCCCCCTTCCTCGAAAGGAGTACCGCCGCTGATGGGCGGTATCGGAACACGCCAACTTGTGGCTTCGGTAGCGATCAGCCGACCGCTGAAGGTGCCTTAAAATGAGCCCCCATCCAAGGACGACTGCGGGTTAGGTGGAGTGAAAAATTTAAGAAACTTGCAGGACAGTTTAAATTGGGCATCATTGGGAGAACCTTTCGTCCGGCAGTGGACAACGAAGGATGTCGTTGATGTCGATGAATCCGCGTATCTGCCTGCTGGTGGCGTCCGCGGATCATATACGTTAAAATTGCCATTAAGAATAAAAACTATATGCATGCAGTACCTCCAAAACAGTCGCAGCGCGTGAATGAAGGCTTATCCCACATACGGCGTGACCCCTTTATTCGAAACAAACGGACCGGCCCGTTAGTCAACTGGCACAGCCTGTCCAACGGCCTGTCTCGACAACCCACTCCCAGCGAAACGTAAAATGTAAAACGCGTTTACAAAGCCGCTGCTGGTAGGCGTCCTCTTAATGCCCGCTTATTGGAGCATGAGAACGCACAGCAGGACGCAGGCTAAATGGGTCTGGTAGACTGTATAGTGCAAGAGCAAGAGACGACCCGAATTTAGCGGATACCATCGCCGCATGTCCGTACTGCCACCGCATGCCCGGACCAAGCAGGTAATAACAAAATGGACAAGCTGAAAGAATGCTTGATTTGAATGATAAGATAATGACTGAAACTAATCAAAAGATTTTATTTGTGAGGTCTGATGTTTCTAAGCAGGGTCAAGAATTGGTTCGCTCATAATTGATGAGGGCACTGGTACGGTTCCGAAAATGAAATTGCTCCATCGGTCATTTGTTTATTATAATAGTAAACTTCAGCAGAGCATCATCTTTACGTTGCGCTGTTGTACAAGAAGTTAGAAGAAAAACTTATGTCCCTTGTTCTTTCTACCAACTTCGCATGCAACAGTAGCTGCCACGGAGCAAGGTAAAGCTGAAGCTGCACCAGCTAGGCCCATGTAAAGTTATGCTTACATTTAGCAATGTGCTATGAGCTGCTCAATACCAATTTATATGTACATACAGCAGTATGGACGAAGAAATCTTTTTCTAATGAGTACTGTCGCTGAAATTTTAAGTCGCACGTTGGTTTTTGTGTTGGTTGTTTGTTTTTGCTTTCTAAAGTATCTGTCGACGACGGCATTAGGAAACGAAGCCTCATCACGCAATCTTGTTTAGCCAGAGACGCGTTTGCTCTCACGTTACAGGACATCGACATGGCCCCCGTAGTCGGCTACTGGGACGTCCGTGCCCTAGCGCAGTTCATCCGCAACCTGCTCGTCTACAAGGGAGTCCAGTTCGAGGACAAGCGCTACAAGTTCGGCCCGGCGCCCGACTTTGACCGCTCCGACTGGCTCAAGGAGAAGTTCACGCTGGGTCTCAAGTTCCCCAATCTGCCGTACTACATTGACGGTGACGTCAAGATCACCCAGAGCTTGGCCATCCTGCGCTACCTGGGAAGGAAGCACGATTTGGCTGCCAGGTTCGTGGGATGACGACTCCCGCGTAGTGTTATGCACACCGCGAACGACACTCCTTCAATACAGTGCAATCCCCCACCATTTCTGTCATCATCGTCGTCTCATGTATGCTACAGGGCGGATGATTATGGCATGCATTGTAAGCTGCCTCAGTCCTGACATAAGTCAATCGTGATATGAGTTGGCTTTCTTATTTTGCAGAATCACTCAATCCTCTGACGTCATCGGGAGCGCTTCCCTTCTCTTGCTGCTAACCCTCACCATCATTCATGTTTTCTGTCTTCCCATATGAGATCTTTGTTTATACCATAGTCGTCACCTGACACTTGGAGTCGTCACCCGACACCAGACAACAAACCAGGCTAACATCTCCGGGGAGACCAGTAAAAATTTATATCTATAATCACCGCTATAACAATAGGCGCTGGTGATTTCGTCCACTATAGATCGCGATTCTTCTCCTTCTGTCATTTGTAATTTCCCATATTTCACTCTGGAAACTTACCATAGCCCTTCTTACACTTGCCTACAGCGCGGGCATTGTAGTTTTCAGAGCTTACAACCCCTTTTTTTTTCGTAGTGTCCATTTAAATATTTATTTCACCAACATGAAAAGAAATGACTGCTACACGCTCAAAACTTGGCATTGAGACACAAACATAACTGCTTCTTAATCTTGTCGCTACGTTTCCCAGGAACGAAGACGAGACCCTGGAGCTGGACGTACTCGAACAGCAGGCCCGAGATCTGACCATGCGGCTTATCTACGCCACGGCTCCGAACCCAAACTACGAAGAGACGATCAAGGCGTACGCGGACAACATCGACAACGTGCTGAAGCCCTGGGACGAACACCTGGCCAACCGCAAGTGGGCCCTGGGAGACAGGCTGACGTACGTGGACTTCCAGCTCTACGAAGGGTTCGACACTCACCGAGAGTTCAAGGGCGAGGCCGTGCAGCGGTACCCGCACATCGTCGAGTACCTGAAGAGGTTCGAGGAGCTGCCCAACCTGAAGGAGTACTTCGCCTCGGACAAGTACCACAAGTACCCCATCCTTGGACCCCACCGCAAGTGGGGTTTCAAGAAGTAACACATCCCCCACACAGTGCTGCCTCCTGGTACACACTCGGTGGAACGTTTACCGCGCTTCTGCACGCCTCCGATATAATAAAGGTCCGCTACCTGAATAAAGTGGCTCAAAGCTACATCAGTTCTGCGGTCGCCCGCAAGGCGAAAGTTTCATGAGATTGAAGAATCGGCATCCGTCTGGGCTGTAGCATGAATCTCACTGCGGCGAGCATGTTGATGGTCTTGTATACAGACTTCTCACCACCGTAACTTGTTCCCTGCCTTTATGTCACCTATATTCCTGCCACCCTTTACTATTATAGCTAAAGTGGTCACAAACGGCAGCGCTGCGGTGCCCTTCTTCTACTGGACCTCTGTCTGTTTTCGCGGTTATATAAATTACTTTTATAACAATTATCATCAACCCCAGATCAGACTGCGAGCAACACCGCCCAATATGTAAAAAAAGGTAAGAGCATTTAACGGCGGTCCGAAACAATTTCCTAGAGTAAATACGGCAGCGTTTCAGGACAGGGTCCGACAATGGGCAGAGACAATTATTCAGCAGAGCTTCACACGCGAAACTTCCGTAGTGTCTCATACTTTGCCACTTTTTCCTCACCACTTTCTTTAAATAAACTTGTAGTCATCATTTAAATATATCATTCTCTCCTTTTTTTTCCCCAAGCAGTTCCTCAATGTGTGAATTGGTGAGGATCTTCGTTGAAGTGCGGTGTCTCGTGAAACATTGATGCCACGCAGGCTCTGATCTGATACCTGGTATAATAAGCAAATGCGGAATATATATATATATATATATATATATATATATATATATATATATATATATATATATATATATATATATATATATATATATGTATATATATAATTTATTTATTTGTTTATTTAGTTATTTATTTATTTATATCAAGTGGTACGGCAGCTGGGACTGGAGTGGAGAATAAACCTCAGGGCTAGACCCCTTACCCTTAGTTAACACGCGGCTAAGACCCATTGCATGCAAACATCCGGCCTCGCACGGAACACGCAGCTCATCGCGGGCACAGCATAACGACACGCTTACGAATCGGAGCATCACCTAAGCCAATGTATTTTATATTTGACGGGTGGACAGATTGAGTAAATTCCGATGCGCCAGCTAAACCGTGCTAAAAGTGCTCTAGTAGGCAGCGTGTCCGAAATTTCTGTGCACGATTATGTTAAATTTTTAGCATTGAGAAGCGCAGCGACAAGCACGACACGGCGATACAATCGCTGAAGGCGCCAGGCCGCAAAACCAAGATCACTTTCGAACGAAATAAGTTGAAAGTGCGGCTCTAACAGCCGAATTTGGAATAGCTTTTAGTTCTGAAGTGATGCAGGGGCCGAATTCGCAAAACCTCTTGTTCGTAAGTAGTATTTATCATGTCGCCTTTACTAGTCATATCTCCGGGCTCCGGATTGGTTGGAATTTTTTCTTAAGAACACTTCTTGAGCAGTATCCTTCTGTGAATAGAGGCCGCAAGTCTTTAACCCACAAGCGCCTCTTCTTGCAAGGTCCATATGCAGCGTCATATTCTCCATACGTCAATGTCAAAAGAAGGCAGTGATAATTCACCAAGTCTTTTTTGTAAGTGGCTTTTGTCATTAGCCATCCCCGTACGTTAATTATATGTCCAACATCAGACAGGACTTGAATTTTCCATTAAGAACAGTTCCAGCGTAAAAGAATCCGCAAAGCTTATCGTGAGCGATTGTTCGGCACTATTAGCCGGTTGCCTTCAATAATATGCCCAGGAAAAGGTTACTGCCCGCAGTATTTATCTTTACGAAGAATTCCAGCGTAAGTCACGTTTGTGGTTACGGACCCTGATATTTAACACTGCCAGTGGAGTATAGTCGTAAAGGCGCGCTACAAGGCATTTCTTAAGTGGACTAAGGAGGGCTAATTAGTTGGACTGGGTTCGTAAATTACCCCTCCAACTTAGAATTCTAACCGCAAGCTGGAGCCATGCAAGTCAAAAAGGACACCTATACGACAGATGGGCGGTTACAATAAGCGAATGTTATAATAAAGTGGTAAGACAGTGATGAAAACAAGAGGCTGTAAACGAAGAATACAAACGCATAGAAACACACCAGGACATTTAATGTAAGCAATATCGAACGTATAGGAACAGGTGCCAAGTCGGCTAAGCTTTTCGTTCGTAGCTGCTCTATAACCGACAGCCTTCTCAATGTGTCAGGACACCTAATGACAGACGGTCGGTTACAATAAACGAATGTTTCAATAAAGTGGTAAGACAGTGATGAAAATGAGAGGCTGTAAACAAAGAGCACAAACGCATAAAAAACCACGTGGCCACTTAATATAAGCAATATCGAACATATAAGAGCAGGTGCCAAATCGACTAAGCTTTTTGTTCGTAACTGCTCTATAGCCGACAGCCTTGTCTAATACTTTGTCCAGCGTTGAGAGTGGCTAAACGTTGCTTTTTTTATTTTACTTCTTCTATATTCCCCTCACAATAGCGACGGTACTCATAAACGACCTCGTGTAACATTCAACATCCCCGGCTGCGAATTAGAGCCCCAGGAGTAATTATAGACTTCCAGAGTCAATGACTGCATTAGACGTCCTTTTAAGAAAGAGCCTTAGGTTAAAGAATGTTAATGACCTGCATATATATCACTTCTGAAGAGTTTGATTCATTACAATCAACAAAAAAGAAAGGTTTTCTTTTTTCTTTTCAGCAAGCTTGGCGCGCGAAGTCCGGAATACAGAAAAGTCCAAACCTGCGGGATAAATTATAGTACGGTGTAGAACGACTAAAACATCGCGTCTATGTTCCTTTGACGGGTCAGCCTAATAAGAGCGTTGACCTTTTCTAACAATACGGACTAGACGCTTTGGCAAGTCGTTTACTTCCACATATAGCTGCGTGAGTCACACTTCGACATGTCTCAGCGACTTAATGCTCACATTTATGTGAGCGCCGTTAGATTTCTATTGTGTCATCCATGTCGCTTTTGTTGATTGTACTGACATGCTGCTTTTCTCTTCATCGCGTGCGCACCAGCCGCATTGAGCTCTAAAGATGCACTCGGCCGCTTATACTACAGATAAATAGTGCTTATTCTTTCTCCCCTTTTCTTTATCTATTAGTCCGTGTGTACCCCTTCCTATCCATGCACACCGACAAACCTGAACTGTGTTTCGTTAATGCTCATAATTCAAGGCATGAATACTATATGTAAAGCATGCAAGGTAGGTAATTGTACATTAGATCACTTGCTCCGGGATTGTGGATCGCTTGGCGCTGGCATTCCGCGTAACAGGTTCTCAAGCATGATCAAGACGCAAGACGACACGTAGCAAGTCCTAGCTGTCCAGTAGCTGTCCACGATAGGGCCAGGAGGCTTGACCTCCCTATTCCAACGGGGGAGTAGCTAGGCGGGCTCTCCAGCCCTGTACAGGACATTCAACCAAGTTTATTCATCCTCATCTATCTATCTATCTATCTATCTATCTATCTATCTATCTATCTATCTATCTATCTATCTATCTATCTATCTATCTATCTATCTATCTATCTATCTATCTATCTGTCTGTCTGTCTGTCTGTCTGTCTGTCTGTCTGTCTGTCTGTCTGTCTGTCTGTCTGTCTGTCTATCTGTCTATCTATCTATCTATCTATCTATCTATCTATCTATCTATCTATCTATCTATCTATCTATCTATCTATCTATCTATCTATCTATCTATCTATCTATCTATCTATCTAAATGCTAGACGCCCGTGTACTTATATTTAGTTGTACGTTAAAGGACCCCGGTGCTCGAAATTCCCGGAGCCATTCACTACGGCGTGCCTCAAAATCATATAGTGGCTTTGGCATGTACTGCCAGGAATTATTATATCATTAAAGCTTTTTTGCGAGGTTCTTTGCAGTACGTTCCACATGGGTCTCCTTTGCGCATGCGTGGCCGCGCCTGGCAACCATGGGCAGCGCGCGCTGGCACCTAAAGTCCCTAGATTTTTCAATGTTCTTTCGACTTCACTGGCACCCGCCTCACGCAAACGCCTGGCCTTGGAAAATATGGGCAGCGCGCGCTAGCAGACGCCGCACGCCGACGGCTATAAGGACCCAAATAAAAATGTCGCTCTATAACAGCCGAAATCAAGCTTAGAAGAATAGGAAAACTTAGGGACGAAGGCTCCCACGCGGGCACATTTGAATGAAGTATTGGGCGTGCAGCTCGATGGGCGATTATATGCGCTGCACGCAGGCATCCGCAGCGGCCCGCGACCCATTGCATCTAGCTTCATGAAAATATTAAGGGTCTGTGCTTGTGCTACTTCATTTCATCCGATACAGATGTTACTTCAGTACATTTTAAAGGTGAAAACTTCAGCGCTAATAGGACGAAACACGCGCACTGCGCCAGGACTCGTCTCATCTCTTTGTAATTCGTCCTCGTTTGTGCTGAAGTTCTTACCTGCGAAGTTATACAGCAACTAGGCCTATTAACGTGAGCGTTCGAACGGGTTGGTAATTCATCTAGACCATCATCTTGATGGCTTTCACCTTCCAGTCGTCTCAGGCAAATGCAAAAGGGACCCTGAGTTTTTATTGTACTTCAGTACAGGCCATTTCATTGGGGCATCTTAGCACCTCCGTACGGTAAACGCCATAAGTACGGCAATATCTACCGCACGCAAATGTCAGTCGCTACTAACAAGTCCCGCAGGTGCCTTACATCTTCTTCGGGTGCTGTCGCCACTGCAGGCTCCACAGTGACCCGCGCCGCAGGAAAAGTGGCACGGAATCTGCCCTTAACAAGTGCTGAGCGTAGTCGCCGCAGCGGCAAAGCGGCACTACCCCTACGCTCAGCATATTCTAGGGACCGTACTACCGCACTACCACACGCCCGACATGCCTGTGCTTGGCCGCGCCAGAGAACATCTGGCCGCGCTCGCAAGGCGCGTGTCTCCGTTGCTAGGCGACGGCCACGCATGCGCAAAGGAAACCCATGTGGAACGTACTGCAAAGAACACGGATCTACAAGGCGCCAGACAGGAACCAAGTTTTTAAGCCATGGGCTCTGCAAGAGTGTACCGGCGTACCTGAACAGGTTCGAGTAGCTGGCCCAGCGTCAAGGGCCATACTCTGCCCCGGACCGCTACAATAAAAATAGTGGGACTGCAAGAAGTCCCTTAGGTGAGACCCTCACATGTTGTCGCTGCTGTTTGCTTTCAAAGTGAAAATTTTCCTGTACAGCCTGTAGACGTGAAAGTTAACAGCTTTGCATCAGTCCAGAATGATATGTCCATATTATAATATTATTACCCTTCAGGGGACGTTTTTAATTGGCATTGATTGACTAAGCCAGCAAAAGTGGATGCGCTGAAAGCAACGGCAGAGCCTCCATCGGCGTTGCTTTCACTCGCCGTTGTTATTCGCCACGAGATCTCTCAGTGGCGCCCTGTCGCATGTGACGTCATTCGGGGGACGCGGGCGCCGCTCTTCACGCGCTCGCTCGCTACGTGAAGGCTGCTCGACTCTGCCGGCCAGTCTGTGACGTTCGAGTTATTGGAACAGTAGTGAACAAGTTCGTAAAACAATTGGTACTGAATGTTCAAGCAAAATGCCCAGCGAAATCGAGAGGAGTTGCCGTCAGAGCACGTTCACTGTTGATTGTTCCTGGTGTCGTCTACTAGCCACCAATGTGTATGCATCTGCATGTATGGCGAGCATTTCTTTTCCTGACTGTTCCATGGCCGTGGCGCACCCAGAATGACTTTCCGCCCCGTTTTCGACCACTGACTTCAGCATTCGGGCTTTGGCTTCCGTGTCTACGTTATAGCGCAATGTATGTATGTATACTGCGTGCTCCGCGTGTTCGGTTGCCAAGCCCGCTCATTAGGTTCAATTCCGTTGTTCGGAGTTTTAAGCGCATGACAAACGATGTGTGATGCCATTCAAGTAAATTAAGTGGTTGTTGCAGGTAACGAGCTTTGATTAGATCCAATTTTTCAGCAAATGCTGTGTAAGAGCGTCGCAAGTGCTTAAAACTTAAGAAATAATAAGGTTGTGAGCACGAGGAAAAAGGGCATGCACGACGGTGATATGAAATATTGACAGGTTGTACGGTGTTCTTTTATGCAACATAGTTTAATTCCTGCGTTAATAAAACGACGTTTGCTGACTCGTTCACGATCGCCTGAAAGTGTGCTGAACAGACTAAGTATAACCAAACTAACCAAGACAAATAGATTTCGCATCGGAAAGTCCTATTAAGATGTACTTGCAATAAAATAGTGTAAATCACTCTCAGCGGTCGACTCCTGATAAGGCGTGGTGCGATCATTGTACTAAAGACTCACAGGGTCCCTTATGAATTTGCCTAAGACGACCTGAAGGCGAAAGCCATCTTCTTTTTCTTTTTCTTCAGTCGGTGTATTGTTCCTTCCCCGCCCCCTCCGAAAGCTTTCTGGACCTAACGTGGTTTTGCACTGCGTCGAGATGCGCGCCGTCCTTTCATCAATATTGAGAGGCGCGCACACCCGATTAGGCAGCACTGCGCGATCGAACGAGCGAACGATGAATGTGGTTCACGAGCGGCAAACCGCACGAGCGTATTTATCTCTAATCATAAGGGTGCGAACTGTATCACGCGCACCACTGCTGGCGTTTCATTCGGCGCTGATAGTACGTGTAACAATTTCTTTATTGTGCATCCAACTCGCCGAATTTACGCTAGTTGTCCGCAATAACCCGCTGGTCGGTGAACTTATCAATTTTATTTTGTCGAGAAACGCTTTCTGTACACAGGTCCGCATGACTACAATTGTGAGTGGATTGTGAATTTCCATTCAACTCAAGTCCGTTTACACAACGCTAACTTTTGCGAATAAGCCGTAAAATTGATCGCGCTTCGCTTTCAAAGCAGCGTATACTCTCGTTAGCTCGCTTGGCGAGACGTTCACGCTTTCACGTAAGATATTTCAACGCCATCCAGCCCAGTGAGTTATGCTACTAACTCGGGGGCATGATCCTGACCACGATGGCTGTGTGTATGTAGAAGATATGCGAAACGTAAACGTTTCTTAACCTCCTGTAATGCCGGCAGCCATCTATAGAAGTATCAATAGAAGAAAATACAGCTAGTAGTCGAGAAGCGCCGTGCGACGCGAGCGAACTATAACGAAAATGCTGTTGTTCTAGCCAGAGCCTAGCAGACGACAAAAGCCGTATCCCCCAATTTGCGTCGCCGGAACGCCGTTTGCAGCGCCGCCATCGGTGGCGCACGAGGCGAATAGAGCTTGTTGTCAAAGGAGTTAAAACAAGAAGGTCCTCTTATAGCATTTTCCCTAATTCATTCTCTTAAAGCTTAATGCAAGATGCATTCATCTGTGTGAACGAAAACGCCCGAACCTTTCTCTGAAAGTGCACCCGCAGTAACTCGCTCGGGTATTTCCGTTTGCCAATACTTATAATATGCCACTGACGCAAATAGGAGAGTTATTTGGCAATGGAGGTGTTGCATAAGAACGGCGATATTAGAGTTACTGTATTATGCTGCAACATAGCTCCCTCTCTCTGGGAGCCATATCAAGCAACTCTAAACTATGTCCTGACGCGCCCCTGGCATGAAAGAAAGCAAGATATCAACCGAATGGGCGTTTAAAACTGGTTGCAAGTGCGTGAGACAGAGCCAGTTTCTGTCCCTCATAAAAGAGACCTTTCACGCAGCACGAACATGCGTGAGTAGTCGGGGAAGCGTGGGCGTTTCTATCACTGCAACCGACCACGACTGACCACTTGCGCCTGGGAAGCAGTCGTGGGTGACATTGAGAAGAACGTGCCACGCTCTCGGCAATTACCGCTGTCCGCGCAGGTGCAACATATCGCGCGGAAGGGTTCGCATCACGACCGTACCTCGTTAATGACGTCACTTAACTGAACGTTGGTGTTCGTCTTCCCTAATGACTTTCCATGGCTATAATAAGTACAGAAGTAGGGTACGGGTACATAATAAGGTAAGACGGCTGTAGAAGAAGGGTGTACAACACTTGAGTTTGTAGCGAGACTTTTCAGCAACCCGTTGACACAGCAATGTAGCATTGTCGGCATCTTCGCCACCGTCGGCGTCGGAAGGAACGAACTCGAAACGACACGCTCGCGCGATGTTTAGCGATGCTCATTTGTTGACGCGCTTGGGTGGTGGGCCGAATCTTCCACACGTTCGTTTTTCGTTCAATTTTCGAACGTTCGGTTTCACCTCACGCGCTTGTTCACAAGCCACCGATCGCTGTTGAACCTATACTGCAGCCGATCGCGCTAGGGGAGTCGTTGTGAAATTAACAGAGCAGGAAAAAGGGACAGCCGGAAGGATAGAGAAGTGGATATACGTGTTCTATACACATTGATGTTCCTATCTGTACGTGTTTATCCTTGCTGCATTCGTGAGTTCCCAGCCGGCAATTATAATCGTGATGTGGACTCGTCAAGGACAAGTTTAGTCAACTCTGATACATCGCGCGTTTCTTGTTTGAAGTCGTGTTTGTTTGTTTGTTTGTTTGTTTGTTTGTTTGTTTGTTTGTCTGTCTGTCTGTCTGTTTGTTTGTTTGTTTGTTTGTTTGTTTGTTTGTTTGTTTGTTTGTTTGTTTGTTTGTTTGTTTGTTTCCCAGCACGAATACTTCACTCGAAGTCCTGGCAACATTTACGTACTCTTATTGTCCCCTCCACGACATATATACCAATAATTTGAGATAAAATCAGTCAGTTTTCGTTGCGCAAGAACTTTATTACAGTTATGTATACATGTCGATAGTACAGATATAGAGCGGCCCGGGAATGAGCAGTACAGCCACATTGTAAGCTGGCGAAGCGGCCTACACAGAGCCCGCTGTAAATTCACTTCGGGCGCCTACTGCAAGTACACATTCGCCAGGTACCCGCTGCGTAATAATTAACCCCTTTTTTCTGGGAGTAGCGAAACACCCACTGGCCACTGCACGTTCCCAAGGCAATATGCGCAGCTGTGCAGCTGCACACTTTGTTGTTGCTGTGGTGGTTGGTCGTGAGGATGATGAGGAATTAACGCTGAGCCCTTTGTAATGCGTAGGAAGCTTTAAACTACCCACTCGTTACGCAGTTCTCCTGGTGTGACGCCTGGTGCGTTTGTACTCTTCTGCCGCGCAATATTGAACCTGTTAACGCGTTTGCTTGTCATACTGACACTTGTGCAGGGTTCTTTTCCTGAAAAGGAGTCGAGCACTAGCGTGGCTCTGTGGTAGAGAAATTGCTTGCCACGCAAAAAAAAAAAAAAAACCTGGATTCGAAACCGTCTCGAACTCTCGCTTATTTACGCACATTGTGTGAAACTTAAAAAAAAAACTGGAGGGCGCCATGTGGCTCTGTTGACCGCCATTCATGCGTAAGCTTATCGAGCTAGAAAGGGAAAGTGTGATAATTAATCATCTTTTTCTTTCCCAACTTTTGTACATATATCCTCAAGCAACCATATACTACGCCCGGGGAGCCCTCGCAGGAAAGGCATCTGGTGTAATGCAACGGCGTGCCCATGTATTGAGGCTAGAGCTGTGCACGGGCCGTATTTCCGAGCCCGAGCCCGGCCCGGACCCGCTGACATTGTCGAAGGCCCGCCCGAGCCCGACGGCAAAGGGCTGCCAGCCCACCCGGCCCGGCCCGACGTACGAAAACACAATCCCGTGCCCGGCCCGGCCCGGCTTTTTGAAGGTTCGCTGCGAAAACAAAACATCGTTTTCCGGTAATTTGGCATTTTTTTGAGCATATCGAATATGATCAAACGACACACGACGAACAGTCTCTAATAGAGACTGCCAACAATGGAGTTCGCTCGCCAAAGCCGTCACGTGTATGGGGTATGCCAATGCAAGCGTCAGCTTGCACGAAGGCCATCTACGTCGGGTCGCTCGTCGCTGTCGCGTGCATTTTCACTCATATGGGATTTGGCCTTAAACCTAACGCGGAACAGTCGCGTGGCGCCGTCACTAGCTCAGGTGGTGTTACTTCTCCGTTTGTCGGAGTGCAACAGAGGCAGTGCTTTACCTGCTCCCCTTTTGTTTAAAGTAGCGAATGGAAAGGAAAAGCGGTAAAGGGCGGTCGCGGAAAAGGCGCTGTATGCGGGCTGGAAAACAATTCCCGCTCATTCTCTATATTTCGGGCTTGAGTCGGGCTTTGCGCCGGGCCCGAGCCCGGCCCGATAAAGCTCCAAGTAGCCCGAGCTCGGCCCGGGCCCGAGGTGAAAGTACGTCGGCCCGCCCGAGCCCGGCCCGCGGGCCGGGTCGGGCTTTCGGGCTACCCTGAGCCCGTGCACACCTCTAATTGAGGCATTGAGTTATTTTACGTCTCTTACATTGACACTATTCTAGAACAAGATTAATAGTATATATGTTTCGAAGGGGCACGGACCACAAAGAAATGCCTAATGGCCGGCGCGTCCATTTAGACTTCGACCCGCGGAACAGAAACGGCATGTTCTTCAAGCACAGTGATACTCGAATTCGCCCGCTGAAGAATGCGAAATCGGTGCTCGCGCTTCGAGCGAAAAGTTCACCACCGAGAAACGTGGCCCAACTGTGCTCAAGACTGGCTGAATGTATCGTCGCTGACTAAACTCCGATAGCAGGGTGAATGTACAGACTGGTATTTCATTGTCACCAATGCTATCGCCGTCTTCAAGAATATAATAATTTTGTTCCCGCGCTCTACGCAGCCATAGCATGATGACATCCGATGTTTAAGATGCTTAAAAGCCCCCTACAATGCAATTGTACGTTCTGGTCGCCCGTTATCCGCCCTTCCGTTTCAAACTAATTCGAGTGCGTTTCGCGATATGTTTTGACGAAGCACAAATACGAGCGTCCACGATTTTGTGCTATATAGCTGTTTTGTTCATTTCGCCAAGTCCTTCAATTGTTTAGAAAAAAGCACTATTATGGTATACGATAGTGCAATGCTCGTGTGCCCAACATTGAAATCAATTCACGCAAGTCTACCTCCATCATCGTCCTCAGTATATCACTCTATGTCTGCTGTCCAAACATAATGTGTATCAGTCTCAAATCCAGCAAGTTCAGCCATTTTTATGGACCTTCTTTATACTTACCATGAATCCAAATAAAGAAAATATATGTTGGCACGTACGTAAAACCTGTAATATTTGGCCTGCCAATGTGAACTGATTCAGTTCTGTTATTCTGTACGCATAAGTTACACAACATAAGAAAGACTAAAAAAAACCTGTTCGTATTCACAAACGCGTTCCTATGCTAGTAACCTATGTTTTTAAGAGCACTGTCTAGCCAATTGAGTGTAATATAAATATTATTACTGAAGGGATACCTACATATCGTGGGGGTTATCCATTGGTAACGTGTTGTCACGTTTTCACGTGACAGCGTATTCCTCTCGGATATTATCAACTTCCCCTCAGACATTGTCACGTTGCGACAATATCCGGGAGTGAAGTATAGACCAAGAATGCTTACGCACAAAAACCCCCATTTCGAAAAATCACTACTCGCACGCGCCTGCTTTCTGCTCCAACATACGCGCATGCTAAAGTCAAATGAAATTACACGTGCAATAAACGTGTTATCACATTTTAAGCTGAATACATTACTACAGCGGATAGCGAACAAGAGGAGAACAGGACAAGGGCAACAGTACGTGTGTGCTCGCGTGTAAAACAGCCGTTGCGCCGTCACCTTCTAAATTTGTTTAAATAAATATTGCCACGCCCGCTTCTTCTTTTATTTTGATGTGTTCGAGTTTGACCAGCAAGGACGGTTATCAACGCTCGACGCTGGCCGTGAAGCAGTGTTCGAGAAGCTTCACGATTTTAGTAGATCGTTTTGTTAAGATTGCGTGCCGCACGCGAATGTTCCAGCTTTGTCGAGAGATAACGCCGCCACCAGCGATATTGCTGGAAAGTTCCATAGCGCCTGTATAAAAGCCGACGCGCTTGACCGCTTGTCAGTTGATCGACGGTCGACGCTCTGTCCGCCGCTATCAGTGTGTTGCTGTAGATTGACTTACAGTTTCCCGGCCACAAGTTCGGCCAAATAAACAGTTTCATCTCGAACGTGCTGACTGCTGTCTTCGTCGTCACGACCACGTGACATCTGGTGGAGGTGCTGCTTCATGATCCGGACGCCACCGCGGGGCGCTGACCCAAGCCCAAGCCGAGAAGAAGACGACGCTAAGGACAACCCGGATCCTCGAACCAGCCGCCGGCAGAAGGGACTACAACCAGAGTACGGGCTCCTTCCCGAAAACACCAGGCAGCCGAAGACCGTCACATCGACCGCCGAGACGATGACAGACCCCCTGCCACCTACAACGGTAGTGATGCAACAGCCAAGGGAACCACCGACTTTCCGTGGATCGTCGTTTGAAGACCCGGAGAGCTGGCTGGAGACGTACGAGCGAGTCGCCGCCTTCAACCACTGGGACACTGAAGAGAAGCTGCGCCACGTCTACTTCTACTTAGAAGACGCCGCGAAGACGTGGTTCGAAAACCATGAATCGAGCCTTCAATCCTGGGACCTCTTTCGGACGACGTTCCTTAATACCTTCGCGAGCATCGTCCGCAAGGAAAAGGCCGCTGCTTTGCTGGAGACAAGAGCACAGCTACCGAATGAGACGGTCACCATCTACACGGAAGAGATGACGCGACTTTTCCGCCTGGCTGATGCTGCGATGCCTGAGGAAAAAAAGGTCCGCTTCCTTATGCGGGGAGTGAAACAAGACCTCTTTGCAGGATTGGTGCGGAACCCACCGAAAACTGTCATCGAATTCCTAAAGGAGGCTACAACAATTGAAAAATCCCTCGAGATTAGGACGAAGCAATACAACCGCTCAACCCTGTCGACAGGCTACACAGAAGCGCACTCGCTAGGCACCGACGACCTACGGGAAACCATCAGAGCGATAGTGCGGGAGGAGCTGCGCAAGCTGTTGCCTTCAGCGCAGCCTCAAGTGGATTCGATCGCCGACATGGTCCGCGAGGAAATCCAGCAGTCGCTGGGCACCCCCGATGCAGCGCAGCCGCAGCTGCAAGCAATGAACTATGCTGCAGCAGCCCGACGCAACGCCCCCGCTCCTCGTCCACGTCATGACGCCGCGCCGCCGCAGCAGTTCGGCCGCCAGACGCCGCCGCCGCCACCACCACCAACGCCCTACCGTCCTCCTGTCGCCCGGCGCTATGCCCCGCGCTATGCCCCAAGGAAGACCGACGTTTGGCGCGCCCCTGACAACCGCCCGCTCTGCTACCACTGCGGGGAGGCCGGCCATACCTACCGCCGCTGCCAGTACCGTCAGATGGGGCTACGCGGATTCGCCGTGAACGCGCCGCGCCCCCAGCCAGGCGAACGGCCTCGCGACATCGACGACTTCCTCACCGGAACACAGTGGCAAGAACGACGACCTTCCCGCTCGCCGTCGCCCGGCCGCTACATGTCACCGCACCGCCGGCAGTACACTGGCCCAAACCGGGGCCGGTCGCCTAGCCCGTATCCGGAAAACTAAGGGCAGCAACCGATGGAGGTGCGGTTGCTGCACGACGAAATGCCGAAGATCCTCCGCGGCCGCCGACGACGACAACGCGAGGAGACCTGCAGAACACGACGCGAAGCAGACGAAGTCCTGCCGATGAAACCTCGCGGACCGAAGTAGACCTGACGACGCAACGGGGAAGCAGCGGAACAAACCGACGTAGCCGTGACCCCACGCCACGACCTAACTGCAACGCGAGACGACGAACTAGCGACCTCGACGTTCTTATCGACGGCCACAGCGTCACAGCTCTCGTCGACACCGGAGCCGACTATTCTGTCTTCAGTGGACCGTTCGCCACCAAGCTGAAGAAAGTAAAGACCGCTTGGAGTGGACCCGAAATCCGGACAGCTGGAGGCCACCTGATAACGCCGATTGGTGTCTGCACGGCGAGAGTCACCATCAATAACCGGACTTATCCTGCGAGCTTTGTAATCCTACAAAATTGCTCTAGGGATGTGATACTTGGAATGGACTTCCTAAGTGACCACGGCGCCGTCATCGACCTGAGATCTGAGTCGATAACGCTAACCTCAGACAAAGCGCTCCCGCCCCACGCGACGCCAGGGAACCATGCATTGAATGTGATAGAAGAGCAGGTGACCGTTCCGCCCCGCTCCAGCGTCATTATTTCCGTCGGCACCGAAAAACCTGCGAACCTTGAAGGCGTCATCGAGGGCGATCAGCAACTACTCCTGAACCGTCAAATTTGCGTCGCAAGAGGTATAGCCGAACTGCGTGACGGTAAAGCAAAGGTAGTGCTGACAAACTTCAGCCACGAATATAGGCACCTCAACATTGGTACGACGGTTGCCTACATTGACGAATGTGTAGCCGCCAGCGATGCTTTCGCCCTCTTCGATGCTGCCGAACCTGCCTCGACGAATAGAGGTCCCGAACCGGATTTTGACGTCAACCCGAGCCTTGCGAAGGTCAAACAAGACCAGCTCAAAACAATGCTCCTGCAATACAAGGACTGTTTCTCGTCGTCATCGCGGGTACGACAAACGCACCTTGTTAAGCACCGCATTATAACAGAAGAAGATTCTCGACCACTCCGTCAGAGCCCCTACAGAGTTTCGACTCGAGAGCGCGACGCGATAAAGAAACAAGTCGACGAGATGCTACGCGACAACATCATCCAGCCGTCCAAGGGTCCGTGGGCGTCACCCGTGGTGTTAGTGAGGAAGAAGGACGGGACACTGCGCTTCTGCGTTGATTATCGGCGCCTGAACAAAATCACGAAGAAGGACGTGTACCCCCTCCCACGGATAGACGACACCCTGGATCGACTTCACAACGCGACGTACTTTTCATCGATGGACCTCAAGACCGGCTATTGGCAGATCGAAGTAGACGAGAGAGACCGAGAAAAGACGGCTTTTATAACACCCGACGGCCTCTTTGAGTTCAAGGTCATGCCTTTCGGTCTTTGCTCGGCACCTGCGACGTTCCAGCGCATCATGGACACTGTACTGGCCGGATTGAAGTGGCAGACGTGCCTTGTGTATTTGGACGACGTCGTCGTGTTTTCCTCGACCTTCGACGAGCATCTCCGGCGGCTCGAGGCAGTACTTCAAGCAATAAAGGCCTCTGGACTGACCCTGAAGCCAGAAAAGTGCCGATTCGCGTACAACGAGCTCTTGTTTCTGGGCCATGTGATCAGCAAGTCTGGAGTGCGCCCAGACCCGCGGAAAACAGCAGCCATCGCCGACTTCGCGCCTCCCACCGACAAGAAGGCCGTGCGCCGATTTCTCGGCTTATGCGCCTATTACAGACGCTTCGTCAAAAACTTTTCACGCATCGCCGAACCACTGACGCTTCTCACGAAGACTAACGTGGAATTCAGGTGGGAAACGGAGCAAGTGCAAGCATTTGAGGAACTTAAACGACGCCTGCAGACGCCACCCATACTTGCGCATTTCGACGATTGCGCCGACACTGAAATACACACCGACGCTAGCAGCGTAGGACTCGGTGCCGTCCTTGTGCAAAAGACTGACGGGCTTGAAAGGGTTATCAGTTATGCTAGCCGGTCACTATCCAAGGCAGAAGCCAACTATTCCACAACAGAAAGGGAATGCCTTGCCATCATCTGGGCTACGTCAAAGTTTCGCCCCTACCTCTATGGCAGGCCCTTCAAAGTTGTCAGTGACCATCACGCCTTATGCTGGCTAGCTAACTTGAAGGACCCTTCAGGTCGTCTCGCACGATGGAGTTTGAGGCTTCAAGAATTCGACATTACCGTCGTGTACAAGTCCGGACGAAAACACTCTGACGCCGACTGCCTCTCTCGTGCCCCCGTCGACGCGCCGCCGCAAGACGACGACGACGACTGCTTCCTCGGAACTATAAGTGCCGACGACTTCGCCGAAAGGCAACGAGCCGACGCGGAACTGGGGGGCCTTATGGAGTACCTCGAGTGCAAGACCGCCGTTGTTCCGAAGGTATTCAAGCGAGGACTGTCGTCGTTTTTCTTACGGAACGGCGTTCTCCTGAAAAAGAACTTCTCGCCACTTCGAACGGACTACCTTCTTGTCGTGCCCTCATCATTGCGACCAGAAGTCCTCCAGGCCCTACACGACGACCCGACGGCTGGACACCTCGGTGTTTCCCGCACCCTCGCCAGAATACAGGAAAAGTACTACTGGCCACGCCTTGCTGCCGACGTCGCCCACTACGTCAAGACTTGCCGAGATTGCCAGCGACGGAAGACACCACCGACTAGGCCAGCGGGACATATGCAGCCAATCGAACCACCTCACCGGCCGTTCCAGCAAATCGGGATGGACCTACTGGGGCCGTTCCCGACGTCGACTTCCGGCAACAAGTGGATCGTCGTAGCGACTGACTACCTCACCCGCTACGCGGAGACGAAGGCCTTGCCCAAAGGCAGTGCCGCCGAGGTAGCAAAGTTCTTCGTTGAGAACATCCTCCTGCGTCATGGCGCCCCAGAGGTCCTCATCACCGACAGAGGTACGGCGTTTACTGCTGACCTAACTC